>NW_023596576.1:44733443-44981862 GCF_011947565.3 Pollicipes pollicipes | reverse complement strand
CCCATCCCCCCCTCAGTTCCGCCGCCGCTCGCTTTGTTAACTATTCGGGTAACGTTTCACCAAACAGACGACACCCCTCTGCGCCTAGCCGCCGCCGCCAAGCGTTCGACGTGTTTTGCAAACAGCCGTCCTCGCTGTGCTGGGGCGGGCCACTCGGTTTACACGCAGACGACGGGCGGCCGGGCCCCGTCTGTCCTCGCCCGGTTCCGGCCGGCCGGGCGGCCAGCGCCGCAGTGTAAACGGCGGCGGGTCGACGGCGCCGGCGATGCAGGCGTGTTTGTGCCTGGGCCTGCAGTGACAACGGAATGTGGAGGGGAGAGGAAGAGGAGAGGAGAGGAGAGGAGAGAGAGAGGAGAGGAGAGGAGAGGAGAGAGAGGACAGAGAAGAGAGAAGAGAAGAGAAGAGAAGAGAAGAAGGAGAGGAAGAGAGGAGAGGAGAGGAGAGGAGGGGAGAGGAGAGGAGAGGAGAGGAGGAGGAGGGGAGAGGAGAGGAGAGGAGAGGAGAGGAGAGGAGAGGAAACAACGCGAGAGGGTGAGGTGGGCTAGAAAGGAACAGGGGAAAAGGAAGAGGGAATGAATGAAGGGTGGGGGGGGGGGGGGGGGGGGGGGGGGGCAGTGGAAGCATACTTAGAGGCTCACCAGTTGAAATCAGTTTGAAACTCAAACACTGCACTCCAAATGGCTTCCGCCGTGACACGTATTCAAACACCCACCGTCCCGCCAGCAAAAGTCCAACATGATCTCGAAAGCGAGAGATGGTACGGAGCTGATCACACGCGAGTTGATCCAGACTTAGCTTGAGTCCAAACACAGCGAACTCATGACCACAGTTCCACGGAGGTCACCAGCAGCCGCTGACATGGGATCGTGAGAATCATGTAATCTAACCTCTGTAACACCGTGAAAAACCTCAGGAGACAGATAAAGGACGGTGAATCAAAAGCCGGTGACGCTTATATCATCGCGTCACCGCGGCAATGGTAGCAAAAGATGGCGAGAGCACAGATCATGCTATAAGATGCTCCCAGAAAAAGATAATTATACCAAGTCTTAGAAAAATTTAATCGCAGTTGTTTAGCGCACGCAAGATAATAAAACTCACTTGCACACAAGCCGTGAGCATTTTGCGGAACCACAAACGATTAAATAATTCAACAGCACACCTGGGAAATGTACCAGTTCAATCGCCTTCCAGAAATAAATAATGGAAAGCCCACGCAGCAAGCGCTAAGGATAAGTCGCCGGGTCAGCGGGGCTCGGAAAAGCCACCGCGGCCGAGCATCAGGGACCCGCCGGCCGCACGGCGCGGTCCGCACCCAACTGGCGTCGCACGGGCGCTTATCCCGTCTCCGATAACTCTCTCGACCCACAACTGCCACTCGCCTGATAACGGCGGCCGTCGAGTGCCCACTTGACTCGACAGCAGCCGGCGGCGGCACTGGACGCCCGCTTCGGCCGGCGGCGGGCGGCGGGCGGCGGCGGCGGTCCCGGCAAGTCCGGCCCCCAGCCGCCGCCCGCCGGTCGAGCTCCGGCCACAGTAATCCTCCGGTGACGTGCGCCGCTCACCGAGGCCGGAGGAGCCGAGGGCCGCGCCCCGCGCCCCGCCGCCGCCGCCGCCCCGCCGCGTTCGGCCCCGGCCGCCAGGGTGTGCCAGTGACTGTGACGGACGCCGCGCGCACGAGGGGGTGCCGGGGTACTCGTGTGGTAGGGCAGTGCCGAGGATGGGGTGAAGGACAACGGAGCGGTTCGTGTGTGCTATGAGATGTGTATAGTGATAGCGGTTTATCCATTGACCGATGCACGTACTGCGGCCTCTCAATTGCCATTTGCATATGCATTGCGGCCTCTCAAGCTGGATGTCACGACAACGACAGTAGAATGGCCAGCTCAACCGGCGCCAAAACACCACGATCTAAAGTGAGCCGCACTGTCGGCCATGCCACTGATCTCAAATGACCTCAACCAAACTTGGCGAAATGGTGCCAATGCCTTTTCGTTTTACGCTATTCCAATGAGAACCGTGTAATAAGGGCGAATTTATTAAAGCGTCATGACCGACCTTTGGATTGCTGACGTCCCAAATCGTTTATGGCCAAAATTACTTGGCCACAACAGGCATTCATCAATTATCCAGCGACACATTTGCACAATCCACGCTGTGAAGGCAGCACGGCCCTTTATTACATGTCCGATGAGATGGAAGGCTCTGACACATACTCTATTGGATGAGAAAGCGCTCGGCCGAACGACGGATTATTGCAAAGAATGCCCGCCTTGAGCCCCCGCCGACGTCACCTCGCTTCCGGATTAACTCACGTCGAACTTCGCCTGGAACGCAATCACCGCTGATTAAAGCGTATAAAGACAGGATGGCGGCGATGCCCATGGAATCCGCGCCATCTGCTGGACGGTTTGGAGCGACGTTTGACGAAGTGTGAGAAACCGTACGCGAAACTGGGCAAAACCGTCCCATAGCCGCTTAATCCGGAGGCTGTTTTATTGTTTTGGGAAGTTTCACGGTTGCGTTTTCCAAAACAATGTGCGATGACTGTGCATTCGATGTAAACGTAGCGGCCATTAGGTGCAGTTCCACCAAGGCGCACGCATAAAAGGTCCCTTTACTAAGAACCACGCGCAGGAGCAATGGTGACGTCTGGGTACCATGGCAACCAGTAAGACGCCAGTCACGTGCAGGACATGCAAGGCCATGACAGACGGTACGGGTGGCCGGCCGTCGTGGAGCCAGGCGCATTCCGTAACTGACGCCAATGGCTGAAAAGCTGTTCAATACATTGGAATGTTCACTTTCCATGGGAGCTTAACAAGTGAAGGCCCACTAAAGCACGTTTCGCGTCATAACTCACAAACAACATGGTCTTAAAATTGGAACGTCTTCGGCCTGGTCAGGCCTGGCAACTATAAGCGACGAAATCGACGCATTTGCATCGTGACGCAATCTGCATTTCGCACCTTTATTCACGAAAACATTGTGTAGAAATTGAAACGCCTGCAGTCCGGTCAGGTGCGGTAACTGTAAGCGACGAAATCGACGCATTTGCATCGTGACGCAACCTGCATTTCGCGCCCTAATTCATCAAAACATTGTCTAAAAATTGAAGCGCCTTCAGTCCGGTCAGGTGTGGTAATTGTAATTGACAAAATCGAAGCATTTGTAGTCATTTGTAGTTTCGAAAATTGTGACCACAGCGGCGTGAAAGACGCGAAGGCTCGAACCACCATCAGTCATAATAAACTGTAGTACGCTCGCAGTATTTTGTGAGGCGTACTACCTGTTCCGGTTCTACATTGGTGTTTTCGGGCGCGTCGACTGCAGTGGTCATTTTGCGCCCACTACTACCTGTTCCGGTCTAGACCGCTTTTTTTTGTTCGGGATAGGCTTCGGTCGAGTTGGCATTGGTCATTTCTCGGTTGGCGGCTGGCGCGTCTTTAGGTCGGGCAGTTTTGAGACCTGCTGGTGGGCTGTGGCCAGTACATTTGCATAACCCCACAGTTGGTTTCGCCTACTCATCTGCTCTGATGGCTGAGATCTGACATCATTCCAAAATGGGCAGATTCATGGCTTACGCGAGATAATCCGTGGCCATCTGCATACACAAACGCGCGTTTGTCAGCGCCATCATCCGCTCTCTCCTCGTTACGCGCCAATTCGTATCTTGCCGGTGCAACGCCGGGCAGCCAACGTATCGACCTGCCGTCTACGAACCGTGGTTTTCAGCCTTTTCCCAATGTTTACATTTCACAAGTTTCATATAAATGGAAAAGAAGAGGTGAAATTATGCTGATGCCGCAATGCTATAACACAAAAAAGCTAACCAGTGACCATAAGCACAGCTTGAAACCCGAATATCGACAACATAACACATGTTTGGTGTGTAATGTCGCTTAACCAGTTTCTCCTGAAGTACTGACGATCGATAACTCAGCATAAGAACTTCGAACTCATAATTTCAAACCAACTGCGTAGCAAGCATTTATATAATCTTTGTTGTTGGCTGGGGTTTTAGGGCGCGCTGACCACTAAGGCCATTTTGCGCTGGTGACAGCGAAGCGACTACATAAGCGTGTGTATGACTAACAATCCTGCATCTGTCAAAAATGAAAACAGCTGTGTCGTGGCAAGAACGCGAGAGTCGTCACCAGTGATGTCTGAATAGGTAAGAATTGGAGCATCTCGTCCGAAATGGCGTAACTGCTCTTCACTGAAATATGGACATGGGTGAATGATGGGACTAATTTTTAAATAATCGCGCTATGTGTCGCTTACATCTACATCCACCTGAGATAGGTGGTAGGAAATATTCTAGTTTCTGGAAAGCGTGACGACCGAGACGAGCCGATCAAGTTGACATTTTCTCATCGAGCAGGTAAATTTATTTGGTATGGGGCCTGGCCCGTAATAAGTAGCTTCTAGTAATAACCCCGTCTCAATACCGGGTAGCACATGCCGCAGTTTCGGGACCTCGCAATGCATGAGTTCGCGTCCCACCAAATGCTTAAAAATTTTCCTGCAGGTTGCGGAACCTCAACCTCGAAAGATCGTGCCGTGGACTTCATGTCATAACACGTGAAATGTCTCACACCGCTATTCGACGCCCTGACTGCTGTGAAATCAGTCATCGGGTGAGCAAACTGGGGTGGCGTATCCGCGCCCGGGAAAACCAGTTTTGATAAGCTCTGTATCTTATCATAGCGTTGTCCATTTCAAACACCACGCAGAATCTTCATTGAAAAACACATACTGTGATAGGTGGTGGCTGTTAGGTCGGCTCTCTGGCCGAGGCACGACCCGCTGCAGCCGGGCCAAAAACCCACCTCTTGTTGACTTTTCGTTTGGTCAGCGTTCCCCGCAGTTCGTTGAGTTCCTGAACGACTCGATCTCGCTCTCTGATGGCGACATCGAGAGACTTCAGACTCTCCGTGTCGCCACCAGATGACACTGCTGGCGTTGCTGAACTCATCGCTGAAACAAAGTGATTCGGTAAGACGTTGGTCACACTCGCGTGAGCACACTCAAAGACCGCAGTCATCCTACGGCACCGCATTTCACCCACACAATCAAGCCCGGACAGGGTTAAGTAAAACCTAGCGCCGACAAGGGCGTCCTGGCATACGCATGCGTTCTGTATACGCTTTTACACAATATTCCTTAGTTTCGACCTCCAGGTGACTAGCACTGCCATGAACCAGCCGGCCACAACCGTAGCCACATGACGCAATCTGCTGCATTGACACCTAGTCCAGGCTCGGCAAGGATTCACTGTCCGAGTGCAGGGCACGTTTAGAGATAAGCTGAGACCAGGGGCCACGGACCTGGCATTGGGAAAGATGCTAGGTAATGCCGAAAAAGATGCTCCGAAAAATAAAATGTGCTGTGTTGCCCAGCTTTTGGGAAATGGAAGTAAGCAACGATGGATTCTTCGCGCGAATTCTTTTTAAGACTTCGCTGGGATCCACTTAAGCGGTCGTGTTGCGGGGATATTAGGGCGTAAATCATACCTGATTCTAATATATGTTCTTCTTTTCCCCAGGCTTACCACCAGTCTGAGACCGGCAGCAATGGGCGCCGAAAGCCACATTTTATTGCTAGGATTTGCACTCTGGTGTCGGCTAGAGCACAACTTCTCCCTGAATTCGCTGGCACAAACAGCATTTGCTCGCCTGTGTTCAGTTCAGTTAATGGGCTTTAAGAACGCTTCAGCGGAAATGCTACCCCCTCCCCGTCTAAGTTCAACATGAGCAGCGCACAACGCCACAGCAAAGGCCTTAAGCTCCGATGCCCATTTCTAGAAAAGGCCGGTCATCAGACCACCGATGTGCATCGCTTCTGACAGCTGCTTTAGTCGCACGAGCGCTGGGTTGACATCGGATCCCAGTCAGCAGATTTGGTTCTCGGCGTCTCGGGGGCGCCCCCACGTGTCCCAGAGCGCTCCGCAGCGGCGCCGCAGGCATATTTCACCCATACGGACATCGCAAAGCGTATTTCATGCATGAGCGAAATTTATGGGCGCTTATCCTGATCGCGTTTACAATTGATCGCACTATGAATATCCCTCGCGAGGGAATCTGGGTCACGGCATGAGGGTCGCAGCACATCACAGACCACACAAGGGGGCGTCTGTTGGACACGACCCCCGCCCCTGTCATCTCCAGAGATTGAGCTGCGGGCTGCAGAGCGAGTATCCACTTCAACGACGGCGTCGTCGGCGCACGGACCATCGCTCGCCGCGCCGACAGCCGGCGGCCAGCTGCCGGCCGCGCCGACAGCCGGCGGCCAAATGCCGGCCGCGCCCTAGACCAGCCGGCCGCACGGGTCGCGCACTGCCCGGGGCGGCCGATCGACGATTGGTGGCCCTAGACGACGGCGGGCGAGGGTCGCGTGCCGCCGGCCGTCGCGTCCGACGCGCGGAGGCGGGCTCCGTCGCCGTCGCCGTCGCCTGCTGCCGGCCGGGGCTCGGTGCGCCGCCGGCGGGATTCGAGCCCAGGCCTGCGTACTGGTCGCTAGGTCCGCTGCCTGCTAGTGTCTAGGCGCTGGATACGGTACGCTCATAGATGGCGGCAATGCGACGTTAAAAACCACGGCAGTGGGCATCATCAAGTACAACCTGTCTGGTGCAAACTTGTCAGGACCTCTGATTGATGGAAGGAGAAAGGGATGGTGGTGCAATCAGATTTGAGCACCATGATCTGCTTAGATACTTCACTGGTCTCACCACACCCACTGGGTGAGATATCGTCGGAAATGTCCACAACGACTCATTATTGCTCAGTGCCACCAAAAAGCCGGCAAGAAATTCTGCGTTAACCTCCCCGTAATCATGTCCATAGCGCGGTCTTCCCAAAAATCGCCGCGGTGTGCGGACACCGCTATGTCCTCGGCCCATACACCCCAGTAGCCGGCGCGCACGCACCAGAACTCCACCGCAACACACGCCACGCGCTATCTGCGGCCGGCCCGACACTCCGAGCGGGTGGCATGTCAAGCACGCTCTGCATGGCGCGGGCCCCCGCATCAACCACGAATCGCCCCGGTCTGCGCCCGTGACGCAAGAGCCTGCTTGTTTGCGCCACAGCTGACCGGCGCGGCGGCATGCTGACCCAATAGCCGGCGACTGGCCGCCGGGGAGCCGCCGGCTTAGCCGCGCCGAGACCCCCTCCCTGCCGTCGGCCCTCGCTGGGGTCCGCAGATAGTGCGGCGGCGGGGCTAGCGAGGTCAGAAGCGCCCCCGACCTCTGCGGTCGAGGAGAGGCGAGCCTGCCGGCGGCCGCCTGACGTCGACGGTCTCGCCGTCCTGACGTCCTGACGCCGTCCTGACGACGCCGTCCTGACGTCCTGACGTCCTGACGTCCCCTGCACTGGGTCGGTATGCTGCACAAATGCGCCGCACCACTGCAGCGAGATAACCTTTGGATGCGCCACGGTACAAATGCTGATGGAATCCAATGGCAATCCTTATCGCATGACGTGGGAATCAAAGCTTGTAGTAGATGTCGCGTGTTGTGCAGAGTCTGGTAATGCCATCCATGCAACCCAAGCCACGAGGCGATTATGTCTAAAGCTGCAAGCCAAGTGGTCCTCGAAGCAATGCGCCGCGCATCAGCCCGTCCGAAGTGGCCACCCACAGCACATACCCCATCCTATAGTCACGGAAACAGCATCTCTTGAAGCTGGCTGAAATCCACGTCTACCGCTGTCCGCAACTTGAGAGTTTGGCACTCAATCTCGCCCGGCTCACCGGTGGCAAGCCCAACCCACTGTCCTTAGCCTATATCGCCCTGAGCCTGGTCGCACAGCCCGTCCGTGATACGCATGAGCGGCACCAAGCAGGTGACGTCATACGTGACGTAGCAGCTGACAGGCGATGCGGCTAAGATCGCGAACACTGTGCCGGTCACTGCTCATTGGCGATGCTTGTCGGGTGCAGTGACTGACTCACAGCAGTACCACACACCCCTGGCGGGACCTGTTCGGGTTCGTCCCGATACTTCAGCTGGTTAGAGCGTCTGCCTTCCAGTTCACCCATTCGTAGCGGGGCGCGTTCGCGTCGCTTTGGGCGCTCGCTATTTTCCCTTGACGGGTATGGCCTGCGGTCGACGACAGCGGATGCGATAAAGCTTTAGGTGTCGTCCGAGGATAGCACAGACCGCGCCGAGCGCTGCGGCACGTCAACCTTTCGTCACCAAAGTCCGCCGTTGGCCTAGAACTGCACGATCGGATGGTGGGGATCAGAGCTCACGCAACAGCACTGCTCAGGGTGAGCTCTGATCCCATTGGAAACATGATACTAGGAATGTGACGCAGGCCCTCATGCCCCTTTTGTACAGCACCACCGACTGTATTGGCCGTATAAGCACTTAGGGGGCACGGCGCAACCATGATTCAAACCGTGATCCCCACGTGGGAGTCAAACGCGCTAGCCACTAGACCATTACGTCCCCCCGTCCTCAGCGCGAGTTTTGATCCCAGAAACCCATCCATTCAAAAAGGTTTAGATTAAATCCCAAAATAGAGCACTACACAGCAGTGCGATACAGCGCAGTGCAGTCCAGTGCTCAGTTAAAGATTCAGGTGAGGAATCGGAGACACGTGGCGAGTTAGCCAGCGAGCCTCGTGTCAGTTACTGCAGGATGGTCTCGAGATATCCCACGATAAGAAATGCAGAGGGTGTAAAACGTTAGCCAGATTTTTAGACCAAAAAGGCTTCGAAACTGAACGCCGCTTGCTTTGAGGAGGTTCCTACAAAATCCGTGCACGTATCATGAAGACGTTGAATTTTAACTGGAGATGAATCCATTTCCTGTAAATATGTTGACAATACCAGGATGGTCCAGCATCCCAGCCCCTGTTTTGTCCCACATTTTTGCCGCCCTTGCTGCACCAACACATCTTTTATTGACAACGTTCTCGACAGAAGTGAAGTTCTAATGCATCCCAAGAGACCCATAAAAAACTAATGCACCGGCAGCGTTGGGAAGCCCCGCCCGCCCTAGGCCTGGTTGAACCTCTCCAATACGTGCTGGCCACACTGTCAGACGAAAGAACTGGGGATTCATCTGGTCACCTGCGGGCAGACCGCACCAGACTCCAGCTTAAATTGTGCTACCGGCCAGCGTGGAGCACTGATAAGGTCATAGGTTACACAAGCAGAAACTGCACGACCCTGAACCAATACCTGAGATGTTTGCTTCCAAAATGTGTTCAAAGGCAATGAACATATGCTTGATCTGAGTATAAGTGGAAAGATCGCAACGGCCCGAAACTATCAGGGGACCATTAATGCACATTACTCCCTTTTAAAATACGACACATCATAACAGGATGAAAGGTCAAAGAAGCCAGAGTGGATTACTGGACTTCTGCGGAGCTGACCTTCGGGTGGGATGCTCGGATTTCCCGCAGGCGGCGTACCCAGGCACTCCGCGCCGGCGAGATCTACAATCTACATCTATCAAGGGCATGCATAATCATGCATAACTGACAGGTCTCAAAAGACCTGTCTTTGTGATCAAATGAAGCCGAAGTCGAAATGGGTGTCGCTAGTGCTAAAGGTTGGGGCCGCAAAGCCGAAACCAAGGCCCGAAAATTTGAATGAAAAGGGTGAACTTAAAGCAGCGTGGTTATGTGCGTCGCCTGAGATAGTAGGGATAGCACTCACTCCTGGTTTTCTATTAATCGGTGATGGTTCACAAATCTTGAACATGTTTTTTTCGGGAGGCCTTGTCTCTTTAGGAATAGAAGCAGGAGTGTAATTTCCTCTACAATTGAAGGGCGAACTCCAGCCCCTTTCCCAATGGAGCTTAAACCACCAACTTTGAGAAACAAGTGGGCCAAATCTGGGGAGAAACCCGATTGTTGGCGTATTTTGGGACAATTTGGGTAATTTTTTCCACTGCTCCCCTCCATGCTCAAACACATTTTGCAAAAGCACGCCCCTGGAATGAAAGGATGCATTGAAAAAACGTCAATTCACTGCGCAGACTTATTGCTTTCTTTCTTCGCCTGGCTGCCGCTACGCCTTCTGTGCCTCATGGATAGCAACTGAGCGGCCAAAGCGTGGCCGCCGTGAACCGTTTAAAAGTAGCAGAGCCTCCAGGGGATCGCCAGTCGTGAACCCTTTTAAAGTCACCGAGCGGCCAAAGCATGGCCGCCGTGAACCCTCTAAAAACAACCGAGCGGCCAAAGCATGGCCGCCGTGAACCCTTTAAAAGAAACCGAGCGGCCAAAACATGGCCGCCGTGAACCCTTTAAAAGTAACCGAGCAGCCAAAGCATGGCCTCCGTGAACCCTTTAAAAGCAACCGGGCGGCCAAAGCATGGCCGCCGTGAACCCTTTAATAGCTGCATTCACGATTGCTTGACGCCGGATCAGGGCCGTGTCGACCGAGTCGGAGGCGAATTAAGAATCGAACAAATCCTTATCTACTTTCAATAGAGCCGATTTGCTTGAAGGTTCCTTTGGGTGCATCGCATGCGAAATTTGGGTACTCACAACTGGTACAATAATCAGTCAATCAACTTAGCATTGCCGTGACGCCATCGCATCGCGACAGGCTACCAACACTGTAAATGAAACACTTCACGCTTTGCTGTGTGTTTAACTGTCCTCACACAACTGCATGATGTGTTTAGATTTGAACAGATACAATGCATGATGGTGGTACCGGAATCAATCGCAATGAAGCGGTGTCGACTGTGTGCTGTGTCTCCCCGGGGCGTAATCTAACGCCACTCGAAGTTATTCCGTGCCGCTCGAGAGCGGAGTCGAGTTTCACATCAATCCACGATCTGTAAGTGGCCGTCGGAATCGGCCCGGCTCTCAGCTAAGACGATTACGTGATTTACGCGCATGTTTGCTCCGTTCAAGTTTGCTCTCACTTTGCATTATGAACACGCGAGTACCTGGGGATCGCGCATGAATGGCTGCACGGAGGGGTGCACTTTTGCATACCATTTTTGTACTGTAGGTAGACATCACTGCGCCCGTGAGTTGACACGTTGTGTCAGAACCAGCGAAGCATTTCCGCGCTTCGGCACGTCACGCATGCGCCCTGACGCATAGCGTCCGCTGCCCCGAGCCCGACTGCTACCACTGCAGCTGACCTTTCAGGAACAGCCGCGAGCTAACCGGCTGCGCCCCGTGAGCTAACCGACCGCGCCCTGCGAGCTAACCGGCCGCGCCCCACGAGCTAACCGGCCGCGCCTGGTGAGCTAACCGGCCGCGCCACATGAGCTAACCGGCTGCACCCCGCGAGCTAACCGGCCGCGCCTGGTGAGCTAACCGGCCGCGCCACATGAGCTAACCGGCCACGCCCCGCGAGCTAACCGGCCGCGCCACATGAGCTAACCGGACGCGCCCCGCGAGCTAACCGGCCGCGCCACATGAGCTAACCGGCCGCGCCCCGTGAGCTAACCGGCCGCATTGAACGCCGCAGTCGCACACGTGGTGATATGCCGTGCCGACCGTCCGAGGCGTTCGACCACGTGGACCCCCTAGCAGCTACCCGTTCAGGTGCTGTCGGCTGGCCAGGGTCACGGGCAGGGTGGCGGGTCACTCATGACGAGCGTTGTGCTTGGTGCAAGCAAGAAAGGCCTGCAGCTCCTGGTTTTTCGACATTTGAGTTCAGAGTTCTTATGCCGAGTTATTGACCTCCAATTTACCAGGAGGTACTGGTTACACGGCGCCATAGAAAGAGCAAAAACATCGGCCGCATCGAGCGCAGCTGACGTTTCAATTTGTGCTCTCATGATCATATGCACAGTTTGAAACGTTAAAAACCTTCCATGTGGTCAGTAGCTGTTCTATAACGCCGATAAGCCAGCGCCTTCTGGTACCAGCGCCTTCTGGTACATCCAGAACCAGCGCCTTCTGGTACATCCAGGTCGATAACTCAGCATGAGAACTCTGAAGTGATAAAGGCCGGCGCTGTCCTGTTTCTTAAAACGTTTGGTGTCGCGGAGCAGTGCTCGGTGAGTATCCAGCTGATGGATGGGCGAAACGAACGGACGATGGTCAAAGCGGGATCGTTAAATCGATGGTGTCTACCATAAAGGTTTTCTAGGTATTTGAGTTTCGTAGTGGAGCAAAAGCTTAAAACCACACAAAATCCAGGGCAACGGCAATGATGCCAAGGGATCTCCTGGGTTGAGCTGTGCGCCGCATCGTAAAGGTAGCTCCGGAAGGAGCCGGAGCGCCACGTGTTCGCGTTTCGGTCACGGGCGCTCCACAGGCCTTGCCGCGGCGGCTGCCCCGAAGCGAACTAGAGGTGACAATTACACGCGAGTTGAGGACAAAGTGCCGTGCCCGACCAGGATATGTTTTCATTGGTGCCTTTTTTCTCCGGCTCAAACTATGGTACCGTAACAGGTGGTGTCAAATGGATACCGCCGCAAAACTGGAGCGTAAGATGGCGGTCTTGCTAGTCTGCATGAGGTCTATGTTCAAGCCAGCGCTCTAGGGGAATACTGCAGCGTCAACAGCGAGCGTCCGCCAAAAAGGAAGATGCACACCAATCGCGAGACCTCCACCAGTTTTAAACGTCTTATTCGAAATCATGTTCCCAGTGGGCCGTTTCGTGTTCTGATGCCGCAGCCTGCCATCGAAACCTTCACGAACTGCGGAATCCCCAACGAAAAACCATCACTCATCGACGAAACCAGCAGTGACTGCAGAAAGGAGCAGAAAGGACCTCGTTTCAAAAGGTCATTTAGCCACTGGCTCTTAAACGGGTTGAAAAAGCATAGGGATGGGGAGGAGAGATCATCGAGGATTTTCAAGACGTTTTTTTATGCAACGCCACAGACATTAGGCTAAAACTCAGCAAAGTTCACGGAGGCACGTTCCTTCGTACTTCTTTGACGCAGCCCATAAAGCGCCGACAAAACGGCGAGAGGCGCCGGTTAAAGGCTGCTGGTTTCCATACGAATTTCGTACCATTTTTGGCGCAAGTCGACGAATACGTCGGTAAGACTGAAAAAGTGATGCATCATGCACACATCACTCATTTCATGCAAATGTCCCCAACACAAGTTCCAACACTCACCCGCAACGTCCATCAGGAAGCATGTGAGAAGATGTGGATGCCTCTTCTCCAGAACGTGGCAAAATTCCTGGAACGCTGCAAACCCCTTCTTGCTAAGCTGGCCCACCAACAATTCGGCCTTCGCTCTGGCCAAATCCTCGTTAGCTAGTGCTTTCTCCTCCTCAACACCCAAAATGCCCTTGCTCACTAACTCAGGAACCACCTCATCCACATTCAGGTCCTCACATATCACGTCACGATGCTTCTCCAAAAGCATACACACACCACGCAACCCCGCCATCTTCGCGACTGAATCAAAACAAAGCGGCTGGACCCTCCGCCCGCCTCGGCACCCGCCAGGCGGCGGCGGGACGGGCCCCGCTACTCGCGAGTGGCCACCCGGTCGAGGACGCCGGGGCGTGAGCCAGGACAAACCCTCTTTGTCTGCCATCTAGCGACGGATCATTAAGTCAATGCTTACAAATAATAACACCACCCCTGGATAATTTTTTAATAAGAGTCAGAAATGTTTTTTTTAATCAGATTGCATGATTACAATTATAAAAATATATCATAATTCCTAAGACATTTTCTTTCCTCTCTGCAGTAAATAAAACCAAAAAGTCATATACACTTCTGTTATTTTTGTTACATACTTAGCGCAGCAGATTCTTTCTTGGCGCACTTAACCTCAGATAGTTGGCTAATGAATATGCTGAATTCACAATAAAGGGCCCGAGAGCCATCGCGCGTTTGAACGACTAAGATTGATACAAACGTTAGGTATGGTTCAGAATTTAAAGGCTTGGTTTTCAGGAAACAGAGCAGTTCAAATTTGAGTTTTTCAGCTGTATGACATGCTAGATGAAGCTGATCATGCATAACTACGTGGTGATTTCCATCATACCGTGTAAAAACTGTTCGTGCAAACTGGCGTGTTCTGCCATGATTTCTGATCCACAGCATGATAATGTGATGAATTTATTATTACTTATTGGTGGTGGGCTGTTTGAAAAGGTTATGGTGAAGGGATGAGGAGGGCAAGGTAGTAATCATTAATTTGTCTGACCCCATTGTTCCCTTATCATGATTTGTGTGTTACCTGTCATTTGGACATATTGTGGTGGATATAAATTAAGTTCTCTGCAATATCAATTTGTGATCTTTGCCAGCAGATGATTCATAAATGGCTGTAAGTGTTGAGTTGGCATATATTGGACATATTGTGCTGTTACATGGCATGGTAAAGATACTTTGGCAAACACTGTGCAATAAAATAATGACACAGAATTGTGTTTTGTGACCATTAGTATTCTATGCTGCCATGTGCATGGTATGCACACCAATATATGCTTGGAAAGGATTATTCCAGGACCAGCACCAGTCAAAACTTGAGTAGGTGAAATAAGGCGAAGAGTAGAGGTGAACATGATGATATTCACCTTGTTTCTTCTCCTGCACTGCTACAGTATCAATGCTAATTACTGCCTGAAGTTAAGGGCAGCTTCCCTTCTCCTTCCCCCCCCCCCCTAATCTGCCACCCTGCCCATTGCTGTCCATGACAAGCATGGTATAATATATGCTACCATTAAGAATGGTGCTATCCAAAGGCAAAAATGCCTAAGAGCCATTAGTTAACATAGCATTCAAGCATTTTTGTCTTTGGATGCCAGAATCATGTTCAGTAGTGTGATGCCCACTATTTCTAGGCTGAGATGCATGACTGGATTATTTTCACACATTTATACTAGAAGTGCATACTCCACTGAATTGGATGCCAATTAATACTTGTGGTATCTATGCATACAATGTCTATCCTAAATATTGAAGTGTCTCTATTTCATTATAAAACCCTGACAACATGCATATAACTAAATGTGACAGAGCAAATACTTATCAGGTATATGACCTGAAACATTTGTGCATTATGCTTCCAAGGGTGTTACCTGCTGACATCTTCAGATGCTTGTGTTAGCACTTTCACTGGTGTTAGGCATATGCTCCCTGAAAATGTAGCCTTTAAATGGATGTGTTTGTGATATTGGTGACTTAACACCAAGGTTCAAGTGCTTTAGATGGCCCAAAATGGTCACATACATTGACATAGTAGGACTGGGCAGTTTCATACAGCAGGTAGCCATGAGGAAGATAAATTTGCACTGTTGTAATATGACATCACTGATTCAATTATAGGTATACATACCCAGACTTGGCATCCATGACAGCATTTTTACCATGTCAGCTGCTGTCCATCAGAATGCTTCAAGATCTACCTCACCATGACATCCTCTACTCTGTTGCAGAAGTGAATGAAGTGATTGCCTGGCCCGGTGACTGCCGTGCCTGGACTGTGAGCAGTTTCTGCCTTCTGCTGCAGCATGGGATCTCGGCTGAGGACACTGTACAACAGCCTGCTCACAAGGCACCCTGTTATAGTGCAGTCAGTTCAAGCAGGTAATTGTAGGTTGGGGTCAGAAGTGGCTGACATGTGATTAGGGTACTTTGCTCACTTGGAATTTAAATGGTGAAGCATAAAAATGTCAAAGTGCTGGATGTTTCAAGAACATAAACCTAAATAGGGAAAATTGCTACAGATCACACCCAAATATGCTCACTCATTCAGTGCAGGAGCCACCTGAGCATTATGGTGGTGCTGGATTGAAACTGCAGACCAGGTTTTGACATGAGCATCCACCACCAACCAGTTCCAGATTGAACTGTTGCCATGTAGTGCCAGTGGCATAGAGCCTAGAGGGCCTCCAGAATTCATGGGTGTGTAGTCAACATTTGGTACTGTTTCTGACTGCCAACCAAGTATTTGTTTTCACTTTTGGGCAATGGGTTTGCATGTTAAAGCAGAAACTAGCAGGCCGATGGTCAGATATTTGAATACAAGAAGGTACTCCAGTGCCAGAAATTAGTGGATGATGATCTATGATAAGAAGGCGGTGAATACTTTCTCTGGATTTCTTGTATCCTGTCAGTGTGGGTGTGAGTTGGACCAGATGGAGCATGTCCCTCGCGTCCTGCAGTTCAAACTCAAAGTGTTTCGACACGCGTACTTAATACGAGCGGCGGCGATGGTGCGCGGCTCCAGCTCTCCTGCAGGCGAGCGCGGACCGCCGCCAGCTGACGGCGGGCCGGACGCGGTCAGCCCGGCGGGTATAGGGGGCGCCAGCTGTCCCGCTGCCAGCCGAGTTGGGCGGGCCGGCTCAGCTCTCGTCCACGCTTACCAGCCGCTGAAGAGTCACGCCTCTGATGCGCGGCATGCACAGGTTGTGTGAGGAGTGAAATTGGCGCGGCTTACTGACGTTGGACGGGATAGTTTGGGTTGTTAGGGTTGGGCTAGGGAGGATTGGTTTGGATAAGGATTGATAATTTATCTTAAATTTAGATAGATAAGGATAAAGGTTAGTTGGTATTCGGCGGGTCCTCAAACACAGCAGCACACATAATATATGAAATTCCCTTCCCTGTGTATCTCGTCTTCTCGTGTGTACCCTGCCATCTTGACTTTAACCCGTGCACGCATATCGATTGGGGTACTGCCAGAGGCAGGTGTGCAATGATGGTGGACTTGAGCACAATGAACTGTATGTAAGCGACGCTTGCAAGCAGCCTATCAACGCAGTTGTAGTAACGTATTTTTGCCAACGTTCCCTCAGCATGTAAGTTATTGGGTTGAAAAACCCCGACCTGAAAGCTTAATAACCTTAAGCTGGGAAAAGGCAGTTGAGGCTTGTCAATTGCTGTCTGCTACAGCTGACTACCTGCTTATATCCCTTATATCTTTTTATGGCCTGATATCGCGGCTCTTTGAAATTCATTTGTATGTGTAGTCTGCCAATGCGCCGCGCTCTGTTGGACTGCAGCGCGAAGCGGGACTGGGATCAATTCGTCGACAGACGATATTTCGTCAGCCCTCGCTCCTGAGGTGCGTGGGCGGCTCGCTCCATTGGATGGTGAGGAGGGAGTTCCGCTGCGAGACGTCCATGAGAGTGCGAAGCGCCGTTGGCGTGAAACTGCGGCATCATTTTGCCATCCTGACTGAGACTAAGATCATTTTTCCAAGTGTGCTGCCATGGTGTTTGTCAGAAAATTTGTTTAGTTGTCATTGTCTTGTAAGAGAATAAAACGACCAAAGGAGCGTTGACACATTGAATGTAACTCGGTGCATTATTGTGCATCAAGTATTGCTGCTAGTGTTGTTGGCTTATTGATGGTAGCACGCGAACTGAATGCTCGGCATCTTTGATATATCACCTTTGTAATGGAACAAGCCTGTGGCTATTGTGCCCATCTGAAGTTCATATTCATGCTTTTAGATGGCGCGTAGATGCCAATCACCTTCCGTTACCAAACCGGGCGACATTAGATGCGCAGAGCGCCGTTCAGTTTGGTTCCGGAAGCCTCCAAACAATAGGCTCAGCCTGTGACTTAGCAGACTGACCTCGCACTAGAAATCATATTCATGGAAGCCTCAGCCACCCAAGCGACAAACAAACACAGAGAACCTAAACAAAATATTCATTGTTCGAAGAAAGCCCCAGAATCCAATATAGCTCATCCGTCTTAGTTTCCTCACTCTATCCTGCATCCTCGCAGCGCCCTGTATGTCCGATGAAAGATACACGCAGCAGTAACGAGTGGGCTTTAGTGCCCCCCCCCCCCCCTCTCCTGGATGGGGTCCCGTCCGTGCGCTCACACATGTTCCGGAAGGTGTCCCTGTGCGGGCTAAGTCCCGGCGAACTGGCACCTAGGTGCATGTGGTTCTGTCTCACCGTTATCGTTTCTCCTTCATCTCACATCGCTGAAATAGTATGAACTGGTCGGAAGCGCTCTTATTAAAAAAGGGACTAAATGAAATAGTCTGACGGGCCCCAAACCAAGCCCGTATAGCTAATTCGAGATGAATTGTGCATTTTGTACGAACACCGCTTTCAGCACATAGTAACAGTCAGACATTGAAAACAAAAATGGAAAGGTGATGGGTTAATGGGCGCCCGGCAACGCTTAAAATAGCATGCCTCGGGGCGTTTTGCATAACGTGCTTCTGAGATGAGACGCGTGACGCCGGCCGTTTAATAATCGCCAACACATTCCTTGAAAAGAGCACGATATGCTTACCTGATGTCACACGGAATGTTGATTGAAATTACTTGATGTGCCATCCCAGCCACGGTCACTGAGCGCCTGGGCTCTCCCGTAGAGAGCCCAGGCGGGCTCTCTACGGGAAAATGCGATGCAGACAGCGCCGTTAAAGGGCGATATATTGGGCGTGTTCTGCAAAAGGGTGGTCATGTCACAGATATTGTTGAGTCGTGGGGCCATGGCGCCAGCCGCGAAGCTCAGACGCAGGCCCATGGTAACGGCAAGTATCGAAGAGTGGTGCCACTGTTTGATGGCTGCAACAATTTGTTGTGTGTCAGCAATTAATGGTGCTTTTAGGCGCGGCATAGAGTACCGAGTTGTGGCTTTGCAAGTTCACGAGTCGCCCGATAGTCGATGACTTGTCGAGGTAAAATGAGGTCAGTGACCTATGGTGACCTTTTCCGACCTGAGATCGAAGTCGTCACTTTTAAACACGAAATCTTTTTCACAACACGATATGTGGCAGTTTGGCTGGACGAGTGTTGTTAAATAGTCCAGAAAGCTGCATGTTTTCGAAGTTGCATTGTGACCGACGTTGCGCCACGGAGGTTGGCCTAATCTCTGGAGTGACTGTTAGATTTAAGAAAGTGAAACTGTAGATCGTTGAATCCCTAGACACCGAGCTTTTTCTTGCTTTTCTTTGTAGACGCGTTCCGGGACTCTGACTCACTTCGGAACCATGTAGCGAGAATGCTTCTGTCGTCCGTGCATCTAGGATCGAGCTAGAAAATGTCAAAATGTCATGACGTGCCAGTGTTCGGCTGCATTCCAAGTGACATGGCACCATTACGGCTTGCAGTTTGTCCTCCGTAGCCAAACTAAGAAGCACGATGTCTATAATTCACGTGGTGTCAATCGCTGGAGTGAAAATGGCTCCCGTCCGTTAAAGACAAAGCGCAAAGAGCTAGAATTCAGACGGTTTGAACTAATTACCCTTACGTACAGGGGTTTCCCTATTATCAGCGCACACGAGCTACGAGATACACGAAATGCAGACATAGTAGTAATCCAGTGGTAGGCAGTAGTAATCCATGCACCCAGATGTTTGACCGCTCGCGCTGGCCTTCCCGAGGGACAGGCCTGGGGTCTCACCTCTCTGCAGCCTGCTCGGCTTTAGAATACATGCGTCGCTTTTGATTACGTGCCAGCTGATTTGTTCTGCCCCTGCCGGGCGCATGTAATCATAGAAGTGCAAATGAAGGGAATCCAGATATCACAGCCCTAGCAGAAATGGTCTAAAAATAATGATTTTACCCTGCAAGGGTACGTGTTGTTAACTAAATTATCGGACGCCCATTGGACACAGGCATGACTTGAGGGACTTGTAGCATCAAGGTGGCGCTGATCGCAGCCTCAACGCTGGCTACGCCCTCCCGGGGTGAGCACATCAGCACAGGAAGCAACCCGCAACACCCAGTGACAAGCTGCAGGCGAGGCGGTCACTTCAAATGCTTTAAGATCTAAAGTACACTTTTACTGCGTTTGTCTCGCGCCGTCTTCTGCGGGTTATCCGCAAACCCATTTTTGGGGGAAGCCGCCTGCCCATCAGCCAAGCCTTGCTCATGGATGATAATCACATTTGTCATATAGTGTACCACCGTGCCTGTTTGGGAAGGGCGGGGCTGGCTGGCAGCCTGCCTCGGTAAATGATACCTTGATGCGGCGGTTTTTGAACTGACGGATGTACGGCGGGATAGAACGTCTTGGGTACGGAGTGGGGTGTCCATAATCAGAGGAAGGTATTCGATCGGTTGTAGTCTGCTTATCCCGTGCTCAGATAGATCTGAAATAAAAACACGAAAATAGAACAAGGCGGTTTGACCTAAGTATTTTGATTTCTGTAGGTTGTAGAGTGAGGAGGTAAACAAGGTTTAGCAACAAGCCTCTGCAGATATTCTAGACTGCTTACTTTAGCACTGAGCCCTACCAGCTAGTTTCACGGAACATCAAGCTTTATTTACTCTTCACCTAGATGCCGTTGTTAATTCGCCCAAAGCACATTGCCGTAATTTATCTGTACAGCTCCGCAAGTTTTGTGATGAATGCATAAGAATAGCTCCCTGGACAATCACTTTTAAATAACACTATATTATACCTTGGTCTAACTTTGCTCATTTACGGCGAAAATAGGGGCCGTTTCGGAGGTACTCTTAGCTCTGTGCGCCTCTGACCCGGATACCGCCGCCAACTGCTCCCTGGACAATGCAAATGAATGGCTCGGAGAGATCGCAAAGTTGGGTCATGTTGCGCCCTGTAACGCGCCCCGTGACGTTTCGTCAGCCGGCTGGCGGGGGATCTGGGCCAGTTGAACCCCGGAGTGGTTTGGGACAGACGCAAGGCGCAGTCATCTCGGCGATGAACTCGTGTGTATTTGAAACGGGCCGATTGCGTGGGCATATAATAAAGTTATGTTGGCACGGGGTCACAATGGAGCTAGTTCAAAAATGTGATTGCAACATTCATGTGCCGTGTGAGGGTGTGCATGTGGGCCGGCGTAAGGATGACGTTAGAGGCAGCATTGGAGTCACTTACGTTATTTCTTAAGCATTGCGAGACTTTCGGGTACTGAAGATTCGCCAGTCCATTTCTGCGTCCCCATGTCAACAGATTTAACGAAACAGGCAATCGGACCACTTGTCTCACAAGTATTGCTGGTCTCAGGGAATGGTCGTGCAGTGCTTCCAGATACGTAATGAAATAATCGCGCTTCTCACGTTCTCACGTTCTCAATGCTTCCAGATACGTAATGACATAATCCATCAGTAAAGACCTGTCATTCGACCCGCCTGCATTCCTAGCTGTGTGTACCTTCATGTAGATGCGCGCAACCCTGCACCAGAGCCCCGTCGCCTGTCTGTTCGGTGTGTCTCCCCCCCCCCCTCCCCCCGCCGCCGCTGACCCAGCCCTGTTGGTCGCAGGTGCCCTCATGGGCGTGGGGGACGTTCTCGCCCAGGCGGCCGTGGAGAGGAGACCACTGCGCGAGCTCGATCTGTTCAGGGTCGGCCGCTTCTTCGGCATCGGGCTGTGCATGGTGGTGAGTGTTACCAAGCCGCCGGCGAGGTGTCCGTCTCGCCGCTGGCGGGCGTCGCTCTCCGCGCCGTCGCCTGCTCACGGCGGGCGTGGTCGGCGGGGCGACGGCACACCGCTACCCGGGAGTCGAGACACGACGGCGCATCGACACGACGCGGCCGGTGGGAACGCGCACGGGACTTAGCTAGCGACCAGCCCAGCTCACAGCTGAGGCTCAGTACGCAGCGCGGCGCGGCGTGATCCAGCCCCAGGCCGTTAAGCCGGCGCCGGCGGGGGGCCTTTTTCGGGAGATGCCTAAATCACGTTCACGGCGAAAGTTAGCTGGCCGATGTAGATTACCGGCGGAGGCTTAAATCGCCGCGTAAATTCTGCCCCGGCTGCGGACGCGGCCGGAACGCGGCGGCCGGCGCGGCGGAAGGCGGCTATTAACGGGCCATGTGCTCGACAGGCGGTCTGAGCTCTCGCGGTCGGGGGCCCGGCCCCGTGACCACCGCCTCTGTCGCGCGAGTTCTCGGGACCGGTGACCGTTATAAACACGAGCGTGTCGTCTCATGTGACTGAGCCGTGGCATGTGACGGGGGCAGAGGCTGTGCGTGGGGTTTTGCGACGGGATTTGTTCGCGCTGTAGCGAGCGGCGGGCTGCAGACCCGGCTTTGAAGACCTTGTCGGTTGGCTTTCTTGTGACGTGGCTCTTTTCTGGTGCATATAGTGTGAACGAAGTCCAAATGGATGAGTTTGATGTGCGTGCCACGCGTTCTAAGGCTTTTCCGTGCGAAGTTAATCATTTCAGGAAGTTCTTGCATCAGATGCAGTGGTGGCGTGCTGGGGTGGGGAGGAGGGAGGGACAGGAGAGTAGTGCCAGCTGTCTTCAAGTACGGGAAAAGTTAACACTAGACTATAGCGACGCTTGGACAGAAGTGAGGCAAGAATCACGCTTGCCTTCTGCCATCTCCAGAGAGGTTCCGCCGCCACTGTTCAGATGCAACCCCTCTGTGTCTTCACGCGTCTTGATATGCAGTACTTTTCGATATCATGAGGCAGTCGCAAGGCGTTGAGAACATAGCGAGCCAGCCCTAAGCCATCAACAGGAAGTCAGAGTGGAAAAGCCCTCCGAATATAAAAGACCAAGAACAACAGAGGTCTCTTGACTGAAACGCGACGTATGGCCCGATTCCTTTTGCTTGGGGATGCAATCCTGGCTACGCCATCGCATATTTTTGTCGATATTCAGGTGATGGTCCAAAGCGTAGCGGATCAGAAGCTTTACCACCATTGTGCGTCATCCCAGATGGCTTGGTTTGGCATTGAAAACACCCATTTTTCGTCCAGTGTCTTTGGATCACAAAAGTGCCCGTCATCCAGTGCCCATAATCTTTACGTGGGTTCTCTTGTGATATTATGTAAAGATAGCTTAACAATTACATGACAATATAACCCTACTGACCCTAATTGACATAGCATTTTGTTTAGCGTTGCCCCGTGGTGCATACGCTACTGATCACACAATAAGCGGATACATTCGAGCGTCGCTCGCCGGCTGCCTCTCGCCTGCGCGTGCATCCTGGCGCTGTGGCGATCACTTCCTGACGGCCACTGCCTCCCGGCGCACGCGGCAGACGGTCGCAGCATCGACCCGATGTCGGGCCGTGGCGCCTCATGGCCACGGTTTCAGACGCCTCTGAGCCGGGGAGCCGCACCAGGACGTCATGGTGTCGGATGGTGCCGTGAGGACATGCGGGTGAGGACATGCTGCGGGTGGGGACATGCTGCGGGTGAGGACGTGGACGCGCGGCGTCAGGGCGGGGAGCCCTTACATTCCCCTGCGGCTGCCAGTCCGTCGCTAGGACGACCGGCGTATGCGCGGCACTTCCTGGGCCACGTCTGGCAGGTGGGACGCTTCGAGACGATGGCCCACGAGCGCCTCT
This sequence comes from Pollicipes pollicipes, assembly GCF_011947565.3. Classification (NCBI taxonomy): domain Eukaryota; kingdom Metazoa; phylum Arthropoda; class Thecostraca; order Pollicipedomorpha; family Pollicipedidae; genus Pollicipes; species Pollicipes pollicipes. The sequence goes on along the minus strand of NW_023596576.1, from coordinate 44,958,721 downwards.
GCAACATCTCGCAAAGACTACAGATGTCCCCTGTCGGCTTCACGAACTCCAGCGAGCTCGAGACTGCGTAGATGGAGAGGGAAGGAACATAAGCAGCCAGGGAACTCACGGGAATCCAGAAGAGCTCTTGGTCGATAAGGGACGTGTCTTTGTGGGGAGAAGGACACAAGGCACAAGCCCACAGGTAAAAAAAACAACTTTCGGTGTCAAGTATGTACCACCGTATTAAACTTGCATACTCTTAAAAAACCGGGTGCTTAACTGCATTCTAAGACCCATGCAATATAAATAAAAACTTACATGGTGACATGGCAGAGAAAAACAAGAAAAGCAAACATCAATGACGGTGGTTATTGCCATTTACGCTGCGCTCGTGCCCTATGAGTTGAATTCTCGTGAATGTCTTGACATGGGAGAGTGACAACAATTTAGTTTATTGACAAATCGTTAAATAAGTAGGTGAAAGGCGTGATGACACCGACACCAGCAAGTGTTAAGGTAAGTATTGACAGCTCTTTCCCACTGAGATGACCCAACGGCTGACATAAAGTGCACGCAGATCACGTGTAAAATCCCGCAGGCTTTGAAAAATTTAGTGAAGAAGTGGCCACTTGTAACGGTCCACGGTCACATGTCGCTGTGCGGGACAATGCTGAACTTTCTCTGCATTCCATAATGCCGGAGCCTGGCCGTATTCCTGTCGGTTACACGGATAATCTACATTGCGCTGGACAGTTTGATAACCAATCGTGCCAGATCGGGTGCATCATCGTCGGTGCCGAGTATCATGCTCATCGCGCAGCCTCGAAGCAGAACGCATCCTTTTCATCCAGGTTGGTCATCGTGCTTGCCTTTCGCTCCTTTCCACTGATGGCGGTTCGAACATGACGTGTGGTCGCCAGATCCCCGTCTTTGTAAGCCGAACTAGAGGGCCGCTGAAGTTGAGAGCTGCGATTCCCGTTGCGTCCATGCCAGCGACGTCCGAATCCTGATGGATGACCACATACCACGGGAGTCGGGGTCACGCGCGGTCGGAAGTGACTGGCATGCGGGTTGGTGAGAACTCGCATCTCGGTGTCGCAACTATGCTCTTCCGTGACTGTCATCTAAGTTGTCGTGGAAGTGTTTCAGATTATCCATTACGAGTGTAAGGAGTGACCCGGAAGCATCAAGTACGCTTAGTCTACTAGCACTTAACACACATGCTTATCGCTATACATGTATATATATATATATATATATATATATATATGTATATATATATGTATATACATCGCTATCGATACATATATATATATATATATATATATATATATGTATATATATATAATATTATATATCGCCATCACTATATATATATATATATATATATATATATATATATATATATATATATATATATATATGTGTGTGTGTGTGTGTGTGTGTGTGTGTGTGTGTGTGTGTGTGTGTGTGTGTGTGTGTGTGTGTGTGTGTGTGTGTGTGTGTGTGTGTGTGTGCGTGTGCGTGTGCGTGTGCGTGTGCGTGTGCGTGTGCGTGTGCGTGTGCGTGTGCGTGTGCGTGTGCGTGTGCGTGTGCGTGTGCGTGTGCGTGTGCGTGTGCGTGTGCGTGTGCGTGTGCGTGTGCGTGTGCGTGTGCGTGTGCGTGTGCGTGTGTGTGTGTGTGTGTGTGTGTGTGTGTGTGCGTGTGCGCGTGCGCGCGTGCGTGTGCGTGCGCGTGTGTATTTTATATACATATTTATATATATATATATATATATATATATATATATATATATATATTCATATACATATATTTCTTTAGCAGTTCCCCCCGATGATTTGCAGATATTAATCATCATTTGTCGCGGGCGGTTGAACGAAAGAACTGCGCATAAGTTTTCTCTCAATCACGTGGAGCTAATAAATACCCAATACTTCTGTGGTGCTTGACAAGCAGAATGGTGGTTCGGGGAGTCGAAATGACAAGGTTTGACGCCGATGTTCAGCTGGGATGACTATGTCATAAATATGCTATCAGCCGTGTATAATTGCCGGACTGTCTGTCCACTTCTTAACAATTCATACACACATGCTCAAGTCCTTTTCCGTGAAACAGTTAATAGCCAGCTGTTGACCGCTGACCGTCATTAGCGAGGAAAAAGCGTCGGGGAATTGCGACGTATCATTTTACAGCCGTTTGACAGCTTTCCACCTGTGGCATCTGTGGGGAAATGTCGCAGCTCTCGCGAGGTAACCGGTTCCCATACCGGGCCTTAGGACTCGCTTGCGCTTGCTCACTATAATGAAATCGTGGCAATATCCATCGCTCGTCCATCGCTCGCCCATCGCTCACGTGAAGCCGTCAGATATCGTCAGCTCGGCTACTGGAACGCGCCGTCCGCAGGATCTTCTGCGTCCCCCCCCCCTTACTACCCCACAGGCTCGTGCTCTGGCCGGTCAGCCGCACCGCGGCCGGCGGGCGGAAGAGGGGGGGGGGGGGGGGGCGAGTGACTGCCCGTCACCCCCCTGCAGCCCGATACGCATACGGAGCTGCGCTGGCGAGCGCGCTAATGAGCGCCGCTCCGGCCGCGGCCTGCTTTCCGGCCGCTGCCTGGCGACGCATACAGGCCGGCCTGATTGGGTTCGGCGCGCGCGCGCCTTCTGGCGAGGACATGGCTTCGGCCGACCCGACGCAGAAGCCAGCCCGGTCGTCGACGGGGCCTCACCGGCGGCGAATATGCGGGACAGATAACACGTGTCCGGAAGACGGTGTTCTTCAGATCTTTCGAGTAGCGCAGGTTTTCCATCTTGCTTATCTGTTTTCGGCGTCTTTACGTTACGTGTTCTCCACCGTCTCCAAACACGGCTTTTCTTCAAGGTTACTCAGCTCGATTTATTCGCTTGCGGCCAAATGCCTTGTTACGTAGACTGTACGACTAAATCGTTACTGCCATGATGGGCGCAAAATGACCGCTGCAGTCGATGCGCCCGAAAACCCCAATCAACAACAAAGTTACTGCTACGAATGACACACAATGTTCTAATGCTTTATCTCAACAAGAATACATTATTCCATCTTCCAGCAGGTCCAGCGAGTCCAGCTTACACCTGGCGACCAAAGGCTCAGCACGTTAGGTGGACTGCCTCCGCTGTCAGCTGCTCTTTTGTCTCGTCACCACGCGCGCTTGGGCCGCCCAAACTGACTTGCTAGCCGCCGGCAGGCTTTCGGTCGCCGCCATATCTGAAGTGAAATGATGCTGTTAACAGCTTTGACCGGCGTTGCATGTGGGGAATGCAAGCGCCGTAAACTATTCTCGCGTGCTTGAGCGAAGCGGAAACATTTTCCGCTGGCTTGTGACCGTGATCACGCTTCTCACGATCCTCAAGTCCCTCACGATCTTTTCAGGGTACCTGCTCTTGTTTTAGCATCGGAAGGTTGCCCTTCCCCTTACGCGGGGGATCGAGGATGTTTTGCAGAATCTGGCCACCCGCGACCTTCCTGAGCATAACGACATCTCTGGTCGACAGACAATGCTGATGTTATTGTGTCAAACTCAGACTCAGTAACCGCCCCGTTACTCCAGCTCAGTCTGGGGCCATATTGTGAGGGGGTGCCCACCACCCTTTTGCCAGCGACACGACCGAAGATAGCTCTCGCCCGCCGAGGATAAGCCTGCCCGGGCTTGTGTAGTTGTGTTGCCCCAGCAACATGTTTTGCGTTTTATATTCGCAGGTGTTTTAAGTGCCTAGACATGCACTTCATTGCGTTCAGCGCGGTTGTGTAGCAAATAGTCGGTTGAGAGTAGGGCGGTAACAATGGGCTATTTTACTCATCATTTTTCTGCATTTCGACTGTCAATTATATTGTGCTGTGTGCAATACCTCAACCGCATATAATACGTTGCAGCATCTGAGCTCAATGGCCTCGCTGTCAGAACTGCAAGCTTTCAGCCCCGTTCAATTCCTCTGTGTCACATCCGGCTATTGCCCCGAAGTCTGAAAACGAAATGGGATGGGTGACACCCTTCCACTCGCCCAAATGGAAGGTAATCAACAACGAACGGTGTGCTGCGATATCTCGGTTTTGTTTGACCCTGTGAGGTTTGCACGGACGCTGAAGCACAGCTGCATTGGATGGAGAAGTTGAATGGGGTGTCGAAGCGTCGTGCTTTGGCTCCTTTCTGCCGGGCCGTGATGTCACAGGACTGGGTAAACTTTGCTGGTTTGCTACAGCTGAGGTACCGCGCGAAAGGTTCCGGAATACTTGCAAATGCCACGGCCGTCTCAATCTGTAATGGTTTTCGCCTGTTGTGGGCAGACTCTTGCCGAACTAGCCTGCCTGGCTGTGTGTGCTGAAAGCTTCCACACTCCAACTAGGCTCGGGGGTCCCAATTCAGCCCCGCGGACTACAGACGGCTTTGTTTTCGATTGTGTGATCTGTTGTTGGATCTCCCAATGACTTAACAGACTGTGTGGTACTTGCTGCTGTGAACCTGAAGGGTTTCCGAAGCATCGGAAATTGGGGGCGAGTTATGTATGCTGATGGGTCGATGCGGAACAAATAACGTAAGTCCCGGGAGCTTTCAGTAGGTGTAAGTCCCGGGAGCTCTCATTAGATGTAAGTCCCGGGAGCTCTCAGTAGATGTGAGTCCCGAGAGCTCTCAGTAGATGTAAGTCCCGGGAGCTCTCAGTAGATGTAAGTCTCGGGAGCTCTCATTAGATTCGAGTCCCGGGAGCTCTCAGTAGATGTGAGTCCCGAGAGCTCTCAGTAGATGTAAGTCCCGGTAGCTCTCATTAGATGTACGTCCCGGGAGCTCTCAGTAGATGTGAGTCCCGACATCTCTCAGTAGATGTAAGTCCCGGGAGCTCTCAGTAGATGTAAGTCTCGGGAGCTCTCATTAGATGTGAGTCCCGGGAGCTCTCAGTAGATGTGAGTTCCGAGAGCTCTTGGTAGATTTAAGTCCCGGGAGCTCTCATTAGATGTGAGTCCCGGAAGCTCTCAGGAGATGTGAGTCCCGAGAGCTCTAGGTAGATTTAAGTCCCGGCAGCTCTCATTAGATGTGAGTCCCGGGAACTCTCATTAGACGTGAGTGCCGAGAGTTCTCAGTAGATTCAAGTCCCAGGAGGTATCAGTACATGCAAGTAATGACGCGTAACTTGAGATCGATGACTATTCCGACAACTGGCAATTTAGTCGTGGCTTTCGAGCGCTCTTGAGCGTAGGTCCGCCGACTGCTGCCGCCATTTTTGTGCTCTGGGACTGCTTGTATCGCGCAGTGCGTTGGCGTGCGTTCAGTCAAAAATGACGTCACGATGGTCTTGGTGCCTGAATATCCTGATATCTTCGTTCAGAAAATGTCACATCCCGAATGGCCGCGCGAAATCTCCTTCACCTTGTGGGTCTTTGATGTCCGTCTGAAAATAGCCTCAGGTAATGTCGCCGGAGCGAAAGGAGTATCGCCGAGCGATCGATCTGCATGTGACTTTGGTGGAACATCATGTTGGCTCATCGCCACCAGCTGTTTGCGGCATGCGAAGCTTGCCGCATACACATCGACACATCGCCATTATATCGTTTGTTATGAGCGCTATGTCGTAATTCGTAGTTCGTTTGAGCATACACATTGACACATCACCATCATGTCGTTTGTTATGAGCGCTATGGCGTGATTCGTTGCTCGTTTGGGTCGTCGCAATTCGATACGGGCGTTCGAGTCTGCTGCGTGCGCAATCATGTCTCTCCCACATTTGAACCGCTGCAACGTGAATTTGCAAAGGCGCTGCACGTTATGGACCGTTTTAAGCCACCGACGGGTAAAGGGCAGCTGACTGATGGCGGACACACTGACTGATGGCGGAGTTCTTACGAGCATATGCAGGACGTCGTCACGAGCAAATGGGACATGGGTAGCATGGAAGAAGTGTCCCCTCCGTCTGTTTAGGGGTGTGCTTTTTAGCGCTGATGCCGCCGTCTGGCATGGCTGTGATCGTGCGAGCATTGTGGTCACGTGGCAGCTGCCCGCTCGGTGGCGGTCTGAGCCATTCTAACGACCGTGAGCTGCTGCTGCATACCCGTGTCCCTGTCCTGCTGCTGCTGCATACCCGTGTCCGTATCCTGCTGCTGCTCCATACACATACCCGTGTCCGTGTCCTGCTGCTGCTGCATACCCGTGTCCGTGTCCTGCTGCTGCTGCATACCCGTGTCCGTGTCCTGCTGCTGCTGCATACCCGTGTCCGTGGGCGACCGGAGGCGGCACGAATTGTGCTCGGGAACAGCCGGTGTTACGCAGTTTGAGGTGCAGCGGTTTTGTGTGTCAGTGTCCCGTCTCCACGCTGTTAAAAAAATTCGCACAGAACGACAGTTGCGCTTGAGACATGTTTCCCGTGTGTGGCCGGTCACATCCGCCCTGTGTTGAAGCCATGCCGCACCCATTCATATTTGCCTGGCGTTTCCTACCCAGAAGTGCTCTGCGACAGGGTAGCACACCACATGGGTGGCAGAACCCACCGCGGCCGCTGTACCGTAGTGCGCCGCCCGACCCGATCCGAGGCCGCTGCTACACACCGCCTCCGCCACCCAGCCAGCCCATCGCATACGCACCCTGTCGGTCCTCCGACGCCCGGGAGCGGACACATTTCCGCCGGAAGTCGGGCGGAAGTGGCGACTTCCGGCCGGCCAGTCACCGTCCGGTCCTCGTGACCGATGACCCGCCGATGGGCCGTGGGGCGACACCAGGGTAACGAATCACTCCAGCTGCACGGCAGCTCGGGCTTCGCCGAACTAGACGCGTTCGGTGTATTGGTTCGGCGTCGGTGCGTGGCCAGCCGATAAGGACGGGTCGCCTCGGGTGTTGACTGGGCGGGTGGGGATGCTTTTCACATCTGTGTTGTGCCCGCTGGAATAGTCGGAAGCGTGGTGGCAGGTGTTTGCGCGCTAGTAAATGATTTTGTTTTGTAGATTAAGTTCCCGTGGGGATGTTCGATGAGGTTTCCGTGGGGACTCGGCGTACACTGCAGGTAAAATGTGAATTCATTCTGTGCTAGTGTAATAGTTGCGGGAACGTTTCTGGATGTCAGATAGCACCTCGATTCCTACGTCATTGGCCGCTGCTCTGTTAATCGCATTTCTTATTTGTTAAAAAAAGTTTTCTTGCGGTCCCCCATTTACGGAGTTTTTACCATGTGAAATCATCTTTATGATCCTGGTATGCTAAATAATTCAAAGGGCTTTCAATGAAAGTCAGCTGAGTCAGTGGAACTTCAAAACATTCCATGGCCACCTGACTGTGAATTTTAAATATATTCACTTGACACGCCATTGTGGTACGCAGTGGTGCTAAGATCACACTCCGGTGCGATATGCTCATAGGGGATTTTCCGGCTTCTAAAAGCCTGCGCGATGACACTGGAGATCATGGCTACCGGAAAATACGGCTGGCAGCCACCCTCGCGTTGTATTGAGTCAGGCGACACGCGCAATTTCAGTAGAGCGTAAAAACTATTCAGCCAACTGCATTTTCGGTGTGAGCTAAAAGCTATTCAGCAAATCAGATTTTGGGTGGAATTGAGCCGCCCGCTGGTGACCGCATTGCAGGCGCCTTAGTGGTGTGATTCACTTATCTGTCCGGAACACCATGGATCCGCTCGGCATGCTGCTCGTGCAGCCCACACCACGGCCACCCACACCAGAGCGCACGTGACAGTCATTCCAGTGGCGCCCATGCACACGAGCCCAGCCGGGGGAGTCCCAACGGCTACAGCATGTGACCGCGCCGGTGCCCTGCCTGCCCCAGGCGGCCGTACGTCGCAGGCGGCGGCGGCGGCCGGCTGCGCCCTAACACACGGTCGGCGACGGACAGCGGCCGTGAAGGCGCGCCGGGGAAGGGGAGACCGTCTCAGGCGGCCGCGTCCGGTGCAATTGGCGCCGCCGCCGCCGGGCGCAGCGTTCGTCTCGCGCGTCCCGGGGGTGGGCCGCGGCGCCACGTCCGGATGGCTCCCGGCGGAGACAGCGGAGCCTCGCTCGCTCGAGCGACGCCGGCGGCCGCGCCGGTGCCGCTCGAGGGCGCCGCACAGTCCTGTAATGGGTCTTGCGCGGTTGTGTGATTGGTGCTGATGTACTGGACGGTGACGTTATTGGCCAGAGGGGAAACGTGGCTGAGCTCGGGCAGATCTGTTTGTCCTGATGTTCCCACGTCTTCAGAGGAAAAGCGGGGAACTTTGGCTGATCGGTTTCTTCGAACACACCGAACACACCTCTACCGTCCAGGCTCTGCTGTGGAAGTGGTGCCTCCTTGCAGTTATGCCGTGGCCTGGACCGCCATGCACTACGCGATTGGAGACTGTCCGGCATTTCTGTTTTCGCGGATCCTCTTTGCGTTCAGCTCACGCGCTGTTGGGGCTTTCCGCCGCGACCGTCACGTCCACTTGTCGAGCATGGGTGGGACATGAGTGCCTGTTGTCAGCTCTGTGCCGTTGAGTCGCTATGTCCGCTGTCACGTCGGAGCGTGGGGACGCCTTGACGGCTTTCTGGTGTTCACCGATATGGCGGCTTTTTGGTGTTTGCCTCTTGGCTGGAGCTGGCGCTGCTCTGAATGACATGGCTTTGGGACTGCGGAGACGAGCTCTCTGCCGCGACGGTCAGCTGATATCTGTTTTGTCTTTTGCTGTCTGGGCTGTGATGCAATGTCCCTTTGAATGAAGTGCGTTGTCTGTCGCTGCGCAAAGTAGATCTTTGTCAAGTGAAATGAGCTGAGCCGTATCTGGAGCGCTTGCATTGGTCGGTATCAACGTACAACGTAATGTAACGTTCTAACGTTTCTCTAAAAACCATGCAAGGGGTATTTTTTGCTCCAAAAATGTTGAACTTTGCAAGCACCGGGCAGAAACATTTACTTGGCAAGAGGAACTTTTTCAAGCCCAGTGATACTCACATGGGTTCGTAACCATATCACTTAAAAGAGTATGTACAAAGAGGTTATGTTAGGTGGGACTCACTCGGCCCTCCTTGATATCTTGATAACTTCTGGTCCGCAAGAAGAAACCCAAGGTCGTTCATTCCTCCCGATAATATTGATGCTTCTTGACACGGTCTCGTACTTTTTTAGTCGGGGTAGCAGTGCACGGAAAATCATTAATAGCATTTTTGATCCGGCATAGTTACCACGTTTCTAATCTGATTTCGACGCAAGTGATGCATATCGAAAGCTTTGTCTCAGAGATCGCTTCTGCCTGGTGTCGTTTCAAAATTCAAAATTGGGCTTAGGCAAGAGACAGAAAAGGAACAACAAACAATGCTCAAAATGTGATTTTATTGAGTTTTTGCACGGCTAGTGGCAAACTGAGCCATGGGCAGTGAAGGGCTACGTAAGGTGTGTAAAAGGGAACCCAGTTTTCAAAACCAGGGCGCGTGCGCACGCAGTTTTGCGGTTTGTGGCCACGGCCTCCGCGTATGCATCACCCGTCTATCACTTTTGTCGACCCTGGACGTTTTTTTTTGTCTCTGACGGAAACATATTTTTGGGTGACGTTTACTGCACGCAACTGAAATATGGAATGCAGCTTACTGTTTAATGACATTCAATGTTAGTACCCCTCACACTCATGCTTGGAGGCATCTCTGTTCTAGTTTGTTTGCCCCTCCTCTAGATCTCGGCAGGGAATGCGAATGTATGTATCTAGAGACCGGTCGCATTCCTTACGTATCTGCATTGGTGACCCGTGATGCTCTTTTCACTGTGTGGAAACCCCTTTCTCGAGTCCTGGAACCTCCTCCACCGGTTACTTTTGTTACAATGCAATAGCGACACCCATGTTGCTGTTGCATTCACCGGAAACAGCAGTAGGTTCTGTCAACGCGAGAATAGCTTATCATCCCGTGGCGGTCTCCAGGTTAACCTGACCGCCAAATTTTACCGCAGGTCTGCCAAACCGGGCTCTGGCAAGGCCCTGCAGCGCACGCCACGAACCTGAAATTTTGGTACAGCGCTTACAGCGGATGTTTAGGAAGTTTCATACAATGTCAACGACCTGCTCCAAACGTGTTCCACAAACAGCAAAAAGCAAACACTCGAAGGGCCTGAATTGCCCCCTCAAGTAATAGGCTTAACAACATAAGTATATCGGATGCGTGAAGTGCCAGCATGCGCACCCGGCGTTTTGAAGCTAGTCCGAATGCCTTAGTGCATGTGGAAAGTGAAACCACGTGAAAGCGTTTCCAATTCAGTCTTTTTCCTGCGTTATTGCGTTCGGTGTTCGAAGCGGAGAAAAGCAAAACGGGAGCGACGGTAGCCATCCAGATCCCTGCAGAGGATCCGGTGTTCCTGGTCTTCATCACCCTCCAATCAGAGGGCGAATTATAACGGCACAGGAGGGATGGCAGCCGTCCCGGTCCCTACAGAGCATGTGGTGTCCCTGGTCTTTACTCCCCGATCAGAGAGCGGAGGGTAACGGCACAGGAGGGATGGCAGCCGTCCCGATCCCTGCAGAGGATGTGGTGTCCGTGGCCTTTACTCCCCGATCAGAGAGCGCAGGGTAACGGCACATGAGGGATGGCAGCCGTCCCGGTCCCTGCAGAGGATGTGGTGTCCCTGGTCTTTTCTCCCCGATCAGAGAGCGGAGGGTAACGGCACAGGAGGGATGGCAGCCGTCCCGGTCCCTACAGAGCATGTGGTGTCCGTGGTCTTCACTCCCCGATCAGAGAGCGGAGGGTAACGGCACATGAGGGATGACAACCGTCCCGATCCCTGCAGAGGATGTGGTGTCCCTGGTCTTTACTCCCCGATCAGAGAGCGCAGGGTAACGGCACATGAGGGATGGCAGCCGTCCCGATCCCTGCAGGGGATGTGGTGTCCCTGATCTTCGCTCCCCGATCAACTCGCCGCCGCCGAAGGGGCGTGTCTCGCCTCTGATGGGGCGGCACTGTCTGGCACCAGGCGCCGGCCGTCTTCCCTGCCGCCGCGAGCCGGCACCACCCATGCAGCGGACTGTCACCGCCAGCGCCAGGGCGCAGCGTCACCATCCCGGGGGGCGGAACGGCGCCGCGCCGCCGGGCGCGCTCGTGCAGCGACCTCCGGTGCCAGCGCGGGTAATGGAATCGGCCTCCGGGGAGCCGGGCCGCCATCGCCGCGGCCGGTCGGCAGCGCGCCCTTCTGGACGGCTCCCTCCGGTCCTGATCAGCGTTGGCGTTGCCGGTGCCTTTATTTGACGTCTCCTCCATTTTCGAAGCGAATGTTACAAAGTCGTGGCAACATCCAGACGAACTGTAAGTGTGCGGTGCAGAAACGCGCACTTTGTTGGTGCTTCGTTCCGGGTTCACGAGTGAACTAATGAAAGTTAGGATCGTTTGAGTTAATTCCATGCGGTAGACACACTAACGTCACTTGCGTACATTTCAGATAAGCCTGTAAATGTTCGTGGAATGAACGGGATACAGTTCCGGACTGGTCGTGTTGGCCTCGGCCTTGGTGCAGTTAAGTGTGTCGCTCGTTGAAGGTCATATGTGGCTTCCCCCCACGGTGTCTCATCCTTGCAATACCAACACAGGGCTTGGTGCTCGCTTATTAAGGATACCCGACAAACAAAAGTTTTACGTTCGCTCTGGCCGACTATTTATGCTAAAGGAAATATTCCTGATTTGGAGATATTGAAGGAAGCAGAGAATGGGATGAAGCAAACTCAGTTTTAACATTTGGTATGCTTGTAAGTGAACCTGACCGCTCTAGACAGCACAATCTTTCCTTTTAGTAACCATGCGCTTCAAAACGTCTTTGATTGCGTCATGAAACGTCTGTATGACGTTGAGGTGCTACGAAACTGGCCATGCGAAATTGCCACCGTAGCACTCACTTGTGGTATCGCATCCACCCAGAGATAGCTGTTGCGTGCTTGAGATGCTTGCGGAACCGAACATCGTTATGTGCTCGCGTTTTGGCCTTATTTATCTACGAGTTTAAGATTCCATGTATAGATGTTCCCACATAGTCGATTCTGTTGTTATTCTTACGTTATTCGATTATAAACCTTGTTTCCGTAATAACTAGCACCCACGTCCAAGTTTTGACACTATGTAGCATAAAACGTCAGTCGCGATTGAAACCTACACAACTTGCCCAATATTTATTGAGACCCAGCTGATGATCAGTATCTTTGGAAATCATGGTAACGAACACCAAATATGAGCGGCCGGACGATTATATTCTTCCTGGTCGTGAGCGTCGATTCTACGTTTCTCTGGCGCCATGCACGCCTGAATGACCTTGAAATAGTCTACGAAACTGCACATTTTCACTGGCATGTAGCTCAAAAACTATAGGGGTTTAGGCCTTACGGAGTACAGGGCTGGGAATTGCACCGCATGCTCATCGAATGGCTCTTTCAGTTCAAAACGCCGTACAAATACGGACTACTCATTGTAAACATTTGGAACGTTACGTCATCTTCATTGTCAATGGCCTTTCTTTGTGTGCGCCTGTCATTCCGCTTATACCGGCTGGGCAGCCGGTGTCTGGAGATCCTCAGTGAGCTCCGTCTCATCACGTTCTACTCGGATTTTCACCTGAGATATTGCAGCTTCATTGTTGCCCGAATAAGAGGGTTGCGATGGTTAGAAACAAGACATCTGAGGACGAAGTGAGAAGCGTGCTGTGTTCGCGTGCGTGCATGCGTGCGCGCGCGTGCGAAGCGAACGCCAGGGCACCCTTTTCTTCAATGAAGGACCGGGAAGCGTGTTGTGCTTGCGTGCATGCAGAATGCCTGGGCACCCTTTTCTTGAGTGAAGGACTCTGCCAGGCGCGTTACGGAATGACGTAGCAGTAGGAATTTGGTCAATGAATCTCTTATTCTCAACTCAGCGGTCAATTATTATCTCGAGCTAGTCTCAACGGTCAATTACTCTTACGTAACATTTGATTGCTGCTGGCATCAGTACGTCGACGATGTGGAAAATGCCATTGTCATTTAATGTAAGCCTCATAGCTCGTGTATTCACTTTCCAGCGACACAAGCAAGGTAAGCTAGGTCCTGCAAATCCGTGAGGCATATTTGAAACTATTCAATTGTTAGAGGGAGCGGTTATTTATTTATGGAAAGCAAACTTTTTGTTTTCTTTATATCACACGTATGCACGCACGTACGCATGCATACGCACGCACGCACGCACGTACGTATGCACCATGCACGCACGCACGCACGCACCCACGCACATCCCGACATTTCGAGCGACGATGAGCTCAGGATCATCGCAATATCAGGATATTTGCTCCAATAATTTCAAGGTCAATGCCGATTAAAGCTTGCATTGACTCGGGTATCAATAAACTGTAAACACGGCATAGAAAAGTGAATTTTCAGTGGTTTTGAACCTCCGCGGTGCACTTAAGTATGAATAACAGAATGTTGCGCTTCCGGCTGTCCTCTGTCGCGCAGCGAAGTCAGCGAGACCTGCTCGTTCAGCACTAAAAACACCCTCGATAGCTCTTAGTCGTTCCTCATTAGCTGACTGAAGTGTTTACTCAGGCGGTTGAGTTTGGAGCCTCTTTATGTTGCTGCACGGATGGCTTCGGGCCGTCTCTCCCCCTTTGTTTTTACCGAGTGCTCTAGTTGTTGCTCCGTATGGTTTGCATTTCAGCCGATTGAAACTAGTTGTTTAATTAGCTTGCGTCGATCACTTGACCACTTGTTTTACCGAAGCCAAACTCCCACAGCGTACGGGTCAAATTTTTCATGCACAGTACGCCGTGAATCTTCAGCTTTCGAGACTTGCTACTTGATCTCGGTAGCAAAATCGAGAAAGGGTGCGTTCGCAGCCCACCAAGAATGGCTTACTTTACGTGACGCAACGTGGAATGTTTGCCAGGCATGTTCGCAGCGCATCAAATTTTTTGTTAACATCTTTGCAGTTTTCTTGGTAATAAATAGCACATATGAACACCACCATTTACATCTGCACGTATTGCGCCTGCTTCAACGATGGAAATAGCAATTATGCCGTTTGTAGCGTGTAGCTCACATTTGCATCATCTGCGGTAGGTCCTGGGCGCGCGAACTGAGTCTTTTTTTTACAATTTAACCTGTTGCGCCATTTCCGCCCCATCTCGATCAAGTGGCGGAAAATGCATCTGACGTGTACAGTATCGATTCTGCGCGACACCACACAGGGTCTTTTCGTCCGGGTCTCGCCGAGCATCAAAAGGCGCCGAATCTTTGGAGTATGACGTCATTGGTGACGTCGACGGCACATATTTGTTGTTCTAGTCCGGAGTGGTCCATGACCTTTCTTCAATTACCGGTGAGTTGCGCTGAAGTGTTTGCTAACAGCCAATACATGCTATCAATATAATGCAGTTTAAAGTGCATGAGAGTGTTTATAAAACGTCCTGGACAAAACTTCCATTCTTATTTTATATTCATTCACTATTGTGGCACATCCGTGACACCACCTTCAGTTACGGGCTGCCAAGTGTTTGGTGTGAACTTAAGCTCTACCTTGCATTGGACATACAGTGCATCTGTAGTATTTACTGCAATTTATTCACTGGACTTCGTGCTACCCAGCATCTGTCACCCTGACTTGAACCCGCCCAGCCACGAGTGGAGGGATCGGAAGGCGGGCGCTCGAACCAACAGAGCTATGGGGTTCAAAGTTGACTGAAAACAAAGGCATCGCTGCCTTTACGATAGTCACTTATCGAGTCTGAAGAAGGACTTACTAAACCCGTATTGCACGAATTGGCGAGAGTTTTACACCAGCTTTTGCCAGCAGTAGTTTCTGTCAGCCGTTTCTAACCGGTAAAACCAGCTGGCTGAAACTGTTTGGACCGGCTGCTGCAAACCCTGCCACCGTGTTTGTTCCATTTAGCCTTGACCTGACGTGCGTCGTGTGTCACGCGTGCTAGTAGCCACGGGCTTGCCCAAAGCACCGTTATGATCCCAGGTATATGACCATACCATTTCCGTGAACCTAATGGTTAACTATGGTAATTGGGGTGCCAGGGAGTTCATGTCAGCGGCACGACTCGTTGATACTCAGCCTTTGCGCCGGAATCGGTTAGTCCATTTTTTGCGGACTCTTAGTGGGACGATGCGATTCGGAGGCCATTGATGACATGCCCAGCGCATAGCCTAACGTCGCCGGCGTACTATGCGCTTAATCGTCCTCACGGCTGCTCACTGGTCACCAAATGCGATGTCCACGACGTCGTTCTACCTGGCGCGCGGTCGCAACCAGCTGCCATTACCATAATTGAAGTGAGCGGAGAGCTAATGCGGGTCGCTTGCTGATGACCGTCGGCTGGAAGCTCGCCACGGTGAAGGTGGGACGTGCCGCTGGCCCGTCGGCGGGCGCCGCCGCGTCGCGTGCCGTGCTGACGCGCCGTCTGGAGTCGGCCCGGGGGCGGAGCGCTCGCCGCCTGCAGCTCGGGGGTCGGTCCGGCCGCAGGGGGCGTGCTGCGCCGGCTGGCGGGGCCCGTCTGCAGCGCTGGCTGCGGTGGCCGCTGACGCAAGGGTGGGCCGACATAGCTGCAGGCTGTGTTTGCGGTGCATGCGACGACTGGCTGGTAGAGGAGGGGATCATCCAGAGCTCGGCTTTAGGTCCAGACGCGTGGCTAGTTCGTTATGTTGCCAGACTGTTGCCGCGCGGCTTAGGTCCAGACCCGTGGCTATTTCGTTATGTTGCCAGTCTGTTGCCGCGCGGTTTAGGTTCGGACCCGTGGCTATTTCGTTATGTTGCCAGTCTGTTGCCGCGCGGTTTAGGTTCAGACCCGTGGCTATTTCGTTATGTTGACACACTATTGCCGCGCGGTTTAGGTCCAAACTCGTGGCTATTTCGTTATGTTGCCAGACTGTTGCCGCACGGTTTAGGTTCAGACCCGTGACTGTTTCGTTATGTTGCCGCACTGTTGCCGCGCGGTTGACCTGACGTACGCGCTTCTTGTCATTTAGTCAATGAAGCGTGGCCATGTCATGACAAATCGGAAGATGGTCATACCCGCACAGTGTCCCCGTTCTATTTCACGATGTACTGCAGTAGAGCAAAGACAAATACGATAACCACAAAATATACTATTTGTTTAGTTACGACTGTTCTTCAGGCTTTGTACAGTCCACTGGGTTTCAGGTGTTCGTGTTTGGACCGAGCGGCCCTGTGTTGAGACTGGCCTCCAACTGATTTACCTATCCTTTCCCTCTAGTCAGCGCGATTTTTGGGGCCGGTGATAGTCAAAGCGAGTAATGGCCGTATTGTCATTCCCTAACATGCGCCAATCAATAACCCCACGGTCCGGTAATTCCCTAAATGGATGTCTCGCACGGCAGATGGTTGGCAGATCAATACTGATAGCCTTACTGGTGCAAGGAAGATAAGATTAGTGATACATTGAGAGAAATCACGCATATAGTGGTGGCAGGGCTCCAACGGTAGTCTGTTACCCGCCGGGTGCTTTCTGGGCTACCAACGCTTTGTGTGACCTACAGCGTGCTGAATATTATTGTATTCTGGATGCATGGCGTGTGCACTGACTGGGTGATGGCGTTCATTTCACGATGGGGAACACGGACTCAATTCCTGAGTATGTGGCCAGATCTGATTAGCGTACTTGTTTGACCATGTCACATGGCCCCCGACAATGTCACAGGTGAGCCGACATATTGTGTGTCGGTGTGATCACTGACCTGGATGGATGAGGCAAACTTGTGCATGACGTTAAAAGACAAACTTTCCGAAAGGCAAACGCGGCGCGCTTGCTGGTGCCAGAGAACGATCAGCCGCCAGCCGACGCAAGAACCGACGCAGTTTTTTGTTGAAATCGTAGGTGCTACGCCGTAGCATGCATAACATCGAACATTGTATGAGCTAAGCCAAATGTTCCGAACGCGATAGTGGCCGGCCCGCGATGCTTGGCACCAAAATAGCTCCAGGTAAAGGTTGTATTAAACATCCGCTAAAGTAATCAGGAGGTAATCATCCAGCGGGAGGTGAGCAGAAGATACGCCTAAGGTCTCTGGCACGACCGTATTACCAGCGACGACACTGCACAAAAAGTATCATTGAAACGGATAACTGAGACTGCCGGCGGACTCCGTACAGTACTGGCTAACGTCGAGCTGTGTGTGGAAACCGGCATGAAAGGGCAGGATTGACTATGCACCGGCCGTTATGATCGGCACGGCGCGGGGTGTGCGAGAGAGGGAACTACCCGATCCTCAGCTAGACTTCCGGGCGCTCGCCCGGCCGAGAACTGATTTGTAACGGATTAACATTAACGGCACCGCAAGCTGGTGCGGGAATCTGGTGATGAAACTGCACAAGTAAAGGTAGATTCTCTAGTTCCGTTCCTGGCAAGGGTTCCCGTGGGCAGGAAAGCGCGGCATCTTTCCCGGTCAAAGGATGAAGAGTCGTTCCGTTCCAGCGCGGGCTGCTTACCGGTTGTCATACTAGCGACACGGGAAAGCACAATGGTTGATCCGGAGGTTCTTGGGGAGCGGGGGTGGGGGGGGGGGGGGGGGAGATAATCATACATTGGTCGTCTCCCTGGCGCGGGAGGTGACCCTCTGTCCCGGACAGTTGACTTCGGATCTACGCAGGGCCTCTCATTGACGCAAAATAATCCCTTATCGTCGCAGGGGTGCAATTACTGGCACAGAAACTCCAAGACTGCTTTATAACTCTTGTTTCCAGGATTGCGAGCGCGCTGACTCAACGCCCTTAATATCATTGGTTTCACAGCTAATGGAAACGTTGCAAAGGGATGGATGTCTTCAAGGAAACATAGGCGGACCTTTTTCATTTTTGACCTCATTTTGACCCTCATGTTTGAACACTAAGCAGACCCCTATCTTTGCCCAGGAAGGGGCCACATGGGTAAAATAAGAGGGACACATTTTCTTTCCCAGTCGGGAGCTGAAGGAGCATTCCGTCCCAGCGCCGGGTACATGCCGCATGCCATGCTGACGACACGGAGGACGGAGCCCCTTCGTTGATCTGGAGGCCGCGAGAGGGTAAATCATGCATTTGTCTTTTTCCCTGGCGCCGTAGGCTCGCTGACCCGAGCTGTTGGTCCCCTCTAGACGCAGGGGCGCTTAATGACGCAAAAGCATCCTTTTCTTTTCGCCGCAGGGGTCCAGTAATTGGCAGAAAAAACTCCAATTCGGCTTAACGGGCTCCGGCTGAAGTAGGGCAGAGGGCAGCGACGCTGGCTGACACAGGACCATTCCATTGTTTCATTGTGGACTCTCATCGTAAGTTATTTTATCGGTTTTCATCGTCAGAAGGCCTCGACCAACCCAAGAGGCCCCTGGCCTTTGGGGTCTCGTCCCGTCCGTGGTCAGCAAACGCTACCCTGGCCGATTTGGGGCCCTTTGGTCTGAGACGGCCAGGGGCCCCACTCCCGGCCGCTTGCCGACACAAAGCCCTCTGCTAACCAATGTGGCCCCCTGACTGACACAGGGTCCCATACTAGTTCAGGGGTCTCGACCAATGCAAATCGCGGATCCCCGGCCCGGTCTTGTGCACGCCTGGGAAATGGACTTCCAGATCTCAGACCGACACGGAGCCGACTGCTCTGTGCTGGTGGTCCCGTGCTGGAACAGGCCCGCATTGTTCCAGGAGGCCTCCAATTGGTACAAGACACCTTCTGGCTGACATTTACGGGCCCGACCTGCCAGCCGGGTCCCTTAATCGGCCCCTGGGACCATGAGTACCTAGTCATGGTTTCCCTGATTGTCAGCCCGTGGGTACACCTCGGGCCCCCGGGACCTAGGGACGGGGGGGGGGGGAGGGGTACGTGGCTATTTTGCCTTCCCTGCCCGCGCCACTGGGTGCGGGTAAACGCAATGCGCCGTATGCTGTCTAGTGTGGCAGCAAGAGCGGACCAGGCGTGACCCCGCCTGGTGTGGCTGAGGATGAAGTTAGGCTCCCTTGCCTCATTCTGGGCATCTTGGGCAATGGGGCAGCCGGGTAGTAGGTAGTAGTAGGTGGTAGGTCTTGGGCAATGGGGCAGCCGGGTAGTAGGTGAAGCTTTCGCTCGGAGGCTGCGCCGGTTTATGTGACCCCACTGTTGCCATCCCTAGAGCTGCCGGAGTTCTGATCAGAGAGTCAAGACTCAGCACCCAATTCGGACAGCTCCAGTACTGGCTCTTGTGGGGAGTGTTCGACCTCCGTGCCTGCAGCGTGACGCCCTACGACACGCACACACACACACACAAAGAGCATGTGATAACGAATACACATGTGGCCCATCTCGGATTCCATCTTGCCCTAAAGGACATAATTGGGAAAACGTCTGTATCTACGTCGCTCATTATGGGGCAGAGAAAGCATTCCAACGTCACCAGCCGTACGTGCCGCAGATGTCTCAGGAGAAATATCCCTCCCCTGCCTTTCCGCATCGGAATCATGCTCATCCCCCCACCTCTCAGATAAATTTTGGTGGTTCTCTCGCCTTTCTCAATCGATTGCGACGCATTGCCATGGGTGTCGCGTGTTCCCTTTTCGTGATGCGATGAGCAACATCCGACCACTCATCGAAGGCGACGTGGGCACCCTCCCAATGGGATACCAGCCCCCTTTCCCTGCGAGTGTTGTGCAGCCAATCTTGGTCCCCAGGCTGAAGGACCGCATTTATCACCTTTTGCGTAATAAGCCAGCTTAATTGCTTCCGAAATTACGGCAAGATTTTGCCGCACATGGTTGTGCACTTCTACCAGGTGATCCTCCACTGAGCAAGCATACTCTGTTAATGCTGTGTTGGCGTCATCCCCTAGAGATGTGCTTCCAGTCATCGGGGTTATCACTGACCGTTGAACTCCGTCCCTAGTTTCATCTTGGTTAGGCTCATGGCCCGTATCTCGGAGAGCGAGGCCACCGCGGTCTTAATCACCGCTTGAATAAGATATTTTTGCTTGGGATGACCCATCCACATCCGGGTGGGCGCAAGTATTTCATCACATCCAGTCCTGCGAACGGAACGTTTATTATAGGACACGCTCACGCTCGCCCAATTTTCAATCACGGACTGAGTGCACCCGTTCACGGCTTATTCCATTGGAATGGATTCGAAGTCCCTGATGTGGTAGAAATGGACAGCACGCCTTATTGGCAAAATCTCACAGACCTTCCCGACAGCTAGACGAGATGGTTGTGATAAGGGGTATGGAAAGCATCAACGCACATACAGGTTCATTATTTTCCATTTTAATTGTTTCTTTCCATCTTACACTCGTCTTCTGGGACTGCTGGGGTCTGGCTGTGGCTGCGGCGCGCCGACCGAAACTTCCCGGTTGTGATCTCACATGACAGGCCCCGTCGACCTGCGGCCGTGGCGAGACCATCCTGACAGTGACCTGCCTGACAGCCGGTCGTCCTGCGGCTGTTATACGACCGGCCCTGGTGCGACCTGCCCTCGTCAGGTGTTCGTCGTGCGCTGGACACGGACCCTGACCGTAGCCTGTCGTTGCAGGGCCCCGGCCTGCGGCTCTGGTACGGCGCGCTGGACCGGTACGTCGGCAGCCAGGGCGCCCGGATCGTGGTGCGCAAGGTGGCGCTGGACCAGGGAGTGTTCGCCCCGCTCTTCCTCGGCAACTTTCTGGTGGTGCTCGGCGTCCTGCAGGGCCGCGACTGGCAGCAGATCAAGCGGAAGATGAAGGACGAGTACAGTGACATACTGTTCAACAACTGGAAGGTGAGGCTGGCTGGCGCGGGCTGTCCGGACGGCGGTAAGCAGCTTGAGGTAAAGCTGCTTATGGTCCGGCTGTTTTGACTGGTTTTACGGGCAGCTGCGTCGTCAGCTGACTGATCTGTGTCGGCGATGACTGCTTTCGGGAAGTTCAAGGCGCGTGTGAGGAGATTCAGGGATGACAAGTAGCCCGTGGGTGGTTCTACCTGGTATCGTTCCGTAGAAATATTGCAGGTGCTTTTGAGGAGCTTCCCTGCGGGCTGCCATGAGAAGATCCTAGTCGTGGGCACGTCCGCATCATGTGTCTGGAAATGGTAGTTTCGAATTTGAGCGGAGATTTTCTCTGCAGACGAGGAGGAGGTCCCTGCGAATTTCTCAGACGTCAATTAGTTTGTCGAATAATATCGTTTCTCAATACATTAACTACGAGCGTGGGCTTGGACATTCATGGACATGTTGTAGTTGAATCACGTGATATGATGGAGTCGAATGTCCTCCCATGGTATGCCTCATTAATTTGTAGATGGGCTCATTCTCAAGGCTTTGTTCAAATATCGGACCATGCTTCGTCTCGTGAACAATTCTTGGTGGCTAAGAACACAAACACATCCCTGTTTTCATGTTTGTCCAAATTCTCTACCATTTCAATCATTTTTGCAGGGTATTATCCCTCGCTCTGGAGGGGGGGGGGGGGTCAGTTGTTCTCTCCCCCATAACCCTTTTCGAGGCTCGCTAAAGAAGGGCTCATGCTAGCTCCCCGAAGTTTTTGGTATATTTTTTGCATGATTGCGTGTATTCCCTGCGATGTTCATGTCCGGGTTACATCAGGTCATCGACCTACCGCAGGTTTTGCCGTAGCACTTCGGACCAAACCGTAGATGAACTTGGGGCATTCGTGCGATGCATGGTACTGTGGTTTTCCTGCAGCGCTCATAGTTTGTTCATCATGCAATGTTGCTCACTCACCCTCCAATGGCATGCTGCGATGGTCATAGGGGACTGATCCAACTTGTGCTCAGGTTCTGACCCCCGGTAACGTCCACTCCAGTAGTGTAATTTGTCAGCCATATCGCCTAATTTGTCTGTGACATTGGCTTCTTATCGTACAGATCAGCACCAAGCTCTTTATTAAGTATGCAACTGCGATCTTAGAGGGCTATATACGAGTTACTGGCCGAAGTTAAAACACAACTTGAGTTTCGGCTCAGATCGGCTCTGACACCATTCATGAATGCTGCCAGTCAAAAAGGAGCATCACTGGTTGGCAAAGGCACTTCCCGTGAAAAGAAAAACCAATGACCTCGATGACCGATGCAGCCCGGTGCCAAAAAACCCTGGGTTCATACGCATCGTGTAAATGAAGTTCTTATCACACATCAGACATGAGTATCTGAATAGAGATCAGCC
This sequence comes from Pollicipes pollicipes, assembly GCF_011947565.3. Taxonomy (NCBI): domain Eukaryota; kingdom Metazoa; phylum Arthropoda; class Thecostraca; order Pollicipedomorpha; family Pollicipedidae; genus Pollicipes; species Pollicipes pollicipes. The sequence goes on along the minus strand of NW_023596576.1, from coordinate 44,936,667 downwards.
CAAGAGACACCGGGAGAAACTAACCGATCGGAAAAAGAGTGTAACTTGACTTTATTTGGTTATGACTATTACCTCATAGATCGAAAAGCCTAACGAAATATCGTTAAGCTTTGCATGGGTTATAAAAGGACGTTTCGTTTTTGTATTGCCCCTTCCAATCCGAAGATACCAGGAGTTCGGCACCTCCCCTCTCCGTCAGGGGTAGTCAACACAGACGACCGTCAGTGCGCGAGTTCAGCGGGCTGCCTTTATCGACAGAGACTGGGGCGATCCAGGAGCATTGGTGGCAGCACTACTGTGGCAGAGCAGCTGGGCCTATTTCCCCAATGGCAATAAAACGGTCATTGCCCCGGTCTGTGTCAGTGTTATCGCTGGACGCCCGGAGTGTCAGCTGGCACGCTCATGCCATGCCTTGATTAAGGCATAAGGCTGGAGCTGCTGTTGTGGCGTCTGCACATGCATAAAGCAAACCTTGATGCATACGCTGAATGCAGGAGTCGCCGTCCTCCCCCGCGCACCCCTCAACCGTCTCCGATGCTTCTCGCTTGCTATTTAAAGTCAGTGGTAGCCACCATTTGTCGTGGGGTGAGCGAGGCAGTGCATAGCTCTATATTATCATGTAGATAGTGGTAGTGATAGGAAGACCTAAGCGATGGAGGCCAGACGGCGTTGGAGTTTACACAAATGGAGATCTGCGCCATTTGTTGAAGGGAATGTTTTACATTCGGAGATGTTGAAGCAACATCAGGTATGATCAAACAAGTTTACTAATGACTATTGGTATGCTTTTAAGTGGAAAAGACTGCTTTAGGCAGCACAGTTTCTCTGTCTAGCAAATGTCCTCTTCGATCCGTCATTATTTCATCGCGTCATCGTAGCTTGCACAACATTGTTTGAGAGCCAGTTGGCCGTCGCTATACCGGGAAGTCGTGGTCACGAACGCCGGACGCGAATGACTCAACCATTCTGTTTTCTTGGTGTTGATCGCCGCGTGGGTTAGGGAGTGGGAGGATCTGAATTACGTTATTATCGCGTCTTGCATGACTGAGTGACATTGAAATAGGTCGTCGAAAAAGCTGCATATCTTCGCCGGCGTGTAGCTCAGAAACTAGAGGTGCTTAGGTTTTAAGAAAGGCAGGGCTGTAAACTGCACCGAATGGTCTTAAGGATGGCTGTTGTAATTCGAAACCTATAGAAATGTGGAACACTCCCTTTAATGACCCTAACATGATATTTCATGCGCCATGACTTGCGGGTCATGGATATGCATGTATATCTGAATCCGGCTCAACTGCATCATCACATCACAACGCTTCTTATTTGGTTAGAATATCAACAACAGCATAATGAAACAACTTCATGATTTTGACAGTAGCAAAAGTCGTGTGTATTTGCTGCGATTAGTGCACAAGTAGGTGTCTGAATTTGTAACCGGGAACGGATAACTGGCTATTGCTATGTGCTGCCGCTCACCTGTATTGATTGCTTGTTCAGTTGTAAACACAGATGCGTGTCATTATGCAAATACACTTGGACATAATGAGCGCATTCAGATATGCTTCGAGTCAATAGACATTTACTGGTTCCCAATTTTACATGCAAATGCAATAAAGAACCGTCAAACAAATCGATGCTGCATTTGTAGTTTGGTGGTAAGCATATTGGGTCTGAAAATGGTCCCTCCAAGCCCGCGTGGCATGCTGTGGTACAAAAACCACGCCGTCGGTGACACCGCCAAGTATTTGAAGCTCCGTTTCCATGGGGTCGACATTGCATTTGCTCCATGTCGTGTTTTTACCACTTCCCAGCTAGCAATTTCGGTCCGATCCCAACCGGGATGTCCTGACCGTTTCTTAACTTACCGGTTAGGGCATGCCTGGGCTTAACTTCAAAAGTGGGACATTGGTTGGGACTCCCAACCTCTTACGGGCCGTCTCCCAACGTTTCCCCAAGCGGGGTGTCCGGATCGTTCCCCGAGCTACCTGTGGCGGTGAGGCACTGACAGATGGCTTTCTCCGGCAAATTCCAAATGTGACGGCCGGGGGGGGGGGGGGGGGGCTCGGGAAACCCCAAATTTCCCCAAGTGACGGCTGACAGCACGGGCTTGATCGGAGAAGGCTTGGGAAAGTCCAAGCATTTTCCAAGATGGTTACAAAAGCTTAAGGCTTGCTAGGCTTTCCCCAACCCTCGCCGACTTTTCCTCAAGGAAGTTGCTGGCAGAGTTGCTCCTCTGGGTGGAATTTCCAACCAATTATTTTGTCTCACTATCGTAAATCTTGCAACAAACATGACTACAGGTTGTGCTCATGTACAATGGCAGTACACATATTTGTGTGATTGTTGAAAGTGTTGAAAAGTATTTTAGTCGGGTTTGGTAGTTGTGCTAGATCTTCTCCCAACGATTTTTGTCAGCTTGTTTTATATGGTTCGAGTTGTAACGAGCTAACGAGGACCATCTGTTTCCGCTATTTACTTACGCGCGCTGGCCTAGCTTTATCTACTCTATTGGAAAACTACGTGTAACAGGAATGAACATAGACTATTGAATACGGTTGTTTATGAAGCTATTTGAATTTGGTTATTTAAATAGCCATATATAACAAGCATCATGCCAACAATTTCTGATAGCGTGCCATCTTAACATAGCTTCTGGATTTAAACTATGCTTACACTAGCAATTGTTACTCTGTAAGTTACCCTGGTATTTAACTCATCTACTTCGGCCCATTAACTCGCAGCATGTTATGCTGTATTTCGGATTTTGCAGTTCCTTCCAGTTTCTGCCGCTAGTACTTTATGCCAGCCGGTTTGAGCCGGTGAAAACCGGCTGGTAGGATCCGTTTCCGCCAGGTGCTGCCAGCCCTGTGCGGACCGCGCTGCCTTGAGTTTCCGCTTTGATCTTTTTATACAAGCGGACCATGTCCGTCTTTTATCTCAGGTTTCTAGGCAAAGAGGTTCACTGATTACTGCCCACTCCTTGATCACAAAAGACTTGCTGAGTGGTTGCTGGTGGTGGGACCACATATAACCAATGCCGCTATGCCATTATTATATCATTATACTGTTAATGTCCTTATTTTGTGGCACTATCTACCTATCCATCTTTCTTTGTGTGCATGTGTCTATGTCCATCTGTCTATATATATATATATATATATATATATATATATATATATATACATGGTGTTCACGAGAGAGGCCATATATCAATATATATATATACATATATATATATATATATATATATATATATATATATATATATAAAGTGGGTTCAGTCAGGATGCCACGGTTCCTTTCTGCAGCAGCGCACGTTATTTCATAACCCTTGGGCGCAACCATCCCCAACGACGAAATCGTTGAGTTCGTATGGTCTGTCTTTGTTGATCCTAGGCTGAGTGTTCACTGAGGGTCATTATTTCGGGTGCGTGTTGGTAAGAACAGTTTAGCTAGGCGTCTATAAAATGCGTAGTACCTCATCTTTTTCGGTTTGATTCGCAGCTATTTGTATTTGACGGAGTTTCTGAGGCGATCGTTGCCGCCTTCCGGCCCTGGTGGCCGTGGTCGGACAGCGTCCAAATTGCCAGGAAGTTTGTAGGCGGGGTATTCGCAAACACCTTGCATTGGGCTACAACCGAATCTTCTCTAGTGGGCAATATTTGACTTTAAAAGATACCCCCGCCCCTCAATCCGTTGGATTCACGGTCCGTTGGATTCACGGTCTCCCTTTTTGAGCTTATGATCGGCTGCAAGATTGACTCCTTATTTACCCCAACACGATTGCTTTTTTTTAGTCAAGTCTCGTTGATCCTGCGTCGGAACAATTCAGGATAATCAAGAGCTTGACACTGTTTTCACCCCATCTTCAGGGGCACAGCCAAGAGGAGCCCGGGGCCTATCTCCTCCCCGTCTTTAACCCATATTTATTTATTTCGCCACAGATGGCTCCTTTCAGGAATTCGAAAATTGGCGTAATGCGTACTTACCGAGCTCCGCCCCCCCCCCCCTTAAAAACCGTGTGTGAGCTCTCGCCCCCTTTTGTCGAGTGTTCGCAATCACGATTTTTTTCGTTTCCTATGTTCATTGAAAAGGACGCCATATTTCAGAAGAAGACTACGTTATCGTAACAGCTTGCTTGCAAAAGCCTTGAGAGGCGCCAGTGTATTTTTTTAGTTTGAATTTTAAAGGGGAATTGTGCCGCCTGCTGCCAGAAATTACAACCAGACTTTTGATCAGTCGTTGCAAGCATTAGTTGTTAACAGTAAAAACTTGGTGGTTGGGCTGGGCTGTGGTATTTATGTCGAAAATTCTCCAACAGGTTGAAATGCACTCTTTATACAGCTTCTCTCGTAACTGTATATGGCCTCTCCCGTAACCATCAAGACGCCTTTTTGGACATCGGACGAGCGAGCTAACTCAGAGCAAGGTCATTGACCGAGCTTGGCTCCACTTGAATGAACTGAAAACTTTGTAGCTCCAGCGACCCGGTATGGCACCTTTACGGCCTAACGTCCGTGCCATCACTTATCATAATCCCATTCATTTTTGACGACGTGTAGCATAATGTCCTTCTTTCTGTGCTGGAGCATCAAATTGTTGAGCTGTCCAGCACCCATACAATGGTCAAAAGCATGAACTTGCCATGCCATGCTTTTTGCTATTAGCTTGTGAATGGAAACACCTTAACCTGCGCCCGGCATGGGAGTTGACTTTCCCTACGATCTTTCGAGTACAGGTCAACATCCATCGCTCGCAGCGGCACGAAATTTTCATTACCCGTTTACCTATCAATTTTCTATTCTTTCGGCGAGTTTGGACTTTTGATCCACCAAGGTCAGTGACCTAGGTCAAGTCAAAGAGGTCAACCTCTTAAAGACTTTGAAGACGCAAGGTTTGTGGGTCAGTTACCGTTATCCAAACTTGTTCTGGTACTAAAGCATGACGGTGCCCATAGTTCGTCCATTTCACAATTCTTGGAAGAGTCTAGGTCAGTGACCTTAAGTGAGGTCATGTTTTGCTATCTTTTGCGTACATTGCAAATTGTACGTATTTATGGTACATTGTACGTATTTTGTGTAGTTTTGTGTTTGTATGTGAGAAAAAGAGCATTAACCTATATAAATATTCATCATATGACCGCATAGCACATGACCTGACCCAGGTCATGACCTAACTAAATGGACACCGCCTGAAGAACACATTGTACTCAAAATAGGCAATTTTATGGGGCAATTTTGGACGCATAGTTCAAATGATACACCGAAAATGTGTTGTTTTATGATTCTTATGTATAATGAGGTCATTGTACATTGCACAATTGAGAGCTAATTGGCGGCCGGTTTATCTGGAAATCGTGCTCACGAACGCCAGATATGAACGACTCGACCATTATATTTGTTCTCGGCCTTGATCGCCGCAGGTCTTATGAAATGACAGAATTTGGATGAGGCCATTATGACGCCATGAATGTCAAGGTCAAATTGAAATACTCTTTTTGACAAACTCTCCCCATTTTCACGAGCGTGTAGCTCAGAAGCTAGAGCGCTTCAGGTTTTAATAAGGACAGGGCTGTGAACTGCACCGAAAGCTCTTCAAGATGGGTATCTTGGTTCAAAACTTCATATAAATTTGGAACCACCTTTAACCACTCGCTTGTTTAGTGCTCTTAGTTACCCCGTTGCGTGGTTTTGAACCGTTCTATTTTGAAATGAAATGCCCCTGGGGAGAGCGTCACACACCCGCGTGGAATAAATGCGCCGCATCGTGTATCACCTTACGGGACCCAAGTGAATATCCTGAGTGCGGGGAGAAACCAAGCGCCAAGATAACAAAGAAACATTTCCAAAGTACAGAGTGCTTCGAGACGGGATGCCATTTGCCTGGAACCAACACGCGCGTGTCTCCTGTATGGCTGCTAATGCTATTGACAAGCCATACGTACGGCCTTAGCATGTTGAGTGAAGGTATTAGCCATGATTTTTTATCAAATGAATACGGGCAAAGTGACGACACTTCCGGGCATCGCTGGCGCGGACTCTGTCACCATAGAACTGGGCGCGTAGGGTGCCAACATCGGCCCCCGACCTACGGTTGAGAATGTAAAATTCCCCGACCGGCTCTACTGTGAATAGGCACCGATGGGATGCGTCGCTGAATCGTCGATAAGTGATTGCTGCCCGCCGTGCCTTCCAGCTGTTGTGAGTTATTCAACGACGCAGTAAGTACGAGGGGTCCGCGATCGGTCCACCTTTTGTGCGTAGCCCACGGACAGTTGTGTGACTGGCCATCTACGGTGCTGGTATTTTCGTAACTAAAAGGAGGCCCGTGAAGGCCAGCAGGCAAAGTTCGTGCTGCTGGAGAAGGCTTACGTAATTTACGCCTCTGTCTCATGAGTGTGTTTTTTATGGGATCTTAGTAGCTGAAATAGGCAGTAATAAAATGCGTTTTACGCGTGCTTGTGTTGAAAATCTTTCGTCACTGGCTCACAGTTGCAGCCTCATGTGGGCGTGTTTCCATGATTTTTCATAAAGGTTTGTACAATTGCGCCGTTGAGCTGGAACCGAGGATCTCTTCTGGATATGTCTTAGGACGTACGTGTATCCGCGCATATGTGCAAGGTTGTGTGTGCCTACCGGTTCGCTGTTTGGGTAGCTTTTAAAGACAATGATATGGCTAAACGGGTCCAGCCGTCTGAAGTGTAAACACCCAGGAACGGCCGCAGGGACCGATATTAGCCGACACACGCATGAAAGCTGCGTGGGACGTTTCAAGCGAACGATGGTGACGTTGCCTAGGGCGTCGTGACACTGGAGCTGTCTTTGAACACTGTCAGCGTCGAGCAGGTAACATGTTTTAGTTCTGCTCGCCATATGGCGCGCACCATCAAAGCCAAATCTCCATACCGACGAAACAGAATGTCGTTACTACCCTTTTACCGTGCCAACTGGAATCGGAGGTGGAAGCGCTCCACGTCGCTTCAGAGCCTGATGAAACTCGTAACGGCGCGCTTCCCATTTATCCCGGGCGGCTCCACTTGATTGCAGGAAACGTCCAACGGAATATGAATAACCTGCAAACGTTCCCTAAACACGAAAAGAGACAACCGTCGTATTTTTCTTGGAGGATGAAAAGGAGGAGACTAAGCCGAGAGCCTCCTGCGATGTGTGGTGACATTTTGGGCATAGGGACGACATGACAATTTGAGATATTATGGGAAGATCCCACTGGAACGTCTGTGCGGAATGCACAGACCTGCGCAAGCGACCACCCATTAAGCCTGGGCTCACTAGCACGACAGCTTATTAGTTGCACCGCCATCATGCTTTTTATCGTGCGATATTTGGAAGCGGACACACGCAAACGTTTGGTTGATCTGTACAGGTTTGCTCTCTTGCCAACCCTCCACTGATGAGGTGAACCAACTGGTGCCTCGTCTCCACCAGCGGATGCGCAGCGCTCACTGGCAAAGCGTTCGCCCGTTGGTAAAGTGTTCGCCATCGTTGGCGACGTGTCTTGAGCACGCAGATATTTCACGGGAGCGCATCGCTCGTTCAGTTGGGGTCCACGGCAGCCGGAGGTAGCCAGGGAGCGTTGGGCTCAAGGGCTTTGTCTGTATTTCCTCACATGAGAGCGGGGTGACGCCGCGTGGGACCCGTCCCTCCCAGGTTTGGCGGAGCGAGAAGTTGTGCCCCTCCCACGCGCACTCGGAGTGCATGATGTGCTTCACATCCATTGCACAACTGGTTGGGTTCTGCGATACATTGTCTGATTTGATGTGCTATTTGATGTGCTAGATTTACAATTTGGCGTCATCACCACATGTTAAAAGTGCATGTTTTTTGCGCCTCGTTTTACGTGGTCTAGGCGGCATCCTTCCGGGAGGCGAAGAGGATGTGGGAATTCGGGGCCCCTTAAGAATGTCCCAGCCCGTATTACAGGATTCCAAATGATATGCCTGCGCGGCCTTTTGGGAGCATGTATTTGCGCTGCTCTCCCCCCCCCCCTCTCTCCCCCTCCTCGGCATCTAAGAATACGGCCACCAACAGAGCAGCAATCTACGCCATACGATTCCTGCTGGTGACCATGACACGCCGGAAGCTGAAGCACATCTGCGCCACTAATGAACGATCTGAAAACAAACACCTGCACCGCCACCCCCCCCCCCCCCCCCCCCCTCTCTCCCCGAGCGACGGGCCTGCTCTCCTCACGGTCCTGACGTGCGGCGCAGACAGCCGTGCCGGCGGCGGCGGCGGCGGCGGCGGCGGCGCCCGCGCCTCCCGCGGACACGCCGCCGCCGTCGCCGCCGTCGCCGCCGCCGGCCACCGGCCGTCGCCGTCGCCCGTCGCCCGTCGGTATCGACTCTGGCGATCGGCGGCTGATCGCGGGCGGAAGTGGCCGGCTGGGCGGCGGATCCGGGCGCGCCGCCGCCGTCACGGCCGCCACTGATGAGCGGTCCGGAAGCGCCGAGACGACCGGCGGCGACCCGGCCCGCCGCCCGGCGGCACGGCGCAGCCCGGACGCGCCATGGATCGCGCGGCGTTCGGGCCGCTCGGTGCGGACGTGGGCCGTTGGACTCCGCTTGGAAGGAGGCACAAGCCGTTTGAGTGTGATCAGGGCCGTTGTTGTGTGTTGTTGTCTTTGGTGTGCTGTTGCAATGCGTGCAGCGTCATGTGTCGTCAATATACGGTGACGAACTTGTGTGCAAAAGAAAGTGCGAGTGAAGTGGGCCATTGACTAATGCCCTCGTTGCGGATTAAAACACCACTTACCGTAACTAACACACGCATGATAACGATAATGCCGATAGTACCTCTTTTTACCTGCGCGTCCAGAATTCCTGAACTGCGTGATACCAAAATACCATCAGGAAGGCACCCTGGGTATGCAAGGGCGCATCTGAATGTGCTGATATGTCATCTATCATAAGTGTGTTTCCTGACCCCGAGCTTGTGTTCAACAGATGCACACTTGACTGCCTTACGACAAGGCCATCAATCGTGAGCCTCATCGTACGTTCACGGGTCGCGCGGCCGTCAACAGCATAATGACGCGCGTACTGCGAGCGAGCGGGACACAGCTTCGACGGATAGCCGTCGAAGTTTGCAAACACGCGCCGCCAGCCTAACGACGGCAGTCGGCATTGGCGCGGGTGGTAGTGTGGGGACTTGACCTTTCTCGTGGATTCGAATCGAGCTCGGCGCTGCTGACTCGCGGAGGCGAGACCGAGAAGAGCCCGCCCGGCAGGCTCTCGGGTGTCCGCCGTGGGGGTTCTCACCGAAATGCCAGCGTGCGTTGTGCGGTGAGGTTCGTGCGTCATCGGGTCATGTCGAAGCTGAGTCTGCGTCCGGTTAGTACCTGCGAATGCCCTGCGCAGTTCGTGGTACTAGAGAGAGAGGGGGGGGGGGAGTCCCTTTGACACCCGTACTCGTTATTGTCCGCTCCGGTTCTAGATCTTGGCCTGCTGGAATCCAATATTTGCCGAATTCTTGAGGGGTTCACGATTACCCGTCAGGCAAAAAAATATGTGAAATAATGTCAATATGTGAAAAACTTTTGCATGTTCTCCACACGCCTTCTACTCCCGTAAAAAGATAAACGTGCCTTTGAGCGGCTGATTTCTTCCGAGCTGTTTTACACATGTCCTACACATACCTTGTGGTGGCGGCTGTGACCGTATGTGTCCTTGCGGGAGCCTTTAAACGGCATATAAACATTTGCATGGCGCGTGTGAAACCAATTCAGCATGCTAACCGGCTCTGTATGCCGGTGTCTCTGGTGCTTACAGCGTTCCGTTGTGCATACTTGTCACTGGGCGTGGCGTAACCTTTTTTTTAGTGCGCCGATTCTCAGGCATGGACCCAGCTTCATGTGTGTCAGTTTCTGGTTCCTGTTGGTTGTTTCGTGAAAAGTGAGCACTGAATCTCGTTTCACGTTGGTTCATTCACAAGATCGTGCCCCTTGATTCCGGTTCGATCTGTTCCTCGCGCGGACATCGTCGCGTCGCGTCGGGTCGCAGCAGTTACGACGGCAAAGAGTTCGGCCATGCTTCCTATCGGTTATTTCTAAAAATGTATCATGGATCCTGCTCCCGGCTGGTTCCCCTGTAGAAGCCGAAGGTCTGATCCTGGTCCGTTTGGTTGGTCGGTTGGTTAATTGGTTGGGTTGTTAGGTGACTGTCTGTCTGTCTGTCTGTCTGTCTGTCTGTCTGTCTGTCTGTCTGTCTGTCTGTCTGTCTGTCTGTCTGTCTGTCTGTCTGTCTGTCTGTCTGGCTGGCTGGCTGGCTGGCTGGCTGGCTGGCTGGCTGGCTGGCTGGCTGGCTGGCTGGCTGGCTGGCTGGCTGGCTGGCTGGCTGGCTGGCTGGGTTCTACAGAACATTAAGACCGTGCCAACACATATTGCAGATCGAAATGGGTCAACACATGTTTGTCTGGAGATGCTCAATATCGGTCAGAATCGCTTAGTGATAAAAAATTATGTAGCATAGATTCGAACATACGCGCTCGCAAAACGTGGTCATAAAAACTCGACGCCAGGTGCTGCAGTCTCATAGGCCGCGCAGCATCGGCCCGCGGCTTTTATAAGCCGTGGCCAACGGGGATGAAATGATAACACGTCTGGAAAGGTATTGTTGAACGCTATAGGCTATCAAATTGTACGTTCAGAACGTAATCCAGCGAATACGTCACCTGTGCGATTTTGACATTGATGATGAGAACGGGTTGGCCTTTACACACCGCGAAATGGTGTCGGGATCTGGTGGTGGAACTGAAAGAGTAAAAGAAGAGCCGTTTTTTGTGTTGCTGCAACTGTTAATCCGTTCAGAGTAGCACCTCAACATTGTAGAGAAGATACGCCCGGTCTAACCTTCAGCCGCACAAATTAATTTTGCGAGGCATTCGGCAGCATTATATCACGCCGATTGTTCTCGCGTGCATGACGTCCACCGCCTGGTGTTCCTTGCAGTGGCCGTGCCGTTCGGTTGTACGGAGACTGCGTCCCCAGCCGTCGCCGTCCCTGCTACTAAGATTGCGAGCGCCCAGGCCCAAACTTTTGATATAATTTGTTTCACTCATCGATTCTGCAAAAGACTGAATGGCCTCAGGCAAACATGGAATGGCCTCGTTCATTTTTGAACTAATCTCGTCCTAATCTGCTCAACAATAATGGGGTCTCTTACTTGTTCCCCGGCAAATGGCCCGTCAAGTAGAACACTAGAGGGCGCATTAGTATTTTCGGTCTAGAGCTGAAGTGCCATTCCGTCCCACCGCGATGTGTCTTCCGGCTGTCATTCTGGCGATGCGGGGGCGTGATTTCCTGGTCGATCGGGAGGCCCTTGGATGGATACATCATATCACATCAGCCCCCTCCCTGAGGCGGGAGGCCTTCTGACCCACACAGTTGACCCTGTTGGGCAATGTTGACGCATGACCGATGCAGGAACCCCTTATAAAGTCAGGGACCCTGAACATTGCAAATCCCGAGCCCCGGCCATGCGCCTGCTTGTGAAAAGGGTCCTCAGGGCTCAGACCGACGGAGGGCCGACCGGCTCCGTGGCAATACCCCTTATAAGAGGAATACAGGCCGTTACAAGAACGCCCTGAAAGAAGCACTGTGACCGACATTTCATGCCACGGCATTACGGGTGGGACGCCGACTCAAGTCCAATTGAGCCTATGTTCCTGGGTTCCGAACAGGCCCTTTGGTCTCCTCTTGGGACCCCCGCAAACGGGGCTCTCGGCGACTCGGGCCAGCTGCCGACACAGGAGCCCGTGCTAGGCACTGTGGGCCTCTGGCTGACACCCTCGTGGTTTCAGTGACTCCAACTAATGCAAATCGTGGACTCGGGAAATGCTCCTTGCTCCTGCTTGGGAAATGGACTCCCTGGCTTCAGAGCACAGACGACAGATAGACCACAGACCACGAACACTGCTCTTGGCCGACCCGGGACCCCCTGCAAACACAGGACTCTGGTTAGAAACCGTGGGCCCTGCTACGGGGCCCCGATCAGTGTAAATAGCTGACCCCGCCTTTGGAGCTACTTGGGAAGCTACAAACCCTCAACCGCAGACCCACACCGACACGAAGCCGGTTGTGTCTTGTCGACATAAAGGCCCTTATCGACGCAGGGGATCCCCAACTGGCGCAAAGAGCCCTTGACTGTCATATGAGTGTCTATCCCCACGGGTCGGCCCCTGAATTGGACTCCGACCAGCCCTTTGTGCCCCTACACCTTCCGATCGGACCCTTGATCGTGGGCGGCGGTGGACCCCCAAGCTCTTCGGGTCTCCTCGAACACTGTCTCTGGCCGACTCGGGGTCCCTTGCCAACGCAAGGCTCCCTGTCAGGCGCTGTGGGACCCTCACAAATGTTGCAGTCGCCCTCGCGTCCCTGCCTCGGTAATGGGTTGACAGCGCAAGCTGTTCGTTTCAGGGTCTAGCGAGCTTGCTGATACGTTAGCTCCTGCTCCTTTTCCCGCACGCTCCCTTCTCATTACGCGTTTCCCGCATTCGGCCCTCTCACCACTCCTCATCCTCGTTTGAGCGGGGTCGCTGTGGGCCGCGGGGCCCCGCTCCCCGGGGACGCGGGGTCCCCTTTCCTGCGTCCCCGGAGTGATGGGATCCCGGTGGCTGAGGGGCGCATCGCGCAGGTCAGTCATGGTGCGTCGCAACACCCCACTTTGGCCAGGATACCCGGGAGCGCAGGTGCCCGCGGGGCCACACACGGGTCTAGCGGGTGGTCGCTCGCGCTGCGGCTGGATGCTCTGTGCGGGTCTCCGCTTGGGGCGCCTGGCCGCGCGCGGCGGCCTAAGGTAGCAACGGGCGGCGGCGCTAAACGACGATCAGGACGGGGGTGGGTCTCCCCGGCTACACTTGCCCGTATGGGAGGCTTCGTTCACCCCGTGTAGCGCTGGGGATCCCCGGCGGTAACCACGTCCACAGAGCGTATTGGGCTGTCCCCAGTGGGGCTCCGAGGTGGGTGGGGAACCGCCGTGCCCAGTTCTTCAAACGACTTACATGGATAATCATGCAGCCAACCCCACCAACAGCGACTCCTCCAGCGTGGACGTCACTGGCCACGCTGGAAACTGGACCGAGACTGCCGACGTTCGGCAGTTATCTTCCGAGCATCACGCCTTGTGCAGGTGCCATCCTGATCTGGCCCGCTACGGCCTTAGTACTGGGCGGCTTAGCGTTTGAAACTGACTCCGATGGAAAGCCACTGCCGCACAAGATCAATTCATTGCAGCGTGAGCTGGCGTTCTCGAAGCTGGGATGTCCGAAGAAGGTCCGGCGGTGCTCTGACTGTTCCATCGAGGCCCATTACCCGAGCAACCTAGACGCCAAGCGTGTATTAGATGCCAATGAGCTGACTTATCGTGTGGGGAAGCCATAATATCGTCAGCATGGCGATCACCGTTAAAACAAAACCATCTAGAAGTTTGTCGAAAGGCGTGATGACGCACAGCGTTTTGCAAGGAATGTGACCTCTGCTAGGCCTATCAGCGAATGGGAGAATGTCCGGCTCATTGACGCAGGTGTTATCGTTGTGACGTTCAACGTCTCCATTGTGCCGTCGAATGTCCAAGTTGGGCATCGCTCTATTCCAGTCAGACCTGTAATACTCGATCCAGTCGGCTGCATCCGATGTCAAAACTTCGTTCACGTTACTGACAGGTGCGGCAGGCACCCTCACTACACCAGATGTTCTTCAGAGCACCAGTCCCGCGACTGCGTCGCTGAGCACCCGAAGTGCTCGACCTGTGCTGAAGACCACGCCGCCTCATTTAGGAAGTGCCATGTGTTTTGTTACGGAAAAGGAGATTATTGGCATCAAAGACAAGGAAGGAATTTCGTTTTGGGACGTTGACGTAAGCACAAGGGGTCCCCAAAAACACTTATCGTGATGTCCTGGCCCCCTCAGTGAGACCCACAGTGAGACCCACAGTTACGCCGTCCGATGCTAGCCGGGCGATGTCATAGCACGGCCTGAATGTTTTTTAAATGGCTGTCGGAGATTTCATCACCGTGGTCATATCTGTTCTGGCCTTGAGGGGCCTCCACCACCAGCTCCACTCGTGGAGGAAAGGGAGCTGGCTAACCCGCCGCTATCATGATCCGTAGTGGCGCTCCGTACGCCTCGTGGTCCGTGCCCCCCCCCCCCCCCCCCCCTCCCGCTGGTAGGTCTCCTAGCAAGGCCCACTCAGTCCTCGCCTGGAAAACGGGAACGAGAAGGATGGACCCCGTTGCAACGTGACCGTTTTTGCGGGCTTCCCCTAGATGACTTTGTGACTCATCGCTGAGGTGTCTTTGAACAGCTGCCACTACCGTTATTGGTCATGGGCGATTTTATCCCACGTAGCACGACGTGGGGTTGTGTTCTTACGAAGGACAGGGGAGGGGACTTCAACGACTCCTTAATAAATGCGGTCTTTGTATTTCAAACACTAAACGAACCTAACCTAAGACCTACACCTACACAACATGTCCTGGTCGTAAACGCTAGACATATAATGTACCTTTCGCTGCCGTCGGGTAGCTCTTCAGCTTTGGCCTCCCGGTACGCACAGCAACACTGTACAACCGGTTTCCGTGGTAAGTTGACAGGTGCCCGCTCAGTAGCGACGACTTTCCCATCTGGCTTGACAATAGTACTACACCCAGGCACCTTGCCACCGCGACGGAGTGTCCGACGAGCTGACTGGGCATCGTTTTCTGTGAGGTGCTCAATTAATGCACGTGCCTCATTCGGAGATTTGGTTAGCATTTCTGATAGAGCACGTGAATTCATCTGTTGTAGCGGCCGATTGAGAATCCATTCGCTCGAGCACACCCCGGCGACTGCCAGCACCGTGGGAGTCGGAGAGGTGTAAGGCTGCCATCCGAAATATTAGAAAAAAAAACATTTAAACGTTTAAACTGGTCGTCTTTGCACTCGCGCACAGGCCAGCCGAGGTAGGCGTGTGTCGAAGCACAGGTCATGACAGGAATATGTGACAACTGTCAACAGTTTTACACCATTGGCGCAAATATGAAGACGTATCCATATAATTTTCGGAAAAGGTTTGTCCGTTCCAACGCCAGTTTTAGCTGGAGGCAGTACGGGTACGAATACAGCCGAGGTGGCTAGTGCGCGCGCGGTCGGATCGTTACGCCTTCGGGTCTTCGCATCCTGGGCTTTTATGGTACAAGGCGCAGCGCCAAAAACGCCCTGTGACCCCGCAGGGGGCGCCGGCTTCGGTCGGTGTAGGGGACTAGCGCCCCCTCGGGCCCCAGTTCCGGTAACGGATGGACAGCGCACGCTGTTCCTCTCAGAGCTTAGCGGCCCGGCCGGTACGCGAGCTCCTGCTCCTTGTCCCGCCTGCTCCCTCCACATTACCCGCACTCCCGCATCCGGCCCTATCACCACTCCTCATCCTCGTTTTATCGGGGTCGCCGTGCCCCCTCGCCCGCGTCCCCGGGTTGATCGGATCCTGGTGACTGAGGGGCGCGTCGTGTGAGTCAGTCACGGCGCGTCCCAACACTCCACTTTGGCCAGGATATCCGGGGGCGTGGGGGCCCATGGGGCCCCACACGGGTGTAGCGGCTTGTCGCTCGCGTTGCGGTTGGGTGCTCCTTGCGGGTTTCCGCTTGGGGCGCCTGGCCGCGCTCAGTGGCTTACGCGTTCTTGTCTTCCGGAGGGATGTGAAGAACCTGGCATCGCTTACACCGTTTCAGCGCCGAAACGGATGCGACAGGCTGGGAAAAGTCACCCGCTGTGATAAGCTGAGGGATGACGCGATCGAGGTGGTGTTCGCAAACGGCACCGATGCGACTCGGGCTATGACAGCCACTGAATTTTTGCATGCCGCGAGAACCGAGGGTGGAAAACGAGACATGTGCCAGTCACGGTCACACCGCACCACACGAAAAAATTCTTAAAAGGCATGATAAACTGCTATGACCTTCGTGACGTCAGCGAAGAGCAAATCATCGAAGAGTTGGGAATCTTTGGGGTCACTGCAGCGTGGGGGATCACGACCAGAGGGGGCGATGACCAAATCCCTACAAATAACATTATATTGACATTTAACCGGCCTGATCTACGTTCAGGTATCCGCGTTGGCTACGCTGTTGTCAAAGTCAGAGTCTTCGTTCCGAATCCGATGCGGTGTTTTCAATGCCAGCGCTTTGGTCATACAACACCACACTGCCGCAATTGAGCTGTTTGTGGGAAGTGTGCATCTTTCGAGCATTCGGGAGGCCGGTGTACCTCTCTGCAGCCCCGGCGTGTGAACTGTGGCACGGGGCAGATACCGCATACAACTTTCGATTGAAGTTGTCCAGCCTTCATGAAGGAAAAGGAGATTATGTCACTCAAAACTTCAAAGAACATGTCTTCCCGCGAGGCGCGTGAACAGTGAGGCTAATCACTCCAAAGTATCTTGTGCCGAAAAATCCAAAACCTGTGTAGTACAGTCCACCAGCATCAATCACATGTCAGCGGTCCAATTCATCGCGCTCCTGCGATCCTTCGGTTTGTCTGGTGCCGGCGGGACAGGTGACTCCCGCTCAGTCGGATTCTCCGGGTCCTTCAGCTGCGTCCTACTCGACTGCCGGCCCCGTAGGTGTCGTCGGAGTCGCTGGCGGGGGAGGAGGAGGGATGGACGGTGGTCAAGCGCGGCCATGGTCCGCGGGCTCGGCCGTCCTCGCCGTCTGGCGCTCCGCTGCCCTCGTCGCCCCCGGCGACACTGGCGAGTGCGTGTGGACGGGCAGTGGAAACGATGGAGCGGCATGAGGCAGACAGGCGTGCCCGCGACGCCAAGCGGGCCCGCTCGGCCGAGTTGGAGAGGGCTAAGGCGGCCAATCGTTTGTCCGGTGCAAGCAAGGAGCCCGCCTCTCGCAGCGGTACATCATCGCCGAGAAGGCCAGTGGAGGCCCCCGCTGACAGTGGAACTGTAGAGGAATAAGGGCGAATGTCCTCGACCTCTAGGCTGTCGTCAGCAAGCACTGTCCTGCAGCCGTAGCGCTGCAAGAAACCAAGCTGGCGTCTGGTCACCACTGCACGCTGAAGGGATAGGCCCTGCTTCGCAACGATGTATTAACCGACGGTATCGCACACAGCGGTGTCCTTGCAGTCCACCACAGCGTGCCAGCCAGGAGGTTGAACCTGCGGTCTACGCTACAGGCTGTAGCCGCACGCCTACATTTTAATCACCGTTACATCACGGTGTGCTCCCTATATCTTCCACCTGGCGTCGCTTTTCCATTGGAAGAGATGAGACATACAGTGTATGAGTTGTCTTCGCCATTTTTTCTTTTAGGCGACTTCAACGCTCATCACACTGCGTGGGGCTGTGATAGCACGAACACCCGTGGAAGGATTTGCGAACATTTTATCCGTGACTTGTTACTGTGTATTTTAAACACAGGGACTCGTACTCATTTTACACTTCCGTCTGGTCAGACTTCCGCGCTTGACTTGAGTCTAGTCCCGAGCTGGTGGAGAGCCTCGAAAGGTCTGTGGCAGGTGATCCAATGGGCAGCAGCGGTCACTTCCCAACGTGGCTTCGATTCCAGATAAGCGGAACATTTGGTGTAAGAATACGGCATTGGAATTTAGACAAGGCTGACTGGAGTGAGTTTGAGGCTTGGCTGGAGACATTGTGTCAAACCGGAGGTAAGAGGGCGGAACCCTCTATTGAGGATCTTACCAACTTCTAGATTGCGCTAGCGATTACACCCCGCGCACTTCTGGATTTCCCCGTCGCAGTCCTGCGCCTTGGTGAACAAAGAAGTGTCGTGACGCAATTCTCGCTCGCAAACGTGCTTTCCGAGCTTTTAATGCCAGAAGCACCCTGGAGAGTTCAGTAGCTTTTAAGAAGGCGAAAGGTTTCGCCCGTCGCACGATAAAAGAAGCGAAACGTGATCCTGGCGTGTGCATGTAAGCACGCTTAACCGATTCATACCAACTTCGCAGGTTTGGGCTCGGATCAAACACGTATCTGGGCAGTTTTCATCCGTGTCACTTCCTGTGCTACATGTTAGTGGCCAGGTGGTGACATCCGTTGGATATGGCTAACGAGATCGCCCGAGCACCCTCCCACTGTAGCGAGGGTGCAAACACGAGCCCACAGTTCTTACAGCAAAGAGCACAAAGAGCACAATCGTGGTGGACTTTTTCACAAGGCATCCACGGGCGTACAATGAGCACTTCACTTTGGTGGAGCTGGAGTCGGCAATCGCAAAGCTTCCTAGTGTATCGGAAGGCCCTGATGACATCCACAATGAGATGTTCCGACATCTGCCACCGTGTGCATGTCGCGTACTATCGGCGGCCATCAACAGGGTGTGGTCAAGTGTTGAATTCCCTCCAGCCTGGCGGGAAGCTGTTGTGGTGCCTATTCTAAAACCGGGAAAGAGTGGGACGGACCCTCTGCATTACCTACCCATTTCACTGACTTCATCACTCTCCAAGCTCATGGAAAGGATGGTAAACGTTCGAATCACTTGGTTTTTGGAGAGCAATGCTATTTTTAGTAACTCGCAGTGCGGGTTTAGGAAAAACCGTAGTACGGTGGACAACCTTTTAGCTTTGAACATTACGGTTCGCAAGGGTTTTCAAGAGAAAGTGTATATGGGGACAGTGTTCTTTGACACCGAAGTCGCCTATGACACCACATGGCGCCATGGTATTGTTCGAAAGCTTTTTAAATATGGCATACGTGGCCATATGGATACTTTTCTCCAAAGGTTTTTAGCCTAACGATATTTCCGCGTTCGGGTCGGCAACGTCCTCTCCGATAGGTACCAACAAGTAGGCGGCGTGCCCCAGGGCGGCGTGTTAAGTGTAGCCCTGTTCACAGTTATGATAAACGGCATTTGTGATCTGCTCCCCCAGTCGGTCGGACGTGCCCTTTTTGTTGACGATTTTGCTTTTTGGACCAGTGCAGCGAGGGCACCAGCGATGGAGCGACGTCTCCAGCTGGCTGTGGACCGCGTTGAGAGATGGGGTGACAGGAACGGGTTTCGTTTTTCAGGCGAAAAGACCGTTGTGATGCATTTTGTGTCGTCGCCAGTGAAGTGATGATCTGACCATTTGTCTATATGGTTGCTCTATTCCAAATAAGGCTGTGGCCAGGTACCTTGGAATGCACTTTGACCGCCGCCTTACATATAATGCACATCTTAAAATGTTACGCGATCGCTGCTTTAAATGTCTCAACATACTAAAGTGTGTGTCTCGCACATCACGTGGGGCAGACAGAAGCACGCTCATGCTTTTATATCGTTTACTCGTCCGCTCCAAACTGGATTATGCATGCTTTGTGTATGATGACGCATGTGAGTCCAGCAAGCGTGTTCTTGATACCGTTCACCATACTGCCATTCGTATTGTTACTGGGGCGTGCCGCACATCACCTTCCGTCAGCCTTTTAACGGAGGCACACGAGCCACCACTTTCGGCGGGGAGGAAAATGCTCGGCATACGTTATGTCTTGAAGCTGCAGCAGTTCCCACTTCATTCGACATATTTTGCAGTATTTTCCCGGTTTTCGCGAGTTCCCTTCGTCATGGGCCGCAGCAGCACGCTTTAACTTTTGGCTTCCAAATGAGAGCCTTATTGCTCGAGGGTGGAATTCCTCTTCGAGGTGTAAAGCAAGCAAACCACCTGGCTTCTCCTCCTTGGCAAGTGACCATATCCTTCATTGACACTTCGCTTACGGAAATTAGGAAAAAAGACGTCACACCACACCTAATGAGATCCAGGGCATTTGAGCCTCTGTCGTGTTATGAAGGATGCACTCTGACGTACACAGACTGATCCAAAACCTCGGAGGGCGTGACTCGTGCTTTCGTCAGCGGTTCCGTCACTCGGGTCGTTCTCGTTACCGGCCCACTCGTCAGTTTCCACAGCGGAATAAATTGCAATTACCAGGGCGATATGTTTCATAGAAGTTGGTGAAGAATATTCACACGCCATTTTTGCAGATTCACTGAACAATCCCTCTGCACTGAAGTCTTTTCATCCATCATGTCACCTTATACAGGACATATTATCTATATACGCCTGACATAGTTGAATCGGGTCGGAAAGAGAGCTGCCCTGTGCTGGATTCCCAGTCACGTCGGTATCGTGTGCAACGAGTGGGCTGATGCCGCTGTTAGCGGTTGCACCATGTACCCGGTTTTTGCCGGTCCCTGCCAGAAATTTCCGCCCGGCAGTCAATACCTTCCTGAGAAGCAAATTGCAGCAATTTGCGTTGTTGGGACAAGGTGGGCGGCAGTAAACTCAGGGCGATAAAAACCGAGTTGGGCTTGTGGCCGTCATGCTCTCGCAGTATGCGGTGAGAAGAAGTGGCTTTATGCAGGTTGCGTATTGGGCATACGTATGCCACCCATGGCCATCTGTTGCATGGAGCCGACAGACCCCTATGCCAGCGATGTAGTGCCGTTCTCGCTGTCCACCATGTCATTGTATCATGTCTGTGCCTCATCGAAGAACGACGACGTCACTTTGGTCCTCAGGCTTCGCCCCTGACGATTAGCGATGTGCTCGGGGACAGTTCATCCTTTCTTGATTCCAAACAACTCTTTTCGTCCTTTAAAGATATTGATTTTCAAGTTATTTTCACACCATGCTTATTAAGTAAAAGCATCGTTATGGGCGCAAAATGACCATTGCAGTCGGCGCGCCCGAAAACACCAATAAACAACAACAACAACAAAAAAAACGCCCTGGGAACTTTGCTGTGGATAAGGGCGATGATAACCAAGGCGATGAGCATCCTCAGAGTTGTCAGTAGGCTATTTTACGGCGCAGATCGGAAAATCCGTGTATACAGGGCTCTGATTGGCTCAAAACTGGAGCTCGGGTGCCAGGCGTTCGACTCAGCGCGCGATCTAACCAAGCGCACGCTGAACACAGCACACCATGACTGCGCTGGCACTGCGACGGAAGCGTTCCGAAGCAGTGCCACCGTCAGTCTCCTGGCTGAGGCGAACGAGCCACCGCTGGAGCTCAGACGCGAGATGCTTAGTTCGCGCTACGCTGTGAAAGTTGCACAGTCTCCAACTCACCCAGCCATCAGAGCCTTTTCTCGTCACACCTGATTCCGCTGTTTGCCATGGGCAGAACCAGCACTTCTAAGCCCATGCGTGTGCGAGTTCACCTAAGCCCACAGGACGTGAGTATCACGAGACAGGACGTTGCCGTACCTAGCGTGGCAGTGTGCCCACCTTGGGAGATCATGATGCCTGCATGTGACCGATACCTGTGTGCGTCGGACAAACGGTACATGACCTCTGCTGAGGTGCAGGCCGAGTTTGCGTTCGGCTTACGCGCTGAGTACTTAACGCATGGATGGACGTTTACGCACAGACAGTGCCAGGGCGGGAAAAGGCACGAGATGTGGTATCATTTGTAGCGACTGGGGAAGGGTTGTACACTGCCTCAATAATGCTCAATTTTTTGGCCGATCTTTATGCAATAAGAGAAGCTTTGGAACACCGAGGGAAACACACAGAAGAACACCGAGGGAAACTATTTTTCATCGCATCAAGCTCCTTAAACGGTATTTTAGCCATCAAGGATCTAAAAACGGAGCATGCCCTAGTGAGTGAAATCCTACGGCAGATGGTGGTTCTCAACTGGGTCAAAATCATGTGGTCTTTGTTTGGGTGCCAAACACGTCGGGCTGGTTGGTAATGAGAATGCTGATACTTCTACCAGGAGGGGTGCGAGTAGCCCACGACCGCGCGAGTAGGGTGCGAGTAGTAGAAGGGTGCGAGTAGCCCATTCCGCTCGCGCACCATACACTGATTGAAAACAGCTGCTCTCCGCCCGTCTGAAGGAAAGATGGCGTCAGTCTTGGCATGAGGGGAGCGCGACACCCATGACAGCGCGAGAAATAGGTTACGGGCGGTAAATGACAGAATAGGTGACTGGCTATCCTCTTACCGCAATAGCAGGAAGGAGAAGGTCAGCCTTTGTCGCGTCCGTGTCGGCCATACCCACGGAACGCACGGCTTTCTTCCGTCCGGAGGTCAAGCGCCAGCGTGTTCCAGATGCGATTCCCCACTGTCAGTTTCCAGTGTACTCGTGCTGTGTCGTCTCCCGCAAGCTGAGCGTCACCGTTACTGCGGCCCCTACGCATGGCGTAGACCGTCTCTGCGCTCCTTCGTTGATAGGAAACCGATCTTTGACACGAGGGTTGTTTTAAATATCTTGAGGCATGTAGGTTTTAAGATAATCTACTTGCCTATTTTAATGCCCCGCGACTGTGTGTGACTCCGACCTTGCTGCGCCTAACTCAGGTTTGGCGAGCTAGAGCGTTTAATGCACTGTGCGCACGCATCAATGACGTGGAGGCCGCCTGACCAAGCAATGAGCGTTAAGTGACCGCTGCCGTCGACACGCATAGCTCGCTGGGGCCCCGACCAATGCACATGCTGGCGCCGGCTTTGTTCCTGCTTGGAAAATGGGCTCTTAGGCCCACACTGGCACGGAGCCGACTGTAAGTCTCAGGTAGTGGATGACCGGCGTAAAGGCCCTTATCAACTCAGGACTCGCTGATCAGCGCGCAGTGCCCTCAGTCTGGCATTGGAGTGCCCGTCCTTGTGAGTCCAGACCCCTGAATACGACCCGCGGCCGGCCTTTCGGGCCATCATATCGGGCCCTTAATCGTAGGCGCCGAGGGACTCTTTGGGCTCCTCGGAACAAAATGGGGAAATGGGGGGGGGGGGGGCACGTGGTCTTTCTGTCCCCACTCTGCCTGCACCACTGCACACGGAGTCAGCCACTTCGATGTTCATGCGGTGTGCAAGAGCGATCCAATTATGAGAAATGTTTTTTTTTTCATTTCCCGAGCCCGTCAACACGAAACGCCGCATCAACGGGCAGCAGTTGGCTCTCAACCAGCCTAACGCATCGAATTGAAGCACGGATCACGAAACGCGTTTTGTGATACGTAACGCGAACGTTTTGGGCAGTCTACTAGCTATGGGGGACAAAAGACCGGGAATCAAATAACTTAAGAAAAGGGCCGTAACCGAGGACGCAAATGCAAGTAAAAATGTATTATCACGGAACAAGATAAAAGCGAGAGAAAAGGGGCAAAGCGCGCGGTTGTAACGATAGTCTGGTGTATCTCACACGCGGACATGAACAAGCTGCCTTGCGGTGAGTTAACACGCGCTCGGGTGGGGGTCAAATTGACACCCCGAAGGCTTTTCCAGAATGGTTTCCGAAGGACGCCGCGTAACCGCGCCAAATTTTGCATAGCTGTAAACAATTGAATATCGGATCGTTTGACATCAAAAATTTAGATGTCCCGTGTAAGGTCGTTGACCTGTGGCAGGTCAAAGTCGGGCCATGGTTTCAACGAACGCAATTTCTAGGGAATCCTTCAATCTGATCCAACAACGGAGTGTTATACGAAGCCATACATCTCAGAGACGCTTTCTTAGGCAGCACAACAGTTGAATGAGCAAATTGCATTGACCTAAGGTCAGGTATGAAGGTCACACCAAAATCCAAACCAACCTGTCTTGTTGCTCTTGGGCCTGCTACATGGGGCAGTTTCTGGTGGTCATTTGATTTTGGAGGTGAGAATAGGTCATTGACCTAAAATGACCCAGGTCGACATTTTGTTTAAGAAGCATACTACCTAGCGTTATCTTTGTCGCTTAGTCAAATGCAAAACTCAGAGCAATCTTGTATGATTTTGGTCACCTTGACTTTCAAAAGGTCAAACAAGGTCACTGACCTTGGAAGAGAATGTGGCGTTCTGCTTAAAAACGGTTATCTAGGTTCTGGGGTCACTTTGGAGAGCAACCTGGAATTTGACCTTGTTTGACCTTTTGTGATCCGAAGGTCATGACCCAGGAACCTGAGACTTTAACGTAAATGAGTTCACGTACAGGTCAACGTACCCTGTAAATTTGGTGTCTCTAGCTTTCTTAGTTCGCGAGGTCTCGGGGGGGGGGGTCAAATTGACCCTCCCCTACCCGAGCGAAGGATATCTAGCCGGCCACCCGGGCACGTGTTAAAGTACTGAAAGAGAGTCAGCCCATCGGCCACAGTGGCTGTATGACACAGTGGCTCTGACACGGCCAGTCTGGCAACAACTCTTGCGTCATATAAAGGTTAGACGCCTTAATCAAACGTTGACGCATTGAGGAAAATATTTACTATATCTTGAAATTTTGCTACCTAGAACATTCTTTTCAAGGTGGCCATGGAATACCTTCCCCGAAATACTCTCCCGCTTTCGCGCGCGTATAGCTCAGAAATTCGAGGGGTTTAGGTCTCAAGAAGGGCTGGGTTATCAAGTGCCCCAAAACATCTTCAAGATAGGTGTTTGGGTAGATTATGTGGAACACTCCATATGAAAGCATATCAATAGTTACAAGTCACCTTTTTCACCATATTTGAGGCCTGCCTCATTGTCTCCAGTTGTGGAACATTACTTTTTCTTATGATTATGTCGAGTTTGGGACACGAGCAGGGTATGTACTCAGTGGAAGGCCGCAGCCCCTCTCATGTTTGTCTCCGCCTTAACTTTGAGGAGGAAGTAGGCCACATTGGGGAGAGCACCATTTTACGCTGAATTTTAAAGGAAAGGTTTAGCTTTTTCGCCTCAATCTCCACGCTTATCTTGCGAGACTATGCCCTGGATACAAGTGCTCGTGAAAAGGCCTGTACCAGCTCGCAGGACCTTTTCACGTTAGCCATGGCGGCCGTTCTTGCATTTCAAACTTACTGTGGCTGTGCTGACAGGATAACCACGTTGCAAATCACAGATAATGATCAAAATTAAATGCAAAAATGCGATTATCAAGAGGGATTATGTCATGCACGCCGTCTTTGCATAAAGGTATCGTGAGGCAACGAAACTTGGGGACCTGGACACCAAAAACAAAAAGAACGGAAAACATTCGTCGATAGTGGCGCAACCAATGCGCTGATGGAAGATCAGCGTCGGGACGGCGCCCCCGCGGGATAAGCCATTATGAGATCCGCTGAGCTAATATGACGAGCCCGCGGCGACGCTCATATGAGTTGGGATGAGCTTCGGCTCACGGCAATCTTGCTGTCAACGTTTCTAGATATTCGATGCGGAAGTGCCTTGCAATATAGGATGTGAGGGCAGCGTGCGCAACAGCTGAGAAAGTGTCTTACCGAGGAATTCCTGTCCTGAAGGTTCCCTTTTATTCACTCGACCACTCACAACCATTCGCAGTCGCCGTTCTCTCAGTGTAGTGACAAGGCGGCCGTGAACCACGTGGTTTCGTGTCCGCGGCCTGCCAATGCTTCACGTACACTATTCCGCGCATCGGCCTTGTGTTTGGCCGTCAGGTCGGCGTGCTAGGTGAGTTGTGCGGAGTTGAGCGCGCCTCTTGTGTTGCGGCCGAAACTTATCGGTATGCTTGGGACTTAGCGGGAAAGTTCCTGGAAAAAAATGATGATGCTGAATAAATCCGGAGAGTGGGTTGCATCTTAGGGTGTTCGGAATATATACGGGACCAGGCCTGACATTCTCACCTTGACGTCACTCTGGGGACGCCCCGGGGCATTTGGGTGTTAACTGGTCAAATACTGTCAAATATTCCATAGCCAAACCGTACCCCCGCACCATACTTTGCATCCAACGCGGGCGGCTTTAATCAACGTTGGGGGCGGTTTTCACCCAAACTTTCACGGACCCTTTCGGACCAGCGGACGGTCAGGTCGACGGAAGGGAAGTATTCGAGTGTACGACCACTGAGATGGCGGCAACGGTTGCATTCAGTGTTAAGGGAGACACTAGCAATTTTCCTGGGCGAGTGGGTTGGGAAGCCAGGTGCAATCTGACTTCGCATGTCGACAATAGCAATGCCTGTGTCACTTGTGAGCACATCCATGAGCTCGGAGATGAAATTTTACAATAAAAGCGAACAGCGCAAATGCCATTTTATGCTTTTTAGATTTTCAGAAGGTTACAACCGGGCGGACCCAAAGTAGGTTAAAGACGACAACCGGCCTTCTGCACCCCTTTTAGCAAGAAGTTGGTGTGCTACATGCTTAGATGTATGGGTTTTCAACAGGGGCAGCAGGATATTCTTTCATAAAGTTTTGATGATTTATGTCCAGTCAATGCCCATGACAGTAGCATAAGATTTCCAGGAAGTTTAAAGATCATCCCCAGCTGTAACCTTCTCAACCCTCCCCCCCCCCCCCTTTCATGCCCCTTGCCTTCAGAAGCCCAGAAATGAAGAAAATTGGACAAAAGGATATTGAAAATGTACAGGTCGTGTATAATGTCGACAGCCTTAGTACTGTTGGGCCTGATAGAATTGCCTTGATGTATCAAACATTGCTGGTTGAACACTTCACGGTAAACATTAAGGTGCTGAAGTTAAGTCTTGTGTGGCATTTCGTGGATATCTCCCGGTTAGCTAACACAGACTTGATTGATTTGTGATGTGTAGAGCAGGATGCCATCTTTCAACGTGTAAAAGTGAGAGGAAAATGACAGTTCTAGTTGGCAAGCAGCGTCAGCTGATTCCACAGAATCTAACGGGGTTTAGGGGCAGGGTGGTTGATTCATGCATTATGCAGTACTGACAGCTACAGCAGGTCATTTTCCAACAGAAAAGGGGTTGCCTGGGTGAAGGACAGCAACAACATTAATTGGTGACATTTTGGATTTCCAAACAGTTCCTTGCCACGACATAATGCCACTTTACGGGTGCCTTTACAGTGTCATTTGAATGCTGATTACATGTAAATAAGTACTATGGCCATCACTTGAATAGGCAGTGGAACCATAGGGTACCTAACCTGTCAGCGTAGCTGGAAGGCAAGTGAGGCCGCTAGAGGCCAAAGTCTTCTGGGACCAAATAGGTCCAACTCATCACCAAAATAACACGGGGCCTGGAGGCCTCAGAAGCCCTTGCCTAAATACGAAAGTGCAACCTTTGATACATTAAAGAAGGACGTGAAAGAGAAACATACTGATTAGCCCCTTCCCCATACGCCTAATATTGGCTACACCACTGGTAATCATCAAATGCTAAGATGCGTTAATGAGGTAGCCCGAATGGCATTTATGTCTCTTTATAACATGTTCTTATTACAATGTCCTTAAACATATCAGGCGCCACGAACTAAGTTAGAGGAGTAAATGGAACTATGTCAACGCTACAAGCATATCAGACACCACGAACCATGTCAGAGAAATAAATGGAACGATGTCTATGATGCCAGACTGGAATATGCGAAGGGTGGAATCATATCAGATCAAATCGCATTTGCAAGCATGTTAAACTTACTTCATGGACCTTCCATTACAAGTTTTAAGGTAACAGTGGTTCAAGGTCTGAAAATTATAGTTGTTGCTCGCCTGTTAGCTACTTTAAGATGCAATGTAGGGCACATGATTATACAAACATCAGGATATAGTGGGAAATTTGCGTACGAGTGTACGCAGGTGTCCAACGCGATTGATGAGCAATCAGCGACGTAAAACGCGTAATATTCTACTCTGCATGCTGCCAGCAAAACTGGTGAAGTTTTGTTATGTTGCCGGAGCACCACAACTGTCATATTGCCAGATTGAGTTACATTTCTTGACCTTGTTATAGTATTATTATAGCCTTGTTATGGGACCTCGGCAGATCTCGTGGTTATTTAACTCGAAGATGGCTGTTGATTGGCCGACCCCTGTAGATGAAATAACTTCCTCTTAGGCCAAAATTTAGCCTTTGCCGCGCGCATCTAACCTAGGGCTGTCTAACCCGGACAGCCACGCCAGTTTTCTGGAAAAAAGTGCTCGAGTCAGATGTGCTGTTCAAAGCGGCTGTTTTTTTCTTTTTTTGCTGGAATTATTCCAGTGGAGGGGCTGCTTCTTCATCAGCTCGTATGGAGCGTATTGTTTGAAGAACAATTCACCTTGGTTCTTTTCATCGGCGCCCGGAATATTTGATTAGCAGGCCCCGTGACTAACTTGTTTTTTCAGATATTGTGGGAAGACTTGTAATGTGATTTGATTATAGTTGAAGTTGAAATGTAATTGAAATGATTTGCTTATATTATTAGTTGGATGATTCACTTGCACTTATAGCGCCATGTAACTTACATTTCATCCTTAATTTGATTTAATTGATTTGCTTATATTATGAGTTGGATGATTCAGTTGCACTTATTGCGCCCTGTGAACAATGACTGATCGTGGGCATTCATTGCAGGTGACCTCCAAAAGTAGTGCCCTCGCTAACGGGAGTATTCCAGGCTTCAGGGCAGTCAGAATGGGATCAAACTCGATTAAGCACAGTCCATTGGCAGCTCTTGTCAATAATGGCTAGAATGCTATATTGGAAAGATCGAAAAGCGCCTCGCCAGTGCCCCCCGCTGCACAGAACGGCACACTCTTACCAGTCTCGTTCTCTCAACATCCACGCTTGAATATTCTGTCCCGGGACGGGAGGGACCGTGCCGCGTCGTTCTGCATCGGTATTTGGCAAGTTGGCATAAATGACCAGATGATGTTTTCAGTAATCGCTATTTGTCGTATCAAGTAGTAGCAAGCTAGAGGTCCTCAGGACCGGTGGCCATGAGGGCCTCCTGTTTGCAGAAGCACGATTTCGCTCCTCGAACAGCGTTGTTGGTCAGGAGGCAGGTGCATACAGCGCGATCTCGGTCACGGGCGGTGTGGTACGCGCTGGGCATGACAGCCATCGACCCAGGCGAGCTTTGTCGCTTTGCGTCACAGCTGATGAGTTTTGTTTGGAATGTGCCCCGGGGAAATGTCCCCCCGGCTAATAGTACTCAAGCTGAGGCGGAGCAGGCAAGGCGGAAAGTGTTGGACGCAATTGTGTTGCCGTGGTGAGGAATGGCCCTATTAGCAAGCAGCTACAGCGGGGGGCGTCCACCATAATTTTAGTTTATTCACCAGGGACCATTACTGTAAAAAACAATTTCACAACTGACGATATGTTTACGCTTTCTCCGGTTCAGTGGCGCTATCACAAGGCACCATCTCACTGTTATTTTATCGAGTTGGATTCAGAGCCTTTTCAGCGTGTATGGTGGTGATTAAAGGAAGCTGTCCCGGTCGTTACACAGCGAGTACTGACGTAAACGTGGCCCACGCCCGGAGGCGTCGAGCCCCATGGGACCCATGCGGTAGAGGTTCAGAGGTGTAATCGCCGCTGGTCGTGGTGCCGACGAGAAGTCGGCTGAGTGCGTGACCCGATTTGATGGGCGTATTGGTTGTTTTACTGCCCGCTGCAGCCGGGGGAGCGGGAGTTTGAGCACGCGCGCTGCGCACCACGTACGTAGTTCCCGAAAAGTTTGCGTCCCCAGTAACCTGATAAGCTATGGTGTGCCATTTGGACAGGAGCCCGGCGCAGCGCTGCCTCAATGATTGTTTGGTCTGAGAAGCCACGTCCATTTGAGCAACGAATAATAGCCAATGGTCGCGTTGTGCTCCAATTGAAACGTGCCCCAGACACCAAGGGGCTTTGTGAGTTCTTTTTTCATAAAATGTTGTCATTTCAGTGTTTCGGTTGATCGGGATGCGTGAAATGAAAGCCTGATCCCTGCGTGGCACTGGCTTCCGGGGATTGCATGCTGCGTGAAATCTGCCGTTCGCATTCTTAGAACACGCTGGCTATTTGAGCCTCACATTTTACACCGTTAACTCTTCTTTTGACCTGACAAATCTGGTGCTCAGGATCGTGACCGGACTCCGGGTGGATTGAGAATCCGGAACTGGCGGCGTCTCTCAAAAACAGTAACACTAGCTGGCCACTTGGACCCCGAGCAGTACCCATTAAAACCGTTTAAACAGATTAACTTTGAACTGGCAGCCTTTAGATCTTCGCCTTAATACCAGGAACGGTGTAAATGATGGCTGATAGTCTTCACGAAGGTGCAAAGGTGTGTCTTTGAACAAACACAGTGCTTGAACCGCGCGCATGGCGCTAACTGCGAGCCTTCCGTCCCCAGCTGTGGCCGGCTGTGCAGCTCGTCAACTTCTACTGTGTGCCGCTGCACCACCAGGTGCTGTTCGTGCAGACGATAGCCATCTTCTGGAACACGTACCTGGCCTGGAAGGCCAACAGCAGCGAGGTGAAGGCGGTCGAGCCGCTCACGTAGTGTCGGCCGCGTGCGGCGACGCCCGCTGCTCCCGCGGCCCCCGTGAACGGCCCGTGACCCGGGCTGGGATCAGGACGCCGAGCCGTCGCTGCGTTAGTGGAGGACCGGGTACCTCAAGGATGGAGGACGGTGGCTCGTGTGTGCGGGTGGTGTAACGTGAGTCTGGATATGTCGGACGCGACACACTGGCGTCACACCGTCACGATGGGAAAGGGTGTAGCACAGATTGTGAGCGCATGCAGGCATGGTGCGTAATAGGGGGCCTATAGCGATGGGTTATATTGAGTGATTGATAACTGCATCTAGGTATGTTAGATGCGTTCTAGCTCGCAATGTTACCGTGGGATCCCGATCGCCACCAGCTTTCGCCGATACCGTACTTCAATCGGCGATCAGGGAGGGGCACAACATGATCGTCACACGCTGCTTCCGTACGGGCTGCTCGTCCATGTGCATTAGTCGTTTTATGTGTGGCGTCGGCCGAACCGGGTCACATTCATTGCCTGAGGCGCTCCGAACGTTCTCGGAAGGCGGCAGGCCGCAATCAGGGCGAGGATCAGCCACCGGGAAGTGCAGATCCGGCTTCGTTGGAAGCGTCGCATATGTGTGTGTATGTGTGAGGGAGAGCTCTTCGGGCTGTACAGTGTCTCGCCGTTCAGACCCAGCGCCACATGTCAGAGGCTTCAGCGCACTCCCGTCCTGCCCAGACATCGCCGTGTTGAGAGCCGTCGTCGCCATCCTGTTCGGGGGTTCGGTGCTCTGGCCGGACAGCAGCGGAGCACCGGACCGCGGAAATACACGATCTCCGGCGGCTGCGCCCGAATGTTCATTGAATGCCTCCAGGGAATTGGAGGCCGTCTGCGCAAGGCCAGCAGGAAGTAATCCACATGCGGCGGTGAATGTTGTCGCCAGACTATGCGAATATTACGCATTTGGTGACACTAATCAAATGAATACTCTACATCGCGTGCAGCGCAGCCCCTGCCGCGAAACCTGACGGGAAATGCGGGGTGCGAGAAACCATACGCGGGCGATGTCAAGAATTGAAGCCCCGAGGGAAATGCGTGCTCCCCGGGGCCTATATGTACGCAATCGAACGATCCCGGGATTCGCGTGATTGTTTGATACGTAGACGCTGCGTCTTGGTTCGGCGCTGGTAGGATTTTTATAGGTCCAGGTTACCGATGTCCGTAACTTGGCCTGGAGCCCGTTTCAGGCTTCGTAAATAGGTCGCGAAATGCTATTCGTTCGTGTCGGGATTGTCATCATTTGGAAATAAAATTTGTCCAGACATTTGTTTATCTACAGAATTTTATAAAGGGGTTGCTTTCTCGTTAAGGATTTTCGGTCTCCTGCAGTCTGCCCGTTGAGCGGTTCTCGGGATACCATTGGAGCAAACGTTTTGACCTGTGTAAGCATTAATTATTTATTATATTAACACCTTTTTGGCGAAACGGCTTTTAATTAGCCTAGTTCTAACACACATTGTATCTGAATAGTTTTACGTTAAATTAAATGTTAAACCTTGAATTATGGATGATCAAATTAGTCACTATTAGACCGGAGTCACCTCATGCCACACGCCCCCGGTTACGAAATTGTCGCTTATGTCGGTGTTGATGTTGAAATGCTGGTCATTATGGAACTGAAGTTATTTCCATTCAGCTTGCGGGTACAAGTTATGCAGACCGTGCTGCAACTTAAGCACCGTGGTGACTGCATACTCAATAGGAATGCGGGAAAAATAGACTCAAGCCAAAAATATCGGCACTTTTATGACGATTAGAATCATAAACTGTATCTGAAATACATCTTTAATTTTCGCGGAGCGCCATGAATTTTTTGAAACATGTGCAGTCACTAACGTGTCAAATTGGCGTCGAAATGACATTTTGTCGTGAATCGATACAATCATTCAGCCTAATTCCTATTCAAACGACGTTTTACCCCACGAACCGCGTAACATGCAGAATGCGATGCTAAAATCAATTATTAAACCCATATGCGTTAGTGTAAGGTCTCCGTCGCACCGACGGGTATCCACAACGCAACCACGTGTCGAGCACTGTATTGCCCAGCGCAGTGATGCCGCTACAACCACCTGACATCGAGGTCAGGATGTCACCGGTGCGGGCGTGACCTTGACATTGCGCGCAGCGCTACAGCACCACTCAACCAACCGCTGACCTGCGTGAAGTGCGACATCGTTCGTACGACCGCGCCAACGCGACGAACTCGAAACACTGTTGCAAGTCGCGACACAACAACCTTCTGTAATACGGATGCACCTTGCGTCGGTTACAAGTGGAACAACGTGAAAACACACTATCTACTCATAAGAACAATCCTTGGTTCTGAGCATGGCAGTGATCACAAAACACAAGCCTGACAGATGCGGGCCACAACGCTAAACAGACCCTTGGTTAATGCGTGAGCCAACTCGCAGCGATTACGAATCTATGGACCATAACGGTCCGGAGCACGGGCAACACGTCCGTCCAGCGTGCGAGGCAACGGAGTGGAGGGAACCACGGACATCACGTCCACCGCCTGTGATTCCCGCCTCACAGGATGAGGTGGGCGCGCACCGACCTTAGCCACCGGGGTCGGATGCCACTCGGTCTACTGCTCGTCATTACACGGTCCTCGGCTGCAGCCGATTGTGGTGGGCAACCAATCTTCTTCCACGTAAGGCAACCTGACTCGGCAGCCCAAGTCACCTACTTCGGCGAAAACCACGGCCGGCTTCTAGGAACGCACAAACTTATGGAGCTTACTTGTGGCTGGCACCTTATTAAAAAGGATACTGCATCCCCTGGCGAATGCTGGAACAAGTTCAGTTACCGGTCGTACAACTAGCGGTTTGCAGCAGTGACTCGTTCGGCCCCCCCCCCCCTCCCCCCAAGGAGAAACCGTACGCTTGTTTGCATGTCACGGCGCAGTCCGTCAACGTGACCCGTCAGAGAAGTGCCGCTCGCACGGACCGCCGCGACGACTCCCAGGCCAGCCTCCGCTGGGAGACGCGGGTCGCGTCCCATCGTGGGTCTGTACGGGCTGAAGCCCCGCTGTGTCATGAATCTGGGATCTGCACCGCAGCAAGACGATAGGCGCGTGGCGATCCCTGTCATGATGATCATATTCCAAACATCGGGCCAACATGTCCAAAACCATACGATTCACTCGTTCCCAGCTTCCGTTCCCCGCGGGCCACCCCGGGGTTGCCTGTCTTTTCTCAGGTCCTTGCAAATGATACATCTCCCGGAAAACCGATTCGCAAAAGCTGACGTTTTGGTCGGAGTGGAATGACGTAGGTACCCCAGATCGAGCCATGAGGTCATTGACAAACTTGATCTCCACCTTTGTCGCCTCTTGGGTCTTAAACAGATAGACCTCCACCCACTTCGCTAACTGGTCGGCTACACATGGTCCTCAGCTTCAGTAAGACAAATAAGAGATGTTTATGACATCTTTATGTCTCTGAAAGGCGCGTGAAAAGATTTATCGCTACTTTTTCTAGCGGTGCCCTCGCCCTGAGGCTTCTTAGAGACGCATGCGGTCTCGGAGTAGGAGAATGTTTCGTTCACGGCGCTCACATTCCTTGCGGAATTTTTCTACACCCTGCCCTAGACCACCAGCCACCAGGGTCTTGCAAGCACCACCTGCACCAGTTTACAAGCGCTTAAGGACCCACCCGTGGGACCTGAGTGTAACGATTCCAGCACAGCTTTAACGAGCGCTCGGGCATCACAACTTCAAGCCGTTCTAAACCATCCACTCCAGTTTGACGATGCGACGGAGGACACCTTTGGCCATTCCCATCCAATCAAACTAGTACCGGAACTCTCTGTGTCTCTGAGATGACATACACGAAGGTGAAGGTTACCCAGCGTCTCGATCCACAGAGCCAAAGGTCTCTAAGGGTCACGAAAACTCATTGGCCATTGCAGGCTGCTGTGGTCAGTTCTCAACAGAAACTCTCGATTGAGCAGACAATGTACAAAATGCGTGACAAAGCTTACGGCTGCCAGCGGCTCCTTCCTTGTTGCTGAGTAATTTATCGGACCTCTGCTAAGGAGAAGCTGGCGTGCGCAATGACCCGCCCGCCACCATCCTTTGCCTGTTGGAGACAAGCTCGCGCCCCTCGGTCGGAAGCGCACTGTCTTGGCTTGGCAGCCCAGAGCGCGGCCGGGCCGGAGTCGACGAGACCTCCTCCGCCGAAAGCACCTTACTCTCCGATGGCAAAAACACCAACAGCTAAAACTTTTCAAATAGTTTTTTTGCCTAGAATGCACTTGACATCACCAATGTGAGAAAACACAGGCACACGCATTATGCGAATGAAGTGCTTTAAGCCCGTGTCAACTAGTGCCGTACACATGCAGGCTCATAGCAGTTTTAGACACGGACTCAGCACGCATCGTGGTGGGTTCCATTGACTTTTCAGGCAGTTAACAGAAAATTTCATGTGAGATAAGGGGCTAGACGAACCTGTATCGACGAGACCCCACCACGAAATGCCACTTACTGATCCCTTAACATGCGCAAGCTAGATACCCTTCGCTTAGGTGGGGGTCAATTTGAGCCCCCTGAGATCTCGGGAACTGAGAAAGCTAGAGGCACCAAATTTTCAGGGTGTCTTGACCTGTACGTGAACTCACTTGGATTAAATTTTGAGCTCACTGGGCCATGACTTTCAGGTCAAATAAGCTCAAGCAAGGTAAAATTCCAAGTTGGTCTCCGAAGTGCCCCAGAACCTAGGTAACTGTTTCTAAGCAAAAGGCCAAAAGCTCATTTCAGGTCAGTGACGTTTTTTGACCTTTTGAAGGTCATGGTGACAAAAATTATACAAAACTGCTTTGGGTTTTGCATTTGAATAGGTGACCAAGATTACGCCAGGCAGTATGTTTCTAAAACACAATGTCGACCCGGGTCATCCTAGGTCAATGATCTTTTCTGACCTCTAAGAAGTCCGTGGAAGCTGTATAATGGGGCTCTTGCTGTCAATGAATTCGAAATGAGCACCACAAACTATCCCATACGGCAAGCCCTAGAGTAATAAATCAGGTTGGTTGTGACCTTGGTCTGACCTTCATACCTGACCTTATGTCAACCTAATTTGCTTATTCAATTTTTGTGGTGCCTAAGAAAGCATCTCAGAGAAGTATGGCTTCGTCAAACACTGCGTTATTGTTTCAGATTGGACGATTCCCTAGAAATTGCTTTCGCTGAAACCATGGCCTGACTTTGACCCGCCAATCTTACAAGGTACATCTAAACGTTTTATGTCAATCGATCCACTATTCAATTGTCTATAGCTATGCAAATTTGGCGCGGCTACGCCGCGCCGTTCGAAAATCACTCTGGAAAAACTTTCGGGGGGGGGGACAATTTGACCCCCACCCGAGTGCGTGTTAACCAATAATCCAGAATGTTAAGGAGATACTCGAAGAAGTAATCACACGCGGGATCCCCCTCATCTCGTTTCTCGGGTTTGTTGCTCGACACGCAGGGCAAATGTGAACCACTTTTGAACCACTGATGAACCACTTATGACAGATCGCATCACGATGGCGGTAGGTGACATGAGCCTGGCCCAGCTGGCTTCAAGAGAAGCACTGCCTCCCACCATATGGTGACGTTTCACCTTGTGGCTGCTAGACTGCACCATGTTGCAGTCCGGTCTGCTGCTGCTTAAGCCGGGACAGCCTGTTCAAAATCTGCCGCGGCAAAACGGTATTGAAATCCTGACCAGGATTTCTAGCTGGCGCAGCATTCCGTACAGCCGCCTCATGCCGCGACTGCAGGAGGCCAGCTGGCAGTATCCTGCGAGCCTTGGCTGCCATCATCATAAGAGCATATGCTCTCGCTAACCAGTATATGGCAGTACTGCACAGGTAACGCCTTCAAGAGGTAATGGTAGAATATCTCTTTGCGTGATCCTTGATCAGAAGGGATTGCGTTCTGAACCAGGTGGTTCCGCTGAAACAAGTGCATTTCAATACTGATGGATGGCTCACAACGAAATTTAGGAGCTGCACATGGTCCGCGATGGGACCTCTGTCCGTAAAATATCCCTGCAACACAATCAAAGCACTAGAGAGTGTTTGGCGTTGGCTACCAGGAAAAAAGTTACATGTAATTTTGGCTGCACCAACTAAAAACAACGGGAAAAGCAACTGCTGTTCATCAGACCAATTCTGAGCTGCTGAAGACAAACGGAAATGACGCACAAACGACAATAGCGACAGACCAGCTCCACTGAGTTGTGATATTTGACGGTTAAATGGAGTCATGTTGCAAACAGGTGCAGTATCTGCCGATACTCAGTTATTTTTGCACTCAGTGTCTAGCTCACAGTCACATCAGTCATCAATATCACTATGGACGGCGTCAAGGATCTTCTTGAAGAAGTTCACGCTTCACAGTCTCCCGGTGGCGTGAGCGACCGTCGGCAGCAGGTTCGTACAGATCACTACACGAGCGGTCTGAAAGTGATCGTGGTCAGGGTCAGGGTCCGTCTCCGGCACCGGCGCGGCTGTTGATGCCGACGACACCAAATACCATCACTGTCTTTCTTAAATCCTTGAGAAAGAAGCACATTACAGAGGCAGGCCAGTGGTCAGAGAGGTTCCAGTCCCCGTGGCTGCCGTAACGCTCCTGAACAACGCGCTAACAGGGACGCCATGCTGTCCCGCCCGCCAACCAGCCAGTCAGAGGATGGCATTCGGTGGTCAGCTGGCCCACAACGGCCACGTCAAAACCAAATCAAATTACAGCTAGCTTGAAATCGTTCAGCGTGGCAAAGAAAACTATCTCCACCGGCACGTAACAAAATGTGCGGTACCCACGGGTGTTAATTTGTATTCTGCTGGTTGGTTCGCTAGCTCCCCCCCCCCCCCCCCCCCAATGTCTAATCTTCCCCCAACTGCAAGTTTGGCCCCAGGCGCTCTGGGCCCGAATACAAGCAGGATATCACAAATAAGAGCTCGAAATTGTATGGAATTTAAAGAGGCCTTTACCCATTGATGCACAGGCCAAACGACCAAAGAAAACCAAAACTGCGATATCCTGTCCAGTTAAGTGCACCTGACCGAGGTAGTCAAACTTTTCAAGCTCTACGTTCTGTTACCTCAGTTTACCCTGTTTCGTTCCCTTGCGTGGTGTATGCTTTTAACTACACGATTTATATCTCCACTTGACTTTGGTCTAGTTTTATGCTGCTGTGTTTTTGTAATACTTTTATGATTATTATGCTATAGTATATTTTTAGCCATGTTTGAAATTATACGAACTACAGCAAGTCACTTTATTTTGCCACGTCTTAAAATAAAAATAAACAAACCGGCGGAATATCTGCACCCAAAACGTGTCCAAGCTATCAGCCGTCTACATTCGGAAGAACCCTTAAAATGTGTGAACCCTCACTTCGATGCGAATATTCGATGAAACAGTTGCAAACAGCTGACGATGGCCACCAGCCGACTGAGCCGATAGCGATAATCGTTCGAACCGATAGCGATAATCGTTCGACCATGACCACCAGCACTAGCCATGTGGAACACGCCTAACGCAAGTGCTGCGTTGCAGCCCCAACCCCGCCTCGCGACAACCAGCCGACACATGGATGAGGGAGGCTCACATTTACAGTAAACAGATGCAAACTTTGTTCTTTCGTTCGCTTCTGTGTCAATTGGTCTACGGCCGCGAGCTTTGTCAAAAAATCGGCAAACACGATAGTTACTATTTGGGTGTAGCCGTATAGTTCATCCATTGACAACTGCTTAGGATTTTACAGCGATGCCTAAAGGCTTTTTCGAATGATCGAGAACATTGGACAGAGAGCGGGGGAATATGCCCCTCTCCCTATCCCATCGTTGCACACCCATGGTGGTAGTCATGCATGAACAGCGCCTTTCAATAATGGTTTTTCGGCACGATATTTGCCAGACTGTGTGACGTGCCGTTTCTTTTCAACAAATGTCTGTCCGACGGCTCACATGAAGCTCAAGACTTCCCCACTCGTGAGATCCTCGCCCGACCCATGGGTATCCACAACGCAACCACATGGCGTGACTGGTGCGGGCGCGGCCTTGACCTTGACCTTGCCCGCAGCGCCACAGCACCACCTGCACTGACCGTTGAGCCGCTGCTGGAGCGTACAATACTATTCAACCCTTACATTTGGGTGGTTTGAAATTCATACAAGTTCAAAGATGGATGTAACAACTGCCTGTTACTCTCTGTGGCGGTGCCACAAACATAATTAAACGCGCATGCTGGCAGAAGTTCGCAACACAGCACAAACTGTCCGAAAATCATGTGACGAAGAGCGCATAAATTGTCAGTACGCGCACCATAACTTTCCAAAATGATATTACATGCAATTCATGCCTCCTTTGTGCGACTCCCCAAAACCATGTCTGATGTCACCAATTATACGTACCTCTTGAACGCGAATCGATTTGAAAATTTGTCAGGCTGGTGCTTTTTCGTGTCCAAATCAATCCCGTGCTTTATGTTCATGCCAACAGCCAATAGTCCCAGCGGAAGCGTCAAACAGCCAAGAGCACAAAGCGTGCCTCGTGATAACTACGTCACAGCCTACAACTGTGCAACATGCTACCTGCTGGCTGTGGGAAAACTGCATCAATTACGCGGTAGCAAAGTTTCTAGGGACCGACTCAAGCCCCACTTTATAAATTTCAGCATCCCACCACTTCTGCAATTTTTAACAAAGCTGCACATTTGAAGTTGGCTCAAGGATACAATTGAAGCGCACAGAGGCCCACTGGTGTCATAACCACACATACAAGGAGTGACGTTTATTAGATTATTGTTGTGTATCGTTGATCATTGTTGTGACTCACAGGACACTTTCCCCGCAAGCGCCAGTCATCCACAAGCCTGGACCCAAAATAAAAGTCCGCCGGAGATCAGGTAGTTTGCATTCAGTTTATGTGAAGCCAGGATCCGACTAGATCGTTTGCCACACCTACGCTAAACTGTTCGTCGGGATACAGACCGCCAAGGGCGGTATGGTAACGGCGCCCATGCATCACGCTCATCGCCCCGGCACGTGACGACCATCACCATACCGAATTGCTTTTGAACGTGCTCATAAAGAGACGCCGGGAGAGCGAGAAGCCCCGCGGCCTTTTAACACCCAGCGCTGATGGAGAGCGGTTTGTGGTAATCCAGCCAAAGCTGCAGACTACAGACTCGACGCATGCAAATCAGGCCACCTCGCCGCTCCTGGCTGTTGTAGTCGTGTGGACCCTGAATCTACCACGTACGCTGCGGTGACCCAGCTCACAGGTCAATGTCCCCTCTGGCCAGTCTCGCTAGGGCAGGACCGAGGAGCGATACTTTCTCGTGCCGGAGATGCGACGACGTGGGTGTCCCGTGCCATGCTCGACCGCTGTGACCATTCGCCATATGGCCTTCCCTTGTCGGTAGGGCCAAACAGCACATATGTGAAAATACTGACCATGCGCTTCGTGCCGCCGGACAGGCGGAGCGAGCTTCTGGATGCGCCGTGCGTGACAGCCACGGACAGAAAATCAAGACTAACGGCGCTATTATAGTTGTGATGGTGACACTGTCACGCTCTTAGCAGCAGGTTCGCTTAGTCCATATTGAGCAGGAGTGTCGTCATGCACCGCAATTTAGCCTGGCTCCGTCTACCGCCGACCGCTCTAAGCCGCACAACCTCAGCAAAAATAAAAGTCCCTCCGGGCACCAGCGCGCCTCATTTCCCAGCAGCTAATCCGGGAATCTTAGACTGCAACGCAGCACAAGGCTGCCGTGCGAAATAGCCCTGATCTAAGCGCAGGCTCTCGGCGGCGGACAGGTCAGAGAGGTGGAGTGATTCATTGTCGGCCCCTTCGTTCGACGGTGTGGAAGTGAAGCTTGACTGGAATCGAAGTGAGCGGAAGACGCTTTGTGGTCGGCTCTGTGCGTGTATCAGCCAAGTTGATGGTAGTCATCAATCGCCATTTGGCCCTATTTCAAGACGATTTACGAAATAAATCCAAGGAATGAGCTGCGATATCTTATTTTTTCTTTATTTTTGAAAGTGTTAGTCTTGACCTTTGGCGGGATAAATCACTGGAATCGCAGCCCACGATAAGCGGTGTTTGCTGCGGGAACCGCAACACCTCTCTTCGATCGTGGAACCCTGGGTCGACGGTAGAATTTTAAGGGGGAAAGGCTAACGTGCCAGAGCGCTTAGTACTACCCGTCCTACTCTGAGGGTAGTGTAAAGAGTTCGAGTTGCTTCATAGTCTCATTATTTGACCCTGGCTGACAAGAACTGCGACCGGTTACAGCGGATGCTGCAAAGGTCAGGTGACGTTAGAGGGTCCTACCCACAGGGTACACGGGCAGCATCAAAGGTGACATGGCAAGGTTTCACCGTAAAAGTTTTCCGTTCATCAGGGGCCTCACGATGCATCAGGATCGCAACCAAAACACGATTTAGAGTGGCGCCGGTCCCAGAAATTTACCTAATGAAAGAGGTTAGAACGCAGTCTTTTTAAAAATAAAATGGCGCAACCGGTTCCCTCGTTTTTTTTACCTTTTGCCGAACTAGGACCAAATGGTGACGTGTACCTATCAAAAACTCGCGTGGTTTCCGGTCGCTTCGATTCTTTTCAAAACTCATTACCACACCTACAAACGAATGGATCGGCCGCCAATCTCCACCGCTCCGTTCAGCAGCGCTGTACTGCGTTACAGTCTGAAGTTCCAGGATTGACCTCTGATAAATGAGAAGCACTAAAGCGAGAGGGAACTTTTTGCTGTAATTATATTAACCAAAGACGTATTTCCGGTACTCAGAAGGCAAATTATGTTGTTGCTCGAAATCTGCCTGGTGCAAGACTTAGCATGGATTTCTTAATATCAGCTCTAAGTCGCACGTGATAATTCACCATTTATTTCTCGCTCGGTCAAATACGTTCCACCTTAATAATTACACTGTGTTATACTACCCGCCGCTACCTTTTTGGGATGCCCAATCAACGTCAGCCTTTTTAGAATGTTGTCGAGTTTTGAGCAGCAGGCATGAAACCCCAGTCACTAGTCACAGAAATTCCCGCGTCGCGTGCCATGCAAGTTCCCTGTAATGTCTCATTTAGTATCCTACCTCAATCAACGTATATCAAGCGGACATCTCTTCGGAAACCACTTCTTACGTGGTTACAGGGTACAGAGTGGCCTTTAACGAAGTGTACCGGGCGCACAGGGATTTCGTATCGATTGTCCGTTAAAATGCAGTGTACTATCTGATGCTGCACTTCTCCGATGAATATTGAATAATCGCACATTTCCAAGAACCTCGAATTTCCGCGGCTCTGACGTTATCGCGACAACAGTGCAACAGGATCGATGTCTTGCATTCGCACCACTCGACAGTTCAACGGCGGCGAAATAACGCGGATCCTCCTACCCGCAGGGCAACTTGCGCGACACCCCCGCCCCTCTCCACCCCACCGCACCCCAACTCCGCTGAGGTAATCCGATGCCCTGTCTTAAGAACTCCGGATTTTGGTTCTATAAGAATGAGCTGAGCATCCTGACACCAAAAACCTATGGCAACTTATTGACACGTTGTGCCAGCCCGCGGCTGTTTGACAGACTTTCCACATGGCAACGCCTGGATTGGGATGAAGAACGATCGGCGGCAATATGCGGCAGCTCTTAACAGTGCAGGGCGGCTCAGT
Source organism: Pollicipes pollicipes (assembly GCF_011947565.3). NCBI lineage: Eukaryota > Metazoa > Arthropoda > Thecostraca > Pollicipedomorpha > Pollicipedidae > Pollicipes > Pollicipes pollicipes. The sequence goes on along the minus strand of NW_023596576.1, from coordinate 44,894,827 downwards.
TAAAACTTAACCCGTGATTCACCCCACCGGAACTTTTGCGCAAACGGCAGCTTCATATCGCCTTGAAATGAGAAAACTAATAAACGGCTCCACAGCAAAACAAGTTGGAATGCACGGAATATAAAAGTTGTGTTTTATTTTAACATTTGGATGCTTATTAAAGCGGCTGAAATCTGCGGAAAACTTGGGTTGGAGAAAGGTTAAGTCAACCTTGTTGGCTCAGCCACCAAACCAATTTTAGAGCGTGACACCCCTTGTCATAACTATGGACAAAAGCGCGGCAGCAGTAAAGGTGGCACTTCATGGTACCCACCTTTCACAGCGACTGTGATAAGGGTCATAGTTTGCTGAATAGTTACGGCTGAAATTATGTCTATGAACAAACGACTGGCAAATGCATCACTAAGGTATTTTGTATTTACCTATTTTCCAAAAGGTAGTCAAAGACGACTTTTCGGCACGCCCAATTACTTACAATAGTTCTGCCCCATTTTTGCAACCGTAATCCTGTCGCGGGGTGTCTGACACGGCCACAGAATGTCCCGGGATGGTGATGATTCGGCGCCGGATGATCCCGGGCACTAAGATCTCGAAAATGACTGGTCACTGAGGCGTAGACGTGGGCTCAGAACGATTCCTCTTGGCGTAATCCATACTACGAACATTTCAAAAATAGTGAGGTTACCACGGACCATATCGTGGGCCGGTGGCGAGACCAAAGAGACTTTTGGTGCCATGCCCCCAACCAGTACTTTGAACAGTTACACCATCGTCCTGATAAGGGGGGCCGGTGTGACCTCCCTGAGGTTTTTTAGAGACCGCTCTCTAGCATGCTGGGCCTTTGACCTCCTGTCATAAAGGGGCAATTGCTCTACCTAACCACATACAAATTGTTACCGATCGCGAGATCTCACTCAGACTTATCTACTGCCTTTTCCACTGAGCTCTTTCCGCTGCCTTAGTTTGGGGGGGGGGGTCGCATCGATCTCCGATTTGTCCGCGTCACGAAGAGCGGCGAGTCAGGTCTGAGGTTAAGGCATCCGTTGGCTTCTAACACACAACAATGGGCTAACGAGGAATCGACGTGGGATAGCAAGCCCGAATAGGTCTCGTAATACAAAAATAGAACCCCTATAGCGACAAAGTGGGAACTGCTTGGCCATGTCCCGATTTGGCTCCGTTCTGGGCAAAATCCTGGCCACGCTACTGGTCAGCACTGCTTTGACTCCTGTAGAGGCCGAGGTGTCGAAGCATGTATGGATGGGGTACTAAGTCTGGTTTGTATTCATATATCAAGAGAAACGTCCTGAACAGCGGCGTTGCAGCTTCAGCAGCCGTCGCTCAGGATCGACAGCAGCGACTGTCGCTCCTGGTAACCAGGCACCGATGGCCGGCAAGGGCAAGCCGGGCTCCAGAGAACCTTCTCACGCCGGTACGTCTCAGCTGCAGTCAGCTGGCCGGCCCCAGCAGCCGTGTCCTCGCCCGCCAACGGGCCCGGCCCGAGCCGTGGGCACCGCGGGCCGACCCGCCCCACCCGCCCGAGGCACTGCGGGCGGCGGCGGCGGGGCGGGGACGGCGGTCGAGTTGCCGGCTGGGCACGCGCATGACGGTGACCGGCAGGCCAGCTGAAGGAATTCCTTTTCACGGAAATGTTTCACATTTGAAGATATTGAAACAAACATCAGATGTGATGAAACGATCTCACTTCGAGCTGTTGGTGTGCTTTTAAGTGGAAAAGACTGCTGTCGGCAGCAAAATACCTCTATTTGGAAATATTTAGCAAATATTTATTAATAATAATAATAATATAATATGTAATATATTATAATTTTTTTTGCCGCCTCCGTGGTCTTGGGGAAAGATGCTTGACTCGTAATCCAGCGGCACTGGGTACGAGTCCCAGAGTGGGCGCATTGTTTGACCCGACTGAAAAGGAAAGGCCAGCTGGCAACTGGCCAACGAGGTTCAACCCAGACCCGGGGCGGCCGTGTCGCAGCATTGTGCGGCACGTAAAACCCTCCGCATCCCTGTCTGGCGAAAGGGCGGAGGCAAAATTAGCTGTTGAACTGGACGGCACGCTTGGGTGGTGGGTTCGGGGTACACGCAACAAGCTATGCTTAGCAGGTACTCTGAATCCGAAGTCACCCTTACAAACCATTCGGAATAAATTTAAAATAATAATAATAAGAATATACGTAACATATAAGGTATATTAGAATCTATAAGATATAATATAATATATTATATAAATAATATTAAATATTTATTAATATCTATTTGGAAAATATGCTCCTCAACACGTCAGGGTTTAATTGCGTCATGGAACATTTGCGTGCCTCCGAGGTGCTGCCAAACTGGCTGTGCGAAATTGCCGCCCTAGCACTCACTTATGGCGTCCAAATCTCCCGATAGGTGGCCGTGGCACTGCTGGAGGTGTTCGCTGAACCAAATGTGGTTATGTGCACGTGTATTGGCCCTTTCGCGTGGTGCTCTTGCATACCAATCCGTGATTTTATCTTGTTTACTGACATTTACATGGTCGGGTACGCCTCTATAATTCAATTATTTGATTTACAAGTTTTATTTCCGAAAAAAATAAGTACTGTCCAACGTACTGTGTTATGTGGCACTTGACGTTATTCGTGATTGAAACTTGGACCGCAGGCACAGCATTGGTTGGAAGTCAACTGGCCGCCGTGATATCTGGAAATCGTGCTGACGAACGCCAGACATGAACGACTTGTCGATTATACCCCTCTTGGCCTGGAACGCCGCATAACCCATGGGGTGACAGGATTTGAATTACTTTGTTTTTTGAAACAGTGTATGGCCTTCATTGTTGCTCTCTTTACCTTATCGCTCTCATTACCCCATGTGAACCTGAAAATAGTTATCTCTATTGGATGCGCTACTGCTGCCTCCTATTGGATGCGCATTGGCCTTCGGCGGCCCTGTCAACAGCTCTGCTGTTTATAACAATGCATCCGTTTTAGCTAAATGCACGCGAACAAAAGGGGTAAAACATTTTTATGCTATGGTGTCAATATCTTCTAAAGATTCTAATTTGTTGTGGCCCAACTTCACAGTATTTATTCCCAGATCGTTTCATAGGGTTGCACCTAGTAATTCGAAAGGTTCCTCGTTCGGAGTGAATCTCATGTCTGGCTATACGGCTTCTTTTTTTAGGGCTGGGAGCTCCTATCCAAATGGGTGTCGTCTTTCCATTATTTAAATGGATTCTGAACATAGCTCTAGCCTGATTAAGCACCTTAACACCCTGCTCAGAAGGGCTGGTGATCCGCCCATCACCACAGTGAGGTCATCAACGTGTGCGATGGGCTTAGTATTAATGTTTGCGATCTGGATCCCGGAGAGCGCGGGGTCGGAGGCAGCGATCGAGCTGCTGGCTGGGTGCCGTGCGAAGGTGAGTGGCAGGCTAGCTTAAGGGATTCCTTTTCACGGGAATATTTCACATTTAAATATATTGGAGCAAGCATCAGATGTGATAAAATAAGCTCAGAGCTAACGATCAGCATACTTCAAGTGCAAAAGACTGTCGTGAACTCCAATATTTCACTGTTTAGTAAATGGGCTTCTCCATACGCCATCATTCCCTTGCGTCGGGAGCGTTTGTATGACGTCAGAAGGGCTGTCCACCTGGCCGTGCGAGATCTTAACCGGGGCCGTTTGAAGCCGATGGGCTGACCTACTTGTAGTATTTTAGATTCTCGAGAGTTGTCATACTAAGGGTGTGGCGTTTCCAGCACCCATGTATCGTTCTACGCGCGCGTCTTTGACTTTTCGTGACGTCTCACACATTAACGCGTGATTTTGTGTCGTTTACTTGCATTGACGTGCTCGGTTATAACGCAGTCCTTATGTTATTCAATTACAAACCTTATTTCCGTAACAACACAAACCACTGCCCAACTTTCGGCATTACGTAGCACAATCGTGAATTGTGTTTGAAACTCACACTGAACGCATAACATTGGTTGAGAGCCACGTGCCGTCCATCGGCGCCAAATATTGTGGTCACGTGCGTCTGACACGAATAACTCGACAATCCTTTTCGCTTTGTCCTTGAGCTTCACATGGCTAATGGGGTGACAATATTTGTGTGACGTTTCTATGGCGTCGTGCATACCTGGGCGATTTTAGAACAGTCGGCGCGGAATAGTCTGCACACGTTTGCGGGCGACTAGCTCAGATGCCAGGGGGTTTTAAGTCTTAAGAAAGGCAGCACTGTGAGCTGTACAGACTGGCCTTCAAAATGGCCATCTCAGTTCAAGACCCCTCGCAAATGTGGAACATCGTCTTCCCTTCAAGTTGTTGATCGTTATCTACGAACTCAACAAACACAGTGTGACGCGTTTCTCTTGAACACGTATGCCATTAAACACAGCCTTGAGAACGGATACCTTTTAACCATTTTCATTTTTTCTGCCTGCATTGGAACCAGTGGCCGTCGGACTTTGCTTTCCCTTCAAGTTGTTGATCGTTTCAAATGCCGACGGCCAGGGGCTCCAGCGCAAAAAAAGAAAAACGAAAATGGTTGAAAGGTGTCCGCCTCTAAGGCTGTGCTCTATGACATGTGCGTTCGAGAGAAACGTATGCCTCTGTTATTGCGTCTTCCTAATATTTTATCAATACTTTTACGGATAATTTCTAACAAGCTTATAGGTAGGAGGCGATCAACTCATCTTTATTCATTTCCATAATCCTTTTATTTCATTGCTCATATACCCTTGCTCGTAGGCTTTGATATATACTAAAAACGATGAGCTCTTTTGGTCAGTTTAAAAGCTTTTAAGGCCTCTACAGAATGGCCCATGTGCCACTCTGAAGTGAACTTCGTAACTGAGAACAATGCGGATGTTATTTCCCGCTGACGGAGCATAACATCTCAAGACTGGCTTTGCGTCTGTAACAAATAAGAAAAACTCCAATAGATATGATGTTCCTTTGGTGTCTTCGTAATTACCTTTATAGAGTAATCCTCACTCTCATCGTGCATTTTATGGGTGGAATCAGACAATTCGACATCCATGCTAGGAGTAAAAAACATGCATGCGTACAACTTGCAGTTTTTCCCTCGCCTCGCTAGAACGACAACGTACTATGTGCCTTTCTTGCAAATATATCCAGCTAACCTTGGCGTTGAACGTTTTGGTGAATGTTGTGAGCATCATGTCTCCTTCTCACTAACGTTTCAGTCTTCCTGTTGTTCCGTCGTCATGGGTTGTCGCTATTGACAATGGGCTTGTTGCCGTCTTTAGTTCACCTTTCACAAGCCCTTTCTGGGGTTAATTCTTGACATGGGTTCTGTAAGCTATTATGCTTTCTGGTGACGGAAATAGGTAGATTCCCCAGCGGACCGCTTGACAGCCGTCTCCAGGCACCGCCTCCCCCCCCCCCCCCCGCTGAACCTCCAACCCTCCCCCACCAGCTCCGCTGAAGCAATCCGACGCTTTGCCATTAGCAACCGGAGATTCCTATTTGGCCCTCGTCAGACAAGCGGTCCCCGTTGAACAGATGACAGTCGGATGCGGAGAGCGAGAGCGTGGGAGGACACACACACACACACACACACACACACACACACACACACACACACACACACACACACACACACACACACACACACACACACACACACACACACACACACACACTCTCTCTCTCTCTCTCTCTCTCCCTCCCGTTCTCTCTCCTCTCTCTCTCTCTCCCTTCCCCCTCTTTCTCTGTATACATGCAAATGGGCAGAAGAGTCACTTGTATGCACGTGCTGTATATGAACATTGATGCCACGGACGAAGAGATGTTAACAGAAAACGCTGAGGCATTACCAACGGCTCGACAATGATATTCTTCCTGGCATTGATCGTCCCATGGCCAATGAAATGATATGATATGAATGACGTCATTGTGGCGTCATAAGTGCCTGGATAGCGTTGACATAGTCTCCCCGAAATAATCTGCACATATTCACGGCCGTCTGGCTCAAAAACTCGAAGGGTTCAACTTTCAAAAAGGGCTGGGCTGTGAACTTCACCACAGGATCTTCAAGGTAGCTATTTCAGTTCATTACCCCGTATAAATGTGAAACAGTCGCTTATAGACCAAAGTTTTGCAAATTTCTTCCCATTGGGAGGGAGTATTTTGCAAAAAGGAGGATACCAAACGAACCAGTGGAGTACGCGACATTTGTCTCAATACTTAAATGGAATTTTTATGGGGGATGGGGAATGATGGGAGATGGAATGATGGGGGGATGGGGAGGGGTGTTCTGCTCCCACTCGGTGTTTCTGTGGGCTTCTCCGAATCTGTGAGGGGTGGATCTCTAAAAGGTACATATTTTTCTTCAGTCGCTTCTCATGGTGTGTTTTTCAAACTTCGACTGTGTGGCATACACGGGGTCGGACAAAGGGCCCGGTATTAGTACAGGCCTCCACTGACAGAGTGTTGCAAGTGACCTCTGAAACGTGTGAGGGTTGGCCCGGTTCCTCAAGTTGAAAATATTCGCGTAGCTCAAAAAGAATTTACTCGGCTTGCAGCCTCGCTCGTGATAGTGATTGAGAATAATATGCTGACAGTCGTTTGCATGTCTGATAATAATCTCACAAACGCATTTTAATGAGGATTTCTGCTGTTAAAACATCTTTTTTTCCATGCAATGAAAGAAAACACGTCCAACAAAATTCCAATACACGGCCAGCTTTCAAGATCACCTGCCAAGAACAAGTTTTTAAAGAAAAGGTTCGTTTACATTATACTCCTGTTTGAGACGGCAGCGCATTAAGCGCATTCAGGACCATATTTCTATGCACTTCCGTACGATGTTTTTTGGGGGGGTGGGGAGGGGACAATAGAGACAGACGAGACCAAGGCAGTGAGCCGGCCAGACGCGGCTGGGAGAGACGTGCACGGAGAAGGGGGGGGGGGGGGGAGGGGGAGCGGGCAGCCGGGGTTGCGGATCATTACTAATGAACCACTGGCATTCGCTTACCTACACATCCAGTAGAAGGGTGCTCGCCCGGTGGGCGTGGTCGTGTGCAGCGGCGTTCTATACGCTGGCCTAATGCCAAGAATGGGTGACGTCGCGAGCGGGCTCCCGGCTACGAAACCGGCCGAGTACGCTCCGCATGCGCTCGCTCATGTTATCTCGTGTCCGGTCACGTACGCCAGAGCCACGCGGACTACATATGTACCGCATGCCCGGGCACGTAGGTCTGAAACATGCAAGCAGCACTTGTACCTAGCATAGTCCGGCGACCGTCTCAGCGGTGTGTCTGAGATCCGGCTCTGCGCAGCCGCCTCACCCACGGAGTGCGGCGGTATACACACGCCGACGATGGGTAGCTGGGTGATCCGGCCCTGGCGTGGGCTGGCTTGAGAGCATTCCAGCAGCGAACAAAGGCGTAGTGCATTATGCAGGATTGCTGTCTCGTGAAAGCGTATGCGTGTGCGTGACTGGCACACCAGCACAATGACGCGACAAACAGTAGCGATAACAACAGTACGGCAGCCTGAATAGACGACCGGCAATCAGCTAGAGCTGACGGGGCTGTAGTATAGCTGACAGGTAGCCCGCAAAATGCATTTGATCGGCGGATGATAGCCGGTGAGCTACAGCAGGATGGCCAGGTGAGTGCAGCTGATGGAGCTTGTGAAACTTTTAGAGCTCTTCGTTTGTATGGTGTTGACTGGGGCATTTTCTGTTTTTGCTGCATTCTGCATCTTTTGATGGGATAATTTATTTGCCTTGTTCATCGTGGTCCAGTTTTGCCTTGTTGCCTGCAAGGTTTTGCGTTATTCACCGATATTTCAAGGCCTACAGCCTGCAACCGGCCGGCACGGCTATGTACATGTATATATATATATATATATATATATATATATATATATATGTGTGTGTATATATATATGTATATATATCTATATATATATACATGTAGTATTCATACCATGAGTTATATATATATATATATATATATATTTATATTAATGCCATGATATTCTGCCACGTGTTATGGAAGAATTAAACGAACCGGTCGATCAGCACCAAAATACGAAACGAATTTACCAACTGTTGTGTTCAGAAGAACCCTTGAGATGTGCCGACGTCCACTTCGACGTAAATATTCCATGGGACAACACGAAAACCTGACGATTGACACCGCGCGACTAAACCGATAGCGAGAATCGTCCGACAGTGAGCAGCAATATAGCTCTAGGTGTTTGGACATGCCTATCGTAAGAGCTGCGTTACGGCCTGAAGTCCGCCTTACGGCTACGCGCCGAGGTTTCTGTGGCAGCCTGGAAGGTCACGGGCGTCCACTTCACTCTTTATTCCCCAAGTCATATACGTCCAACAACGTCTAAAGCTGCGTAACATCGACCTTATGTCGGGTAAAGAAACCAGGTTTCGACCATCGAAGCCCAAGAAAATGATTATGGTGCCCAACGACCACATCTTCCGCCGAGATGGACCGAAGCGACGAAACGTATTGGGGCTACGCAAATGTCACATTACTAGAACGTATATCCTCGATACATTGGCGACATGAGAGCGTTGAACAAGCTGATAACAAGTTTGTCTCTGCCCGCAAAAATGGAAGTCTCCTTATTGTTCAATATGTGAACACTAATATGTGCGTATGTGTGAGCATTCAATAGTGAATAAAAATGAGTTATTTATTATGTGTGGGTGTTTAAAGGTGGATCGAAGTGAGGTAAAAAAAACAGCCCATCTTTGCCCAAGGACATCAATGCTTTGGCGGATTGACTAGTGAAACAAACCACATGAAGTAGTTTTGAGCCGACGCGCTCGCAGCCTTAGGAGCAAGAACACCAAAGGGCCGAAGTTGCAGTTTCTATGAAACGGAGAGGTGTTGGTCGCTGCAGATAACAACAGGCGTCGGGCGCGGCTATTTCGTGTTCCGACATCGCTTGCTGGGCATTGAGACAGCAATGGCGCGTGATGCTTGTAACATTACACAATCACACTATTCATGAATTTCCCTGTCGTGTTCTCTGAATTTTCCCCCGCCATGAATAAAACAATGTTTCTCAAGCAGACATTTATGCACCAATTCCAGCGGATCTCGTGACGGGGTGGCAGAGTTCGCCCACCGTGGCCGACCAGAGCTCGCACGCCGGAAACTGTCCGCCGTCTGCCGGGGCAATCAGATGTCCTCCGTTAGCTTCGTCGGGCCGGATGCAACAGCGGTAACTGAGCTGCCCCTCTCAGCGCGCAGGCCCGCAAGGCACGGGCATGAAACGCCCGCAGGGTTTCTAAGCCCGCGCCTAAGCTAAAAGTCCGCAGGGTGTTTAGCGGGTATTGCTGACTACATTGCGGGTATTGGCGGGTATGCCACAGCTAAATGTTTTTTTTTTAAAAATTAATGCGCTCTAAACCACAAACAATTAACAAGAAATGGTTGATGATAAATGCCAAGGCAAAAGAAGCCATTTGCTTCCCAAAAAAACTGATAAAAAGAAGTTACATTTGATTATAAAGTTTTCTAACAATGCCTAGCACGCCATTCATGAACATATATGTCACGGCATACTGAAGCTTCAAGAGTAGACCACCATGGCTTCATAACTGTTAAACTACTGTCAAGAACAGTTCTTTCGGGAAAAGTGGAGTCAGTTGTATCACGTCAAAGTGGTACCTGGGTGCTTTGCTTCAAACCTATGCGATGGATGACATATATGGTCATATGGTGTAATGAATAAAACTCAACGGCTTCATTCAGTGTTAGTTTATAAATAACAGGTGCACGAATAAATGTTTACAGAATTGGAGATCCTTGTGGTGACGTTTATATCGTGGTCAGACTAAGCCTGTGCACATGCAATTTAAATAAACTCTCCTCATGTTAACCCGACAAAAACCTAAAGACAGGATGAATACGCTTTTAGGCTTGTCCAGCATTTGCTTGGGCACTTATCATACAATAATGCTGGGTATGAATACCCGAAATGAAAAATAAGGTTCGCGGACCCTTAAGGGTCCGCGAACCTTTTTAGGGACACGTTTCTGCTGGGGCGGACGCGGATTTTCAAAGTTGGGAGCGAGTTGAATGCGGGTTTTCAAATCGAAAGTGTCAACTTAAAGGGGTAGCCACTGGGAATACGAAATTGTGATGTTCCCATCCCCCTTTGTGTACGCCGAAACAATCCCTCCTTTGTGTAGGCCGGTGTGAAGGTAAGCCGGAGACAAAAATACAATGGGCATGGCTGAATGTGCAGTCTTTAATGAGCATACTATAACAACCATACAGGCCTGTCTTTCATGTCGCTTAGATTCATAATTGAATCAACAGACACCTAAAGTTTCCGTCAGTCAAGGCTGATTTGAAACATTTGAAATGGTCCCAAATCAGATTTGAGTAAATAATCGTTCTTTGCTTCAGTTAAGTTAATAAGCACCAACATTAGTCCACAACAGGGGATAGATGCTGCTGCAGTTGCGTCTAAATTTAGTCCAATAATTACTGAATATCCAAATGTCGGCACGGCCATGAATACCTACCAAAATATGAAGTGTGCAGGCTATTTTAGAAACAGGAGCAATGAAAGCTTTACAAATTTACATCATACGGAAACTTATTCCTTCCATACACTTGGAAATAATGGAAAAATGTAGGGCGCCCCCGAAAATGTAGACATTTCCGTCACACATATGAACAGTCCCTGGAGTGCCTCCTTATCGCAACCGCCTATGACCGTTTTAAACCTTTAACAGCTGTCTAAACCATTGGGACCGACCAGTTTCTTAATTCTGATAGCGCTTTAATATTTGGTCTGGTATTGGAAAAAGGCATTTTGATGTAATTCATGCTGATGAAAATCATTATTCAGACTTCTTGCTTGATTCCAAACCAGTCAGAATAAGTCGCGCGAATCTGTCTGGATCAACAGCTGTTTGAGTCAGAATCGATTGGTTCAATGGAGAAGAATCAAGCACACATTTTCTACAAACGATGCAGAAGTCATGTCTCATTCAGGTAGGACTGAATGTGCGACTTTCGTTACATATGGAGCAAGCGTTGCCAGAACGGCACAGCCCTTATAGGTGAACAGATATTATAAATCAGCCAGCTCTCGGTGTAAGCCTGATATGAAACAGGTGTTCTCTGGGACTTGCTCTCGTACCAGGAGCGTCGTCAGTTGTTAGAATGAGTCACAGGAATGAATGAGTTTAAATCTGTAATGCAGTACGGGAGGACTCTGACAATGTCAGCCGAATATTTCGGAGGACGAGATTCCATCCTGTGATCAATGCGACCTCCACTTTTCACTCTTGACACATTTACATATGCGCAGCTGAGCAAGTGGTTTCGGTTAAGCCTGCAGCGAGGAGTTGCGTTAGGCTGAGGTTCTACGGGGTTTCGGCCCGAGCAAGACGCTAGTTAGCTTTCACGTTAAGAAAGCTATGGCATAGTCTCCCGAATCATGTAAAATGTGAACGGACCATATGCTTTGACTTCAGCTTGACTTGACCTGGATCGTTGGACGCCGGTGTCGATAGCAGTGACAGCCTTGGCTGCACAGCATCCATACCATGTCAGTGCAGCGGCAGCAGCCGAAACAGTAAGCTTCGCAACTGGCAACATTCGCAATGTAGTGCGTTTCTGATGATTAGCCTTGGCTGCACAGGATTCATACAATGTCAACGCAGCTGCAGCAGCCAAAGCGGTAAGCCTTACAACTGGCAACATTCGCATTGGAGTGGGCTTTTATGATAAAGGATGTACTGGCATCGACCCGGACAGCAAAGAAGCCGTCAATGCCATGCGTGACGTCGAAGCTCATAGGTTCTGCGCCATCCGGTGTTTGCAGCAACGCAGGCGACAAAGAGTCTACGCGACGTCGCGTAGACTCTGTGCCGAACGCGCGTGACCTTTTTCCTTAACGTAACCGAAGTGAGACAGAAATGGCACAGCAGATCCGATTAGATACTAGTCGGCTTACGTGCCCATGACTGATCACGTGTGAAGAAAAGAATAGAACATTCTTCGTGCGCTGCGAATGCAACCTCAGCTTCGTCTTTTCTAAATCGTCAGATCTCATCGCTGTAGAAATAACAAAGCTGATAAAAGATGCACTCGTATTGCACTTGGTGCGCATATAAATGTTCCATTCCACGTAATATTACGTAAAATCTTTAGCGGACATTTTCGCGGTGCGACACGCTTTCTGTGCACATATTTGTAACTGTCGTGGCAATGACTGCGCATGCAAAGTCAAGGCAAAGGCAGATATCCGTTTGCAGATACTAAGTGTGTTTCTAACGATGCAAACGGTAAGTTATGCTGTTGGTTACGTATGAGACGCCTTCTCATTCCCGTCACCGTGCATGGGCACGCAAATCGACTTCTGTATAACTGAATGTTGCGCTTTTTCTTTCTGATTTCGATCAAGTCGCGGAGCAAAATTATACGCGTACGGCAAAGATTCTACGTGGCGTTACGTGGAATGTTTGTCAACCGGGCTGCTGCGAACACCAAAAGACACATCCCGGTGCATTTAATCATGGCATTCACGACTGCAGCGCTATTTAAGCTTAGACATGCACTGCGCCGGGTTTTGTGTTGGTCTCCAAAGGTGACCGTCCCTTAAATGACTGTGTGATGTACACGTCACACAGTTGTCTTTTATTTGTGCGCTCACTTTCACTCACAGCCAGCGTTTCCTCCAGAATGATATGGGGGATGCAAAATGACCGCCAAAAAACAAGAACTGTTCCGATTGCGTTTGATTTAGGGTAATACATTGGATTGGATTCTGATTTAAGGATTGCATTTTATTTTATCGGATTGTATACTAGGAATTGAAACAAGGAATGCATGTATTGATTGTAGCACATATATTGCATTCACGTGATTTCATTCAGAGTGTCAAACCCATCCTAGAGCTGAAAGCAATTCGCGAGCACTTCGTCCCGTCATGCGTAAGAAGTGTCAGGTAGGCCAGGGCATTTCACTGGGCAGTCTTTGTGTTAGCTTCCTTAGGTGGCCTTCCCCATAAAAACACCGGCTGTAATGTACATGTCACGTAGTTGTATTTCATATGCGTGTTCACTTTCATGATCAATGCTTGTCCCCGCAGCGTATCGGAAATGCGGGTGAATGGCGCGAAGCAAAGGTCGCATTCGCGCGGTTTCATTAAGAGCGCCAAGCAAACATATTCTGGAACTGGAAACTATCCAGGTCAACAACACATTCGTACCCACTTGTGTGCAGTGCTCAGCTTGAGGGTGCCGCGAATCAATCTCCTCCGGTCCCCGCCGTGGGGGTACCATTCGAGCCTGAGCACGAACGGAAGCACGACGCCGACTGCTGAACCAGTCACCGAAGCGGGGCGCCACGTTCGAAACGCGCCACGGACTTCACATGCGGAGCTGGTCAGAGATATATCCCGTTTGAAGTTTCAACGCAAAGTAAGTAGCGTGATTCATTCAACCCAAACCCTCTTGTGTCGTCTTATCAGGTCATTATCGGTCACTTGAAGTGATCGCAAAGCCCATACCTGTATTCGCTGACTGCGTAGCTCAGAACGCTTGAATGACGAAGGCCCTTGACCGTGTCACTGCAATACGTACGGTTAATGAGGTCAACAATCAAGGATGACACCAGAGCTCGTGACACGGCTCCGGTGAGTGACAACTACCAGCGGCAGCCCTACCGGAACACAAGCTGAGACCCGGACTCGGACTGACCACGGCTCAGTGCGTGCAGCATACCGGCGGGCGACTCATGCGTGGGCGCGTCCAGGGCCACGACCCGGGCCCGCTCGTCCCAGTGACGCCCCGCGGTCCCGCCGGGCCGCCGGCGCGGAACGCAGCCTCCAAGCGCCAGACAAGCCGGGATTGAGTGACATTCCGAGACAGCCGTCGGTCGCCGCCTCTCGTCGAATTCTGGAGACTGGGGCAAGTCGTAAACTGTCGTATACAGGAGGAGTGATCTGGCAGCGGGGCACACAGCTAGCCCACCGTGCGTCGCAGCGAGGTAACCGGATACGGTGGCGCCTGGTCGATGGAGTCGTCCAATAGGACGTTTCGAAATGCGTACGGGAACCACTCAACACGTCTAATGCTCGACACCCGGGTGTTGACAAGGACATGCAGCCGTTTCTGTTAGGTGCACTCACTCTCCAACGGGAGCTCATTTAGGATTAATGCGGGCAAGGTGTCTCTCTTTTGTTCGTGACATGCTGCAAAGTGGGATAATTAAGCTATCTTCGGCGACTCGGCGCAATCTAGTTTTGATCTCAAATTTCATTACAGCTGGCGCTTCTAAGCAGGTGCAGCCTTATGAGGATTGGAAGACACAGGTGTATAGTTATGTCCTGTGCTGGGAAGGAGTGCAGAGGGAGAGCGAATTTATGAACAACATATCATACCAATGCGCGACTTTGCTTCAGCAAAAGTGATACCGACCCTTACTCACAGTGCCGAGGGTTGGCTTTGTCGATGATAGTTGGTTTAAGGGGCGCTTGGACCGCCTTGATCATTTTGAGGTTAGCTCTGTCACTGCCTCCTAGTAGAGCACCACAATCTTGAGTCGACTCCGACTTCGAATCGAGGGGATGTGTCTGGTCTTCATCTGAATTTGCCTAGAGCACACGCAGGTACGTTCACGTTTTTCGTCACCGTTGGGGAAAAAAGTAAGCGTGGGAACAGCATGGGTAAATCGTACTTCGGACTTGCCTACCGTGCATACATACAAACATTGGCGCATATGTGTCATGGCAGGGATGTCGAGCACATTCGTCCTCCAGCCGTGTTTTTGAAAAGGTGCAACACGGCTCCTCTGATGTCAGTGGCCGGAGCGGGAAAAGCTCGGGCTGCGAAATACGCTAACCGCCGCATTCGGAACGGATCGCCCTCAATGTTGCACAGATATCAACCATGCTAACTTGGCTTGCCTTACTGCATGCGTGAAATTTCCGTGGACATATCGTGTGTTATTGCAAAGTTAATATTTTGCGGCAGCTTGACTTTCGATGTTACTCATTTCCGGATTTGTTTCCGGTGGAGTCGGCAGTATTTTTACAGTCGAGTTTGGCTGTTAA
This sequence comes from Pollicipes pollicipes, assembly GCF_011947565.3. Classification (NCBI taxonomy): domain Eukaryota; kingdom Metazoa; phylum Arthropoda; class Thecostraca; order Pollicipedomorpha; family Pollicipedidae; genus Pollicipes; species Pollicipes pollicipes. Next base: position 44,879,740 of record NW_023596576.1, on the reverse strand, counting down.
CAATACTGTATGAGCTGACCCATCGACGATGCCACAGGCAATACAGCTGACTGTAATCAAAATAGACGCGTCGACTCTGTCTTCATGGGGAGTCATGCGCAACTCTGGAGCATTCAAAACATCATAATTTAACTGTCTCCGAGGAGAGACTAAGTTTTTATGCAGCTGGGAACAATTTTTATCACAACACGCATAGATTAGCGTCGTGCATGCAGCTAGGCATACCGAAAGTGCATGGATTGGTGTACAACTTACGGCTTAAACATTTTTTAGTTTCGAAATTTGACGGCGAATGATCTATCTATTCCTTAGTTTGGTCAGGCAGGCTTAACTTGTTTCCTATTTCACTGCATGTGGGTCATGATTTGCCCTACGTGTTACTTCGTGCTTTGCATGAAGTTTGATTGATTTTGTTTTGATTTTGATTGTTTTTGATTGAAGTTTCCATTGATTTTTAAAGGTGTGGGCTCCTCGTCTGCAAACCTATGAACTTCAGCATAGACCCCAAGAGAGTCAAGGCTGCGAACGAGGTGCTCTCACCGTTCTCCGTTGTAGCCCGTAGCATTACGGCCGAAGGCGGAGCGCACAAGGGGCAATATCCCAGCTGTTGGCACTGGGTTAACCGACCGCATTGAAAACCCGCGTTTTCAATGCGGTCTTCCGCTGCCCACAAGCTCTAAAAAAATTTAAGCCTTATTTACGGTGCCCAAAAGCCATTCAAAGGGGCCGTTTGGTCAGTGCCACCAGAAGTCGTTTCCGAATTTAGGTCTCAGAAATCCTTGGCACATTCTTTTCATCGGCGGTGCCTCTCTTCTTGCCAGACGTTTGCTCTCTGCGTTGTAATAAATTTGCAGTTTTGGTGGTAGTGTTGACCCTTTGGGAGGGAAGTACGCGGCATTGTTACGCTTATTATCACAATTTTTTTGACACGAACTGCAACGACTAAAGGTCATATTCAACAGGAACAATGGACAGTGGTTCGGGATTCGTTGAGGTCCGAAAACTGCATCTCTAGATCAGGAATATTTGCTCGTTTTAACAACCACTTTGTGTTGGCGCTAATTCGTTTACACGAATAAGGCCTACCAAATATGTTTTATTGCTATATTTGACTGGAATGACAGCATTTTGGCGGCAAAACTTAGGTTTCAGTCTCGACAAAAGCTTGCAGAATTTCGACAGCCATCACCTATAGTATTGCCCCTTTGAGCTTGTCCTCAGTCGTAACCAGTGGCGGTACCGCCACGAAGTATTCTAGAATGATGGCAAATCGAATTTGAACATTGACAGATTACGCCCGGCGGCACGTTACGAGCCGACGGGCCGGTATCGGCTGACCGGTTGCAATCGGCGACATACATGACTGACGACATATTTTACCTTTTTACCTGTGGTTGAATCATATCTGTGTGACGTGTCCCACCATGTTTTATTGTTAGGTAGCTCACTGCTTGGTGCAGAACATGATTGTGTGTCATGTCTGACCCAGTGTGACTGCTTAGCAGGTCTCTGATCGGGATTGAGTGTGACTGCGTATCAAGTCTGGCTCAGTAGACTGTTGGATTGTAGACTGCTAGATTGCAGCTTAGTGTTTGGGGCGGAGTTGGACGTTGTACTTTTTTAAATGACTGATATATGACTTGTGAGTTGATAATAGCACCTATTGAATAAGTTTGCTCCTGCCCCCCCCCCCCCCCGCCCCCGTTGTCCTTCTTTTTGACGAGACGTTTCCCTTTTGTTTAGAGGTGTGTTTCATCAGGGTGAAAGCAAGGATGTTTACATTAAAATTATGTTATACGTACAAACATTTGGCTAGAGAACATCTTACTTAAGGGAGTGTCCCACATTTCTGTGAGGTTTTCAACTGAGGAAGCCATTTTGAAGAACATCCATACATTTTACACCGATGCCTTTATGAAGACTTCAAGCCCCCTTGCTTCTGAGCTTGACGCGCGCACTAGCGCAGGCTTTACCAACATTCTGAAAAATATCATAGGACTGGCACTTGCTAATGAAACTATTTATTTCAGAATGGCTTGACCACTGGATGCCTATTCAAATGCCACTACAGCTCAAAATCTTGTGATATGACCCCATTCAATCTCATTTCACATGTAAGAAGCTTATCTGGAGTTAATTAAATCGGCACACAAATTATTTTTTCACAGCTTCTCTCCGCCCTGCAAATTCCATAATGGTCGCTGTGATGTGGAGAGAAGTGGAAGAGAAGAGAGAAGAGAAGTGGTGTGGGTGGGGTGGGGGTGGGGGTGGGGGTGGGGGTGGGGGTGGGGGTGGGGGTGGGGGTGGGGGTGGGGGTGGGGTGTGGGGTGGGGGTGTAACTTTACTATCTTCAGCAGGACTTTATCAAGCGTGAACTGGAGGTACACACGCCAACGTGTTCACCACCCTGCAGCCGGATATCATGGAGCTGTTCCAGGACAGGCTGCACGAGTGCAACGTATACGTGTGAAGGTTGCAATCAGCAGTGCAGCTGCTGCAACGTGCCCACGATTACATCAAGATCGTCACCATCGCACAGCGATGGCCTCCCACCAAGCATAATTGCCGTGCATAAGCGCCGCCATCTGCCCCAGACCTAGGAGGTGGCGGTGCCTCGTCCTACGGATCGGTCGGAGCTGGCAGACTCAGTGTTGTTGGGACGACCGCCAGGCCGCGGTGGCAGAGCTTTACGCCGGACGTGCAAACAGCCTCCGTAGTAGCCCGTGACTATAACTGGCTGGCGCAAAGTGCTGTCTAGTTGTTAGCACTGTATCCAGATGGCGACAAACCCACCCGATTGGCGGACTGATCGGGGCAGCTGGAGTCCCAGGACGGGCCTGTGACTGAAGACATCACAGCTGATGTGACGATCCCGTTGGCGAGAAAGTGGAACGGTTAGTGGGGGGTGCACTAGGCGGCGGTATTATGATCAGATGCGTGTCATTTTTGGTATTTTGTAGCGGTGGACCATGCCCCGGGACAGTGTGTCAGCATGTAAGCCGAGTGGGGTGATGATTCATGTCTGAGTGAGGAGAACAGTCACGGCTCGGGGCGGTGCGTTACCCCGTAGGCACGCCGACAGGGGTGCGTCACGGTGGCGCCGGCCAGTCGCACGCAGTCCGTGTTGCGGGTATGAATGAGTCTTGGAAAGAGTATAAGAGGTGCTGCTCTGGCGCATAGGGTGAGTCTCTCCCTGTCAGCGTCGTGCGCGGCAGTTCACCGCTGCGTGTGAGGCAGTCGACCGAGAATTCTTTTAATTATCGAATACAAGTTTGTACTCCACGTGCTGCTGGCGTTATAAACAGGAAGTCTTGCCTGACATTCAGGTGTTAGCGTTTTCGTAATGATATATCTTGTCTAACATTAATATCAACCTTGCGTGATCATTACGTGGCTGCGCTCTGAACATGTCAAGTACCTTTAGCTTGCATAGAGGCAATTCGCTACACTATCACGTCTATTGTGCACACACACTAATGTTTGGCTTGGCAAGCCGCTTGCGCTGAGATGCTTACGTACCGTATGATGGTTGCACTTTGGTGATGTCGATGGAAATATGATGACACAAGGTATGTTATTCTGAAGTGTGAACAGAAAGTTGTTCATTGGGCTACATTGTCGTGACTGCGTAAGTGTACCTGAAATGCGAAAGACGTTTTGAACATTGCGGGTCTGTATTAGTGTAACAGGGCAAATTAGCGGTGGTAGTGTAAGATAACGTGGCGTGTACTCGCATGGACTCGTCCAAAACCCGACTGGCGCCTGCGAGCGCCGGGTCCCTGCCGCCGCCTCAGCGGCCGACCCTTGACCAACGGCGAATCGGGAGACCGGCGGTCACGTGACGCCCCCCGGCACCCAGTCAGATGTAGAGCTCGGCAGACAGCGAGGGCGAGGGCGCACACCCCGCACAATTACACCACACCTCCACCTGATTGTAAGCAATCATGCCACTCTACCAATCTAAAAACACTCATAATCGTCAATGAGATCGGTGCGGACACTGAAGCCGTGCAACTCGACTGGTTGCCGGCGAGCGCGACCGCTCCTCCACGGTTCCTGCGACTCTCCCTGTGGAGAATCCGGCCGAGGCGGTGGTAGCGCCGCGCCGTTGCTGGACACGAACAAGTCACCTTTGCGCACACCGCACTTATCTAATTCATGCTCACCACAGCGCAACGACTGAGAATTCGTACAGGCGCTCAACACTTCATCGCGATCGCTCCACGATAGCGATGGGCGCTCAGCAGGGTTCGCGACCAACGGGCTTGATGGCCTGGCAGGCGGATCTGAACCGCCCCCCGTGGCCTCATAATTCGACACAATGTTCGTCAATGGCAGCGTGCCTGTGTCGTCTCCAAACTCCTCACCCGCGCCGGGCATTCGGCTCCCGTCTGAGCCTTTCTGCGGGTTACGGCGCAGCAGGCACCGCACGTGCCAGGGTGTGCCGTCGACCTCAACCACCTGGTCCGACACGACCCGCGTAACTACCCCCTGGCGCGACTCATCGGTACACCGCGTGGCGGGCCCACGGCGCCGCATCCACACCGCATTGTCCACGCAATAAGACGATAAGACGGGTTCCTGCATCAGCGGCGGTGCGGGCTGGGCAGTGCGCTGGCCGGTCGGCAGGTCGGCACCGGGCGCGCGAAATACCTGCGCCATCGGCGCGCTCAGCGAGTTAGCACCGTCCCGCGGAGTCGCATTGTAACGATGCACCGCTTCACTGACGGAGCACCGTTGGCGGGCGACCATCAATTTTATAGTTCGGTGGTGGCGCTCCACGATTCCGTTGCCGCCGGCCTCGTGCGCCGCGCGAAACCGCAGCAGAACCCCCCACTTTGAGGCGAATGCAGCCATTCACCGGCTCCGGAATTCAGTGGCATTGTCCAGCAGGAGCTGAGCCGGCGCGCCACGTTCTAGGAACACTCGATGCAGATGATAAGCCACTTCTGCCGCGTCAGACCGTCGCAGTGCGCTCTGAATGCTGTACCGGGACGGCCCGCAGTCTACGGTCATGAGGTAGAGGCGGCCTTGACAATGGGTCACGTTGATCGCGAGTCGAGTCCATGTTGTCGGGACGCCGAGTGAGCCGGACCGCCAGCGAGTCGGCGCCGGGCCAATCGAACGGCACACATCGCACTGGCTAACGACGGCTCGCACGTCGGCCCGTGCGACGTGTCCGCCGAGGTCCCGTCTGGCGTACCGGGATACTTGGATAGGCGTACCTGGTGCCCGGCCGTTCGTGTATGCTTTTAATCCGGGCACGAGCGTCGCTTACCGCGGGCTCGTGAGCGGCTTCTTGGTCCGCCGGGGGCGCCGCGACTGCTTCCGGCCCGATAGTCGCGGAGACCGAAATCACATCACGCGAGGGTGCCGTGAAACATTTTGGCGCGGCGGCTGCTGCAGCTGAAGTCGCATCTCGAGGCTCTGTTCGCAGCCAGGTCTGGGGAACTCGGGTGAGCGCGTCGGCAGGATTGTCTTGTGACCGCATCAGCTGGAGGGTCGCCGGGAGCTGGAACTCGTCGATCAGCATCTCCCCTCGCGCCTTTGCTCCGAGACGAGAGCGTCCGCTCGAGGCGTCACTCAACCACTTGAACAATGTGGCCGAGTCCGTGCGTAAGCTGAAGCGCTTAACGCCCCATGCTAGGGCCATGTTCACGCCACTCATCGCCGCGTCGAACTCGGCCATGTTGATGTGGCCCGCCGCCTTGGATTCTGGCCGGAGCAACGCTGCATCCTCGAGAACGCAGCCCTCCGCATCCTTCAGGACTACCCCGTTGGCGATGGCGCTCGCGACAGTTCACACCACGAGCTCCCGGCCGACCATTCGCCACGGTCCACGAGCGAGGTCAGCTGCCCTCACCCGCGTTGCGACTTCCCGGATATGCGCACGCAACGCATCATCCGACACCGGGTCGTCCCACCCGATCGTTAGGCCGTTCACTTGTCTCTTTACCCATGCAGGTGCTGGCCGCAACCATCCCGCCACGGGGAGGTGCGCCACCAACTGCCCGCACCAGGCAAACACTGCACGCCGGGTGAGCTCGGTCGGCGGTGGAGGCACCTCATCCTCTCAACACCACTGCAGCTCATCATCCCGGGCCTCGACTCGAAGGCCGAGCAGTCGCTCTCCGTCCGCGACGCGCTTCGGCGGCTTGCAGGCCAGCCCGTGCCTCGCAAAGTGCTCCACTACCTTGTCGGCGCTGACCACGCTTCGTCAACGAGCGGGTCGTCGACATAGGCGAGCACTACCCGGCTGATCGTCTCGTTCTCACGCAGCAAAGCCTGAACAAGGCCTTCATACGCAACGGCGCCACATTGAGGCCGAATCCGAGCCGCGTGAGGCTGTAGGTGCGGCCCTTAACCTGCGCCGTCTGATACGGCCACAGTCGGCGCTCCAGACGCAGCTGCAAGTACGCTTATCGCAGGTCGACCACAGCCAACCGGGCACCATGCTGGCGCCAGCGGCGCAACTGCCCGGCACACACGTCAGCATCCACGATGTGCGCGATCACATGCCCGTTGAGCTCGCGGTAGTCCAACACCGGCCTGACCTTCCATTGTGCGGCTGTTGAACTGCCATCAAGGGAATCAGGCCCCGAGCGGGCCAGTCCTCTTGCTCGTCATAGGGCCGGAGCCATCCGTTCGCCACCCACTCAGCCAACTCGCGCTCATAGGCCTCTCGTGCTTCAACCGGAGCAGCGTATTCACTCACGGTGTTCCCCAGACGTTCGGGACCACGCCCGTGCACCGACTCCCACGCCACACTCCAGTGAGCGCCGTCGAACAGAGCCGTGAAATCCGCCGCTTCCAACGCCAGTGACCTTCGCGTGTCGCTGCCTGGCGCCGGCGCGCCGCATGCCGGCTCGTCACTTGCCGACTCCGGCGCCTTCTGCGTTGTCGCACCCAGCTGCACGTCAGTCGTGGGCCGAACACTGATGCCTCATAACGCGGTGATGCCGGACATGCCGATCAGCACGTCCAACCCTAATGGACGATCCGGGACCACCAGCGCCGCGAGCATTACTCGCTTGCCTCTGTAGTCGAACGTCACCTGGGCGGTGCCCACGCAGCGCAGCGCTCAATCGTTCACCGTTTGCATCTTGACCGCGCACGGGCGCCACGTGCGGCAGCAGCTCACTTGAACCAGGGTGTCCGTACATCCCGTGTCGAGCAGGGCACGCCGGGGCGTCGGTCCACCAGCAGTGTCACGACTGGCAGAGGGCGCGCTTCTGTTCAGGGGGCCGTGCTGGCGCTAACGCAGCCCCCTGCCCGTTTGGGCACGCCGCTGCCAGGTGACCCGCCTGTCCACAGGTCCAGCACTTCCGGACGGGTCGCCTTGCCGGTCGCGCCTATCGGGTTCCTCGTTCTTCTTACACTCCAGCCGCTGCCGCTGCCGCACCAGCACGTTCGTCGCTCAGCACCGCCTGGGCTCGCACCAGGATGCTCACCAGACTCAAAGCCTCCGTCCGGGAGCCAGCGCGGACAGTCCTCCGCACCTCGTCGGGCAGGCCGGCGACAAAAGCGCACGTGAGTACGTTTTCCGGAACCCCACCGCACAGGGCTGCGAAACGTCGTAAGTCCGCCAGGAACACGTCAGGCGACTCACCAGGCAGCAGCCGTCGGCTGATATATGCGTCGTACGCCGCAAACTGATCCATCGCAAAGGCGTCATAGAGAGGTCATGCACGGTGTCACTCGATGCGCGCGCCTCCTCCGGCATCTGCAGCCAGACGGCAAACGCGCCACCCGTGAGTCGCGCCGGCAGAATGCTGGGCAAATCTGCTCCACGATGACGGCAGAGTACGACCGCCCTCGTGAACCACTCTACGACGTCGGCCGTGCCATCATACTCGGGGATGAGTCGCACGTCGAATGGGCCTCCACCAGTCACCGCGGCCCCTCTGTCCACTCCGGCCGTAGTAGTCGGCATCACTGGCGCTCGGACACTCGTAGCAGCCGCTGTCACAACGTCGCCACTGGCCGCGGCGGTTTCGGGCATGATGGCCGAAAAGGCCTGTAAGAGGACGCAGCGCGTACTCCTCGGGACTCATCCAAAAACCGACTGGCACATGCGAGCGTCGGGTCTGCCGCCGCCTCAGCGGCCGACCCTTGACCCCCGGCGAATCGGGAGACCCGCAGTCACGTGACGCCCCCTAGTATCCAGTCAGCTGCAGAGCTCGGAAGACAGCGAAGGCGAGGGCGCACAATCACACCACTGGTATAGCCATCAATCATTCACTAATGTACACACTGGTGAAAGGTATGGTGAGGTAAACAGGCAGGGCCTACTCTCGGATCGTTCACAACCACAGTTCACGAGGATCTTATGCGTACATGTACGTAAGTCATGCACGCTCTTACGTCTTGTGCACTCACAGACTTATGAGCTTGCATTGGATGTAAACGAACGAAATTGACTTGTGCAGCAAGCGATGACTAGATAGTACTGTTCATGTGAGACGCGGTCGAGATTACTTGCATTTTACCTTGCATTTGATCACAACTCGCAAGACAATATTTTAACAATGCTCAGTACAAGCTTCGCACAACACACCAGAGGTCTGAACTTATTTCTCAGAAACAAGCACACCCTGGAACCTGTTAGTAGGGTTGAGAAACAATCCGCGCGATCTTCACTCTGGTCGGGAGCAGGCAATCCGCTTGCTGTGAGCATGTGGAAGGACAGGGGGTCTGAAATCAGAGTGCAGACAGCGAGATCTACGGCTGACCCTTCGCGAACCTTGTCTCGCAGGATTGGGCACCGCTTTGGAACACGTTCGACACAGCCTGTTCAGCACATGCCTTGTCCGCACGAGGGCAAAAAGCGACTCTGTTGGAGCACAAGCGCATGGTACACGCGGTTTATTGGGATGTGGGCCTCATTTGAACGTGAGCCCTTCAGAAATTTGGGTGGAAAGGTCATCTAATTATTTTCACCCGCACGTGTGTGTATGAACACAGTGGGCATCAGAAACAAATCAGCAGTTGCTTTGCATTTTCATTGCTCAATAAGCTCAGTTGTGCACTCAAGGGATGAACGGACTCGGCTAGTCCCAAAATTGGCAAGAACCTGCACTCTACCGCTTTGGAAAAATTACTGTTGTGTATGTAACATTCTCCAGTTATCAGACTTATTAGCTAATAAAAAACAGAGCAGCAAAGGGAAAACCACCCTGGGGAGTTGTTACCCAAGGGAGGTGTGAAGCTGCCCCAGCAGAGTCCTCTCTGCCAAGGTGGCCCCTCCAAAATATAAGTGACCGAAAGCTGTAGCATTCTTAGCAACATGTGTGGGCCCGTGATTGGTTTCTGGATGTCTGACCTTCCCGAAATATAATTTATCTTGTGCCCTAGACAAAGGCACCGGTCCAAAAAGCTTATAATCTCCACCGAGCTATTCATTCTATTGCTGCAATGCCGAATTACACCTTGCGTTCCATTGCCAGTCGCAGGCGCAAAAACAGCGCAATAAAGTCGTGCCAAAGCGCACAACGACTGGCGGGGCTGTGACATTTCCGGCGCAAGCTGTATGTGACTGTGCCTGCACCTTAACATGTGCATTTCCTTCTTGCCTTGCTGGAGCAAAGTGCACATATGTTTGGTCCAGGCGCTTAAGAATGGCGCAGGCACGACATTCCCTGTCACATTTCCAAACGCTCTTGAACCCCGGGAATAGGGCGTTAGAGTTATGCTCTGTTTATCGTAAAAAAGAACGGAATTAAAATGCTGCCAACGATTTTGCACGTTTTTTTTGGCGTGTGGGTTATTATTCGAGTGTGCTGTAGCCCAAAAATTACCGGCATCACGACCGGCATTACTTTGGTGTTGCGGCAATATTTTACGCAGTGAAAAGTTTTTATATTGTTTTATTTGTATATTTCATTGTCTTTTTATATCTTTTATATGTTTTGGTACCTACTTACCAATGAATGAAAAATCTAATCTAGCGTCTGGAAGGATTCTTGGGGCACAAAGTAGGGAAATTGTTTATAATTTGTATCAACATTTTGTCGAAGACCGGGATATGAAGTTGAAGGCAGGAGACGACGCCGTCCGGGAGAGTCCATTATTAAGAACAGCAGCTGTAACGGGCGTTGGGAACAATACAGTCTACCGCATACAACATGAAGGCCAGAATGGTGCCAGACTGAAATCGCCAAGCCGATCCCGACCAGCTGCAGCAAGACCAAGGGTGGATTTAGATCCGTTCGATGTTTGCGCGATGAGGAGAATGGTACACCAAATGTACATCGACGGAAAACATGTTATCCTGGACACCATCACAGATGCTCTTCACGAACAGCTCGGCGTCACCACGTCTAGATCCACCGCAAGAAAACACCTATTCGCGAACGGATCTAAGTACCGAAGGATTGACAAGCGCAAGATCCTGATCGAGAAACATCATCTTGCAGGAACGAGATGCCAGTGCTTGCGGGAGATGAGGAGGCTGCGTAGAGATGTTCCCGATAGCAAAATCATTTAAACCGACGAGACATGGTGTAATCAGTACGATATGGAGGACTTGGCGTGGCTGGACGGTAGTCAAATCAACGGACGGAAGAACGCCATCGGAAAAGGAAAACGTTTTATCATAGTTTATGCCGGCTCTTCAGAAGGATTTATACTGGGCGCACTTCTCCACCTCAGGACCGATGGCAAGAACGCCGACTACCATACGTCGATGAACGCCGACTGCTACGGGAAATGGTTCGCCGAGTGCCTGCTTCCGAACGTGTCAGAGCACTCTGTGATCATCATAGATAATGCCTCATATCATTCCCGTTTGTGCCAGAAGTGCCAACTTCTAACTGGCGTAAAGCGGAAATCCAGGAGTGGTTGCATCAGGCAGGTGTGACCATCGACGAAGACATGCGAAAGGTGGAGCTGCTGGAGCTAGTCAAGTCCCAGAACCGGAAGAAGGAATATTTTCTGGACAACCTTGCTAGAGATCATGTTCATCGGATCGTTCGCCTGCCGCCGTATCACTGCGACTTGAACCCGATAGAGTTAGTGTGAGCACAGATGAAGCGCGTGATAAGACGGGGGAACATGACAGGGCGGATGGAGGAGGTGGAACGGCTGGTGGAGGCAGGTGTCGCAGCTGTCCCTCCAGAGGAATGGAGTAAGTGCTGTGAACACCTCAAAAGGCTGGAGCAGCAGTACTGGACGAATGACGGGCTGCTAGAAAATCTCCCACCGGTTGCCGTAACAACCGATGATGACTCCGGCACCGGCTCTGGCAGTGACAACGATGAGTGAGAACAGTATGACACATCGATCATGAGAAGTGTTTCTGTTTCGTTCTTTTCAACTGACTTCGTAGCGTTTACGTGGATGTGGCATATAGTTACGTGTGGAGTGTTTGAGCTGGATGTATTGTACATATATCTGCAGCTGAATGTTCAGCGTTTTGTTGAATACCTTCAATAAACCTGAGCGAATTAATTTTCTGTATTTGGGATTTTCCCATGTTATTCATGAAACAGCACCAGTTTGGAGCAATAACCGAATGAAAGTATAGCATAACTTGCTTCAAAAGTAGGCAATGAATTTGGAACGTAAAAATAATTGCCAACGAAAATAACCCCAGTGCCAATAAATATATATATATATATATATATATATATATATATATATATGTATATATATACATATATATTTCGACCAACCATATGAACATGAAGTTGCTGCAAGCAATGTAAACATCCAAAACTGTTATTGCTTCGAGAGATCCGCAGTGATGTCCTGCAGGCCTTTCGACCAATTTTGTTGAGTTTGGAAAAAATTCAGCGTGATGCTCGTGACGAATTGATTGACCAGCTTTAATTCCGTTCTTTCTTACGATAAACAGAGCATAGACCATTTAAGGCGCGAGGAACAAAGCGCAGAGATCTCGAGGTTAAACTACAGCGCAGTGCGCCCTTATGTTCCAGAGGTATGTCGCCTTCGAGCGCAGTCGGGGCCGAGTGCGCTGTAGATGGACAAATCCTACTAGAAAAGATATAATTTTTCAGTGACACAATTACTTTTAGCTGAAATTCGGTCATAAGTACGGTTTTTAGCCAATGTTTATCACATGGAAGTATACATGGTCCTTTTATATCTTTTATTTGAAAAAGTTATTTTACGGATTCAAGTTCAACATTCTGTCAAATTACATCATTCCTACTTTATCTTCAGGGTCAAGCCATACGCAGTTATCCTTCACCATAATCTCCGGTGCGCAGTGCTCGAGCTTCAACAAACAGATGTTTCATTGGTGTAGAATGATACATGAGAAACAGCTACAACACAAGATGCAATATTTCCATGTATTGTTAAGGAAATGCACGGAAAATAAAGCATGTCGAGTAGTATTAAGCTCTTGTAAGATCTGTCGATATTCAGCGTACTTTGACGGTTATTTGTCATTATTGAGCGTAATGATAAACACATACTTGTACATTTTATCTAACGCGTAAAACCATGCCATTTACTATCTGGGCAATCTTACCAGGTCGTCTTCACATTCTTTCCACATTTCACATATGTCCATTGCGTTTTTGGCAAAATATTTCCAATTTACTCGATCATTCACCTAAATCACAGTTTATCTGTGCTTTAACTTGTTTTAATTATGTCATGACGGTCGAGTTACGGCGATATCGAGTTTGAGCGTGTCATACTCTGTCAAAACACATCAATGTCTTTGTCTAATTTATTCTTAAAGATATCAAAGAGGTTCTCTGCGTCGGGAACTGTGACCATGACCTGAAACCAACCTGAACTCTGGAGCAAGGTATAAATGAACGCATTTTTATTGACCTCACGTGCCCGAAGCACGTAGATAATGTGGACTTTTTCCAATGATTTAGTGTGCAGCCATGCATCATGAGTAACGTCGTCGTTTACAGTTGTGTACAACAATGCACGGCACTGATCATCTATTCATGTGAGTTGACCTGAAGTCAAAAGTTGAAAACAAGGAGATCCAAACCCTTGGTGGTTTGGTCTACAACATTGGTTTTGTTGCAACTTGGTCGTTGCAATCAATGTTTCGTGCTGCATTCATCCCTCACCGGATGACTTTGAATGTTCTCTGATGTGACTGCGACTGGGATGTGTTTGCCCAGGGTTCATGATGAACGCAGCTGTGCATTCCCTTCGCGGTTCATGCGTTTTTAACCAGTATTTTAAGCATTCCTGAGTTTCGTGAATTTCATTCCCTGTCACATACGTGACAAGCACGCCTACGAATGGCAATGAATCCGTAATGTTCAACTGCGTGGATTACAGGATTAATTACAGGATTACTCGGAGAAGAATGTTGTGCGCATGTATCACTGTCAGACGAGCCATAATTTAAAAGCAAAAATTTGTACATTCCCGCGTCGTACCTCGTAAGATATTTGATATACTGCGCTCACCTACTCACCAATCAGCAGTGCGGTCGGTGCAGCTGCGAAACATATCATGTGGCGCCATTATTTGATTCTGTTCGGCGCAGTACATATTCTCATATCCTGTCGGACGTTTACGGTGCCCCTTCTTCGATGCGTAGGCCGTTCCCGCGAAAGGTCGCGGGGACATGCAATACGCTTTCAGGTTCAAATCATCAGTGTGGTAGTATAAAATGAGTTTATGGTATAAAATGAATTTATAGTATAAAATGAATTTAGCTACCACTGATGTTACAGGTAATTTTGCATGCCATGTCATAAGCCGTTTTGAAGCATGCAACAAATGGGTGTATGCTGTCAAGTCGTTACTCGGTCATGAGAGTTTTCGAATGTCATCGCTTGACTGAGTCCTGAGCGATAAAACAACAATTTTCGGAAAAAGCTTGTGACCAATGGACAAACGCTCCATTATGCCTTTCGAGACAGCACCGAACTTCCTTCGTCTCTTCCTGAGCTGTTGCGTTTTCGCCAGGACCCATGCAACGGCGAATAATTAATTCACAAGCGAGGTGTCGCTGTTAACCTGGTAAGCACCCTGGACAGATGCAAAGGAATTTTACTGAATTCGTCTGTACAAAGTACTGCCCACAAATGCCACCATTCTCATTACTGTAGCAGATAAGCGCACGCAGAGATGTGGCGAGGCTTATTGTAACTGCTGGCAGTCTGCATGCGCAAAGAAATACACCTGTTCCCACATGCACGGACATCAATTTGACCAGCCTTAGACATTGTTGGGTGTAATCGTTCCAAGGTGCACCATGGAAGCATGATCGTCAGCGTCATGAATCATGAATCAATTATGAATCGCGAGATCATGATCTCGCGATCTGGGCTCGCGCTTCCGTGGCTGAACTCGACCTTGTTGATCCGGAGCTTGTGTCCATCGATTGGGTCTGGGTCTGGGTCTGGAATTGGGTGGGTCTGACATATCCTGTGGCTGGCAGGATTGTATCAACATTCAAAGCAGCGGATGACTATCCTTTTTCAGCGAGCCGTATGCGATTTGTCGCCAATTTGTACCACATTCTCTAGAGAGCAGTTTTCTAGAAAACTGTCGGTGGTAGGACAGTAGCCTTAGCCTTATTCCTCGGAGAAAACCAGGAGGGTGGAATAAAAGGTGTAAAGGAAAGATGCGTCGATATTTCAGCAACATGCCTTTATCAAAACTAATACCAGAAGTGAACATTCACTTACTATCTAGATAATATATTATAAGATAGTATTCGCAAATGCACCCAACATTTTGCATTGCACTGTCGTTTGTATCGCACAAATTCCCGCTTGTTGCTTTGAGCTTCAGGTCAAATGGCTGTACAAATATTTTCCTAGTTTGGTACGTAAATTCTGTATATTTGGAACAGTCTAACAAAGTAAAATATGATGTTCGCAGTGATGACGCACGTTTTGATTTTGCACCGCACTCGCCGTTATATTGTTATGCCAAACAAATAATTGGTTATGTTCTCCTTCGAATAAGTTCAATCGATCCTGACTCTTGAGCATGCCCTGGAGGCACTTCCTGAAAGAGGCAAAATGCAGGTTTCATTTTCCCGACCTCCCGACAATGGAAATCCTATCCCACTGATTCTCTCTCGGGCCCCGGCCCGGTTTACTCGGAGACGGCGTCGAATTAGATGAGTGCCGCATCGAATCCTGTGTGTGCGCTTCCAGGTGTGATGGGCCGGCACACAAAGCGACTTTGCCCCGGCTCCGGGCTAGATTAGAAAGAAACGCAACTTAAGAACAGTTGTTCGTTGCTTCTCATGTCGAGCTGCGTGTCAGTTTTAAGTAATGCTTATCGATGTGCTGTGAGGACTCAAGTGCATGACGTTGTCATCTGTGCGGCTCGTGAGGGACGACAGATACGGAACGTGGATTAACACGGGCTCGTCATTCAGACGTTGTTGTAGCGTTCCTGAGGAGGATCAAAGTGAATGGTTTTAAGTTCAAAATGAATGGTTTCGAGGTCATGGCCACAGTTCCGGACGCAGTGAGCCGATCGCGCCCGTCACGCCATACCGGCTCATGGCGTGCCGCCGTGCGTGATTTGCCAATGCCCAAATTATATTAGCGACCGATCTAGAAGAGGTACCATCGATTTCGAGTTTTAGTCTAAGCAGCAATAAACCCATTTTCAATAACGCATCAGTTTTATAAAGTCGAAGCCATTTTGTCTTTCAGAAAACGAGATCAAATGTTGATCTAGGTCACTATTTAATTTACTTAGCTGACCTTGAATGGTATATTGGCATGTGTTTCAGAAAAATGTAGGCATTCAGCTTTCTGGTACATTTTTCCCTAAACATTATGCTCCGTAAACGATTTCCGCTGGAGCAAAGCGAAGAATAGCTTTCGTGACATGCAAGGTGATGTCCTAAGGCGTATAAAGTTGCGTTTTTATGCGCTTTTGCGTGCGTTTTTATGCGTTAACCGCTGCCTAGTGTTTGCCACGGGCCTGGAATCACACGGCCTATGACGACTGCGACGTGTTTTTCGGTCTAAAGACTTGCAAGCGTCTATGTTCAAGATTGTTATTAAATTTTTATGACTAACCAATGCTGACCGGAAGTTAAGAGTTCTCAGCCGAGCATGGCTTGGTCATACCAATGCGAATTGTTAACCACATTTTCATCTACAACCCACGTTCACGAAAATCTTCAACATATCTGCAGAACCCAGAGCAAGTTCTGTCAAGGCTTTTGAGTTCTATCGGTTCAAACGAGTCGTCTGAACCACTGCAAAATGAATAGCACCGGCGGCTCATTTCGTGCAGTCATTTAACGCCTGCTTCCTTCCGTTACTGGCTTCAAAGTACGACCATAATTGCATCTGCTGGAAGCTTTCGGCTTCTGTTTTAGTTAAAGAAACAATCAAAATAAAGGGAGACAGCTCTGCCCTTCCGAAACCAAGTGGCAATATCCGGCGAACATGATTTTTTCCTTGGGGCCCCTCCCCTTCAGCCACCAACAGGCATTTTTCCACACTGTACCTCCACCCCACCAACCAAAGGTCTGGATGCGTCCCGGTGATCACACTCGGACTAAAAAGTTGATTTAGGGCACCTGCCGCCATGCGGTACTCCTCCATCCGGCCGATGTGATGGCTAATAGTTTGCAGAATTATTATAGCACAAGCAGAAGTGTAAGGAAAGTATGTCTTTTCCACCTGTTTGACACAAAGCTGATTTTCTGGGGTTTTAATTCTCTTAAGAAATACAAATTCTTCGGTGTCTAGCTATTCCATTTCCTTCGGGCTGCTTTCAACATTCAGCTACCACAACATGCCACGAAATACATTGCTTGCGTGGCTGGAGCACGCCGGACGCATTCGGGCGCCCGCGTTAATCTTGCCGAGCTGCTGATGGAGGTGCCGACAGTCTGTCGGATGCTGTTACCATGAGCTTCTGAAGCGCTCCTCGCTCCGCCGGGTGCGCATGTAAATCGGTGCAATCGGACGCGCGCTTCAGCCTGCTGCGAGCCGACAGAAATCACAGCGGCAACCAACGCTGGCTGACAGCCGGCGCATTTACGCTTCCACCCACGTCCCGCAGCACGACGACGCCCAGCGCGGGGGCGGATGCCACGACGGTATATGCCAGGGGGGGGGGGGGGGGGGGGCTGCGCGGACCGCCGCCGGCGTCGACCGGCGGCCGGCGCCCGTCCAGCGCCAGTCGCCGGTCCGGGGGGCGTGCAGTGGGACGGCCGCGCGCAGTGGCCGGTCATACCACAGGTGGGTGTGCGCCGCACGACTCCCCGCCACGCACAACGCGAGGGTGTGGTGTGGTGGAGGGCGTGTCCGCACTAAGGCGGACTCGCGGTTTGTCTTTTTGTCGGGAGCTGTATGGTGACTACCACGTTGGCAACACGCAAAAAGTCAGCGAGTCATATAGTCGAATCGGAAAAACAGTGAACTGCAAAACGGCGACATGGAAGAATGGCGGGTTGCGAAAATGACATACGCCTAAATGGCGGCAGGGAAAAAACAACAAGCTCAAGTGATGGGCGAGGTAGCTCTATTTTCTCCATGGCGACACGGAATGGGGAATTCTTATTGAATCTTTCATGGTCGCTGCGTCCAGTGCGACCCTCTTACGAAAAAGGGTTCCCGTTTCTTTTATTCTGCGAGAAAAGAGTAGTGACCGGTGTTGTTTTTCTATATTCATCTCATTAATTTGCATACACGGATTACTCTGCCATGGAAATATTTGTTAAACGTCTAGTTTTAGTGATGTAGCATCAATACCTGACCAGCTGAGCAGATACTAGACGGGGTCAGTTTTCACTCGATCTGAAGAGTTCCAGCCGACCTTACTGATGTCTAGAAGCTGGCAAGGAACAGACAGAAGTGCGGATTGATTCGGGAGCTGGTGGGGAAATGTCCCTGCGTGGCGTGGCGGGCGATTTAGTTTGGACTGCGATGAATTTTTGGGTACCCATGATCAGATTTTGATATGCAGGTGTTTCCGAATATTTAAGTGCTGATACCGGTGTTCGAATCTTCGCCTAACTTAGAATATTCGGACGAGCTTTCGAATGTATAGAATCCGAATGCTGAGCTCTGGTAGACACTGCACCATCCGAAGTTCTGCAGCTAGCCAACCAGCCGGCCAGCTTTTTAGCAAGTGCCGTTTTTCAATGTCTCCATTTATTCAAACATGACTCTTTAGCAGTTCGCTTTTGAGCTGCCCTCCATCTTGGCAGGTCGACGTTTTGGCACGTCATTTTGTAGTTCGGCTTCAAGCCGTTCGCCAACTTGGTATGTCGACTGTTTTACGTGTCGCCATTTTGCAGTGCGCCACTTAGTTTTTCGCGATTTTGGCATGTCCACTTTGTTGCATCTTGCTTTTTGCAGTTCGCCATTTCGCCGAATCGAATTTTCGGCACGTCGGCTTTTTACATGTTGCCATTTTTCAAGCACCATAAAGCAGTGAACAAAAAATTGCGAAATGGGATTTTCGAAATGTTTTCGACGGACCGCGTGAGGCACCAACACGCACACTACACAGTTGGTTCCAGACGGCACTGGTGCTTTTTAGAGGTTATCAGCGATGTCGTTTTATGTGAATGGGGCCCGACAACCAAAACTTCGCCTTGAGTGTGCATTTTATCATCGTATTTCTCGGCCTTGTTTTGCCCGACACCAGGGTTTAGTTTTTAGTTACATTATTTGTGAAATTTGAAATATACGCGTGCACGTTTTGCACGCAATAGTCCTCAAAATCATACAAATTGTCACCCGTAGCACTGAGTTGGTGCACCCTGGACTAGGTGGATGTTCATTTGGATATGTTTGACTTGATCTTCAAAGCCATATTCTGATAAAATATAGAGGCAACAACGCGATGACAAATGGTCAGTACTAAATGCATTTTGTTTCAGAAGCGTACTGGTCATGCTCATGAAATGCTGCCAAAGGAAATGGGCTGTGTGCGCTATTGAAATTTTGTGATAAATTTTGCAATATTGCAATGCAAAGCATTGCGCACGAACCCGCATTAGTGCCCATTTGAATACTGGGACAGGGCCTTAACCGAACAATGCTTGTAGCCCGAGTGGGAATGCCTAGGGAGCACCTGTGGCGACTGTACAGCGAAGGAATCTTGTTACTATTCGTACCGAATGTGCGTAATGGAGGGTGACGACTTCCTGTCAATGGTATCAGTTTGGGGGAGGGGTATTACCTCTTTTCCTTGTTACCACCGGTGCCGAAGGTGCATGGTGGAGGCAGTTATCTTGCTACCAATTACAAGTTACGGTAACGGTACCAAAGACCGTTATTTTGTATTGATAGCTACTGCAAGTTCATTGTGGCGTATGATGGAAAAGGTGCCTTGTTACCAACCAGAGTATCCAAGCATATGCTATTTCTGTGATAACGTTTGCTTTCCTAACCCTGAAAGGAACCATTGCAAGCTCCACGTATGAAATGGGGATGATAACCCGTCACTGTCTTTTTTCACATGAAGAAAGATATACGATGTCAAAGGAATGATATGCGTGCAGTGAACATTTATTGATGCACTCACGCACCACTGCATGCCCTGAATGGAACATCGGCACCTGCTCGGGTACGGATATACCGACCGACCTCGTGAAACATGCTCAACTTTGCAAGTCAAACGAGGAGGCCTTATTAACGTTTTTAACGCGTAACCGCATTGATTCCGGGTTCATATCACACAAAAGAACCCGAAGTCCGTGGCTCTTCCGCCAGCTTTTTCATTTAATGGGAGCCCCTCGCATCCCAGCCTCCCATCTTTGAAGGGACACGCAGCGCGCTAGAATCACTTCTGCGACGAACATAGTCTGGATACGCATTCATTCATGACTTGGTGAGCATTCAAGCTCTTGATGTCTTCGTGCTGTCTTTTTTGGCATCGTTCATTCTGTGGTAAAAAGTAGCAGCTTAGCCTTAAATGCTCCACATTTTAAGATATTAAAGCAAGCATAAGATATGATAAAACAAACTCACTTATAGATAGCGGTATAAAGCAGACAAGACTACTCTGGACAACATAATTTCTCTGTTTACTAAATATGCTCCTCAATGAGTCGCTGCTTGATTACGTCATCGTGCCTTGCACAGCGCTGGTGGAGAGCCAATTAATGGCCGTTATATCTGAATATTACGCTCACAAACGCCAGATATGAACGATTCGATCATAGCGTTTTTCTCGGCCTTGATCGCTGCATGGCGTCTGGAATGGAATTATTTGAATGGCGTTATATGACGTCTTAAATGCCAAGGTACACTTGGAATACTCTCCTCGAAATACTCACCCTATTTTCGCAGGCATATAGCTCAGATATTACAGATATGTTTAGGTCTTAAAAAGGGCAAGGCCGTGAAACGCACCCAGAGGTCTTCAAGAAGGTGATTTCAGTTCAAAACCTGGCAGACATGTGGAACTTTCCCTTTAACACACGCCCGGATTGCCGGTTGAATGTTCTTCGTTCGGGTGAGGGAAGGGAATTTGATCCCCAAGATCTAAAACCCTAAGAAAGATAGAAACACAAAATTCACAGGTGTGGTTGGTCTGCATATATGATATTGCTAGGTCATGACCTTTGGGCCAAACAAGGTCATACAAGGTCAAGCTTCAGATTTGTGTCCAAGGTGCACCCAGGCCTACTCAGGCATCCACATTGTGGTAGGAAAAGGCCACTGGTGTTCATTCGACGTCAATAACCTTGTTTTACCTTAAGAAGATCATGGTGACCAAAACTTTATGCTGCTCTTTACATTTAAACAAGCGCTGAAAATGGCGCTAAGTGTTCCTATAAACAATGTGCGGACCTAGGTAGTATTAGGCCAGCGACCTATCCTGATCGTTCAAAAAGGCCATGAAAGATGTCTGTTGCGGTCCCTGTTATTACAAGGTTCAAAATAAGCACCAAAAAAACTTTCCCTTGAAGGAAGCTCTTGATTGAAAAAGCAGGTCGATTTCGACGTTGGTCTGACCGTCATACCTGGCCGTACCTCCAAGGAATTTGTTGCAGCCTCCAATTTGATGGTGTTATGGCCTACAAGCTATCTCGGAAATGTGTGGCTTCGTCTAACACTCCATTGTGACATTAGACTGAAGGAATGCGTAGAAAATGACTTTGCTGAGTGCAAACGCCTGACTGACCTACCATTGGTCAGCGACCTTACAAGGTGCATCTAGTTTATAATAAAAAAGCCTGCTATGCCATTGCCAGCAGCTATTCAAAGTTTGACGTGGCTACGGTGCCCCATCAGGAAATAGTTCTTCAACAAGCATGGGGGTAGTTAAATCGCACCACACTCGAACCAGTGTTAAGCTCATAAAAATAGCGCCGTTTTTGTGAGTTTGGAAATGCAACAAATATCCCGCATATGCGCCTTAATCTTAGGGGTTTACGTCTGTTACAATTACTGTATCGCTGTTTTGCTACAATCTGACCGCAAATGCCCTGCGTCCTAATCATGATACACAAACACACATGTACACGGAATGTTCCACATTTGAAGGTATTGATGTAAACATCAGATATGATGGGAAAAACTTATTTGCACCGCATATTACAGATCATTTTTGTCCCGGTCCACCTGTGTTCTCTCTTGAAATCCCTGCCAACGTTAGGAGACGGGCCTAGCATAAGAGGAGTTGGTATGACAACAAACTAAAACATTATACTTTTGTACAGAATGAGCATCATATTAATAGGGATGTGCTTAGGCTCCTGGTGTACCAGCAGTCCAGAACAAAACTCAATGCATTGTACTAGCGTGGTATTATCTATTTACTGATATGCTCTGGGAAACGGCGGTTTGGTGGGAAATGGGAAATGGGTGGGGTGGGGTGGGGTGGGGTGGGGTGTGGTGTGGTGTGGTGTGGTGTGGTGGTGGGTGGGGGAGGCTTTAGACCCTAGCAAAAGTGCAAAAATGGCGTCCCTGTGAGCCAAAATGATGTAAAAGTCTCTGAATTTTAGGCATTATGAGTTTGGAGTTATTATGCTCACTGCAATCGTTTTCATTACATCGGGACCCTAGCAAAAGTGCAAAAATGGTGTCCCTGTGAGCCAAAATGAGGTAAATGTCTCTTAATTTTAGGCATTATGAGTTTGGAGTAATTATGCTCACTGCAATCGTTTTCATTACACCGGGAGGCGCTAGTTAATGGACTTTAAAAAGCAAACAATGGTCATGCTGTGATACATACATAATAACAGAAATTTTGTCACCGGTATGAATTGACAGCAATCAGAATTTCCGTTATGCTTAGGTTAGCAACTAGCAAAAACCAGCTGATATTTTGAACGTCGAAGGTCAGTATAAGAACTGCAAACTTATATTGTCATCGAAAATTGGTTTCAGATGTTATATTTGAGGGCAGCTGCACCCCTCACAAAAGGGTTTGCTCAGTTGATGTCGGTAGCAAAACTTGCATTAGCAAACTTGCTTACGGTTTGATATTTTTTAAAGTCATTGCATGTGACGGAAACTCACGTTATTGAACGGCCATGGCTCAATATCGGAGCCTCAAACAAGACGGTGGTTGCAATATGCTATGCCCTCTCTTATTGTAGTCGAAATCTACGCTTGTTGGTGTTCAATGTCATGGATTATTGCTAACATTTGAGCATCTGAATTCTAACATACAGCGTGCGTCTTTTTCAATTTAACATGAACTTGGTAAGACAGGTAAGGTGTGCAGTTTGACGGTACCCATGAGAAATAGGAGCTTCTTGTTTTGGCGGGACTCTAGGCCTGCAGCATTGCACAAAATTTCATTCCTTGGAGCTTTAAGCAACTTTTGCCAGCTGTAATAATCATCGCTACACTGAGAAGGTCTCCTGCGCGGTCATGAGTTGGCTGGTTTTCTGTCTAATAAGTGGTCATTAACTGTATCGTTTTCCCATACAGCGTATCGGTATTTCCCAAGGGCGCGTGACAGAGTTATAAATAACATGTGTGGCTGGCTCCACATGACTAACGATTGTTATTGTTAATGAATGCCTACAAAATGAGTTCCAGGTCCACAAATTGCGTCCACTTTGGCCATACGAGCGGCACGAACAACACGCGAGGTACAGGTCGAGCAGGTCGGGTGACATTGTCGTCCTTGGGTCTTTATGACGCACTCAGCTACTGGGACTATTTGACGTCTACCTCACACTCTGGCGAGAGGGACGGGCACCGCGTGAATGACATTCGCAGGAAGATGGGACCGCGCCTACGACACTCCTACCCACGACACTACGACACTAAGGCACGCCTACACACTAGGACACTACGCCTACGACCCTGACGCATACGAGGCTTGGCCACTGCGATATCCTGAGCGCACGTCTCCTTTTTCTAATTTCACAACATTGAATGCATTCACTCCGTGTGTTCAGTCGTGCTTACTGCTGATAGCATTCAGCACGCTGAAGTTTCAGTCTTTGCTAGCCGTTGCTGACTGAGTTATCACTGAGGGCTTCGTTAACTTCGGGCTAGATGCTCGACTGTTCGAATGAGATCCTGCTGCTCCTCCAGTCCCTTCCATGCTATTTATTCAATGTGCCCGTTGGTATAATGTTTCGCACCGAGGTGGGACTAGGACTGATGTTTGCAGCCCTCAGCATTTTGCTAATTTCTCAGAATTTGATTGTTTGTTCGCAGTTCGCTTGTGGTTCACTACCTTCTTCGCAAAGTTATCTATTTATGTTACGTTCTATGTTCCCTGCAGCTTAAAAATGTGTCACAGGAGTAATAAGTTTGGACTGTGCAGTGATCGAAGGCCAAATATGTCGCCACGAGAATTGCGAGACTGCAGCAGTTTTGTAACATCATAACATTGCACTGTTACAAATGACGGAAACAGCTTCTATTGATTATATTCCATATGGTCATGGGTCCATGTCGTGCGGCGACTTAGCTTGAAGGCAAGGACGACGTGGTATGCATGGATGGGTACAAGAAGGAGGGGGTATATACAACGGGATGCGTTTTGAATTGTTTGTCGAAGCATTTCGGTTTGTTATGCAGCTGCAAGATTTGCTGGTCTTTTGACGAAGTATTTCATATATTGTGCATCGCGACAAATATGTAAATACTATTTCCTCTTATTTGCAACTGCACGAGGTTTCATCGAAGTAACAACCTGCATACTTAGTTGGGTGGATAGCAACACACAAAGAACCATCCCTCAACGAGGGCGTATTCCCACCAAAACCGTTCACAATGTTTGCAATACTTTTTGAAGAAAAAATCCTGATTTTCAAGGACTATAAGATGACCGAAAGGTAATGGATGACATCAGCTGCCAGATAAGGCGCTACAAAAGTAACTGCGTTTTCACACATATGCTGAACAAAAATGGGATATCACAATTGAGGCGTCATTCTGCTCAAAATTTATCCTTGTGTTGAACGACTGTGTTCATACAGTGAGAAGCGGTGAGTTAAATCACGTCTGCTGTTAAACTGACAGTTTAGCCTGAAATACTATCAACATGATAGAGCGAGCGGAAAACGTATGAAAGCGGCTCAAATGAATGTCTTCGCAAACCTATGTTACGTCGCTGTCACAGCTAGTTACTGTAACAACTGTTTAAGTCCGTGCGCACATACACGCACATGTGCACGCCGTCACCAAACACACACAGTCCGTAACGGGCGTGATCAAGTCAACCTATGACAACGCCGCACTCCTTCCCTGACGCGCCAGTCACAGCTGAAGCCGGCGCTTGCGGCGACTCCACCGTCCTCAGCGCCTGCCGTCTGTGCCGCAGCCGGAGCCAGTGATGCTGAGCCTGCTGCTGCTGCTTCTGGTCACCGGAGCGCTGTCGCTGGTCAGGGGCGCGCCGGCCGGGCCAGCGTGCGTGCCGGCCGAGCCGCGGCAGCTCGCGCCCGCCGGCCAGCTCCCGGCCGGCCTGCCCGAGCCGGGGCAGCGCCTGGGCGACGTGCCCGAGCCGGGGCAGCTTCCGGGCGGCGTGTCCGCCCCGGTCCAGGACTGGACAGCGGGCCCCGCTACCGCCGGGGCTCCGCCGCCGGGCGAGCAGGCCCCGCGAGGCGGCAGGTGGAAGAGAGAGGTGAGGCGACTGGGCGGGGGAGTCATGGGCGCACCCAGCTAGACAGATGCGGCTGGCCAGGGAGGGGCCGGGGAGAGGTTGACATAGCATGCCGTGAGGACGAGACTCGGGGCAGTCGAGATGACACGCAGCATGTGGGCTGCAGAGAAGGGAAGACAAGCGTCCCCAGTCCTCATGGCGCGGTGATGGGAACTAGACGTTTGTTCACGGTGGTGACAAGAATAAACATATTTACACTCCCAAGGCGGATGTTATTTTCTATTATCGTAACACGGTTATCAAAAAATAAATTACAAGCCTTGCCTGGCTACAGCTGCGAAGAAGAATTTGACTTGGTATGTTATTTGTGCGACAAATGGACAAGCTTAGCTTTCGAGTATACGCTCGGTCACAGAAACTATATTTGGCATCAGCATGTCTCAATGTCAGATGATGTGCGACCCGTTCTTTTGCAAACTACTAGCAAATACTAACTTGCCACAGTACCGAGAACGCTGGGCTTGATTAAATTGCAAGATTACATTGCAGCCTGCATCCTAGAGTAATACGGTACATAATGATTGCAAATAATGGTTGCGAAAAGGAGCTTTTAGTCACGGAGTGAACTGCTCGCCATTGGAAGTACTTAAGTGCTTTCTAAAAAGTACTGGCGCGAGAAATGTTTCTCGCATTTAAAGGCGAATAACTGACTTACAGAATGGTATGTCAGTTAAGTGAGATAAAAGGTTGCCGTTAACTGCCGACTGGGAGGGAAGCGATTGTTTAGCGATTGCCACCACCGCCTCCGCCCGTCAGGTCACCGTCTCAAATGCCCAGATGACGTGTACGAACAACGTTCCTCTGCGTTCCGGATTCTTGCTTTGAAAATGAGATGAAAACCTAGCCGTCTTCCAGCTCATGCTCATGCCCTGCAAGCTCAGGTGACACTCAGTGCCTGCCACTGCACAGTTTTAAGCTTGCATGTCATTTTCAGACCTGCTAGCCCAGACTCGCACCTATGCGAAGCTCACGAAAGCGGAAACTGAATTGTGGCTGCAAGTCAGCGAGTCAGGCGTTTGATGGGACGCTCTGATTGACATACATTATTCACCGCAATAGGTGTGTCTGGGTACAGCGCTGATGATATCGGTGGGAAGGTATTCGCAGTAAGTCTGGTTGACTTCTCTATATTTACCTTTATGGCCGGATGTCATCAGCAGTGGCGTTCTCCCGTGAGGTTTCAGGGGAATTGACCTTCGGTGGGCTGGGTGGTGCGGCCGCCCGCCACCTGCTCTGTACCTATGTGATGATTTCCGGCAGCCTGAGTGACCTTTTAATGGCAACACGTACGACTGTCGCTTTGCTCCAGTTATGTTGGTCCACGCATACAAAGGATGTCTGTCGGACTTGATTGACCGAAAGCAATGCTGAATTGTGGGTATGTATTTACGTATTTATGTACATACCCACATATTTATGAAAGCTTAGTTGTGTTTTAATGTATGCCTGATTTCAAAGGTTGAACGAATGATATTGATGACGTCACGCCAGTGGGTCCCTGTTATTTCGCCGCAATAGCTAGCTGACCAAAAAACTTTGCTCACATGATTCCCAGGAAGACATTTTTCAATTATCATGCTTCGAAGCATCGGCTGGGATACGATTTTTAATTCATGTTTACTCCTCCTTTGAGCTCCAAAGCTGTTCTTCACCGAAATACTTATCACTCCACCTTCACACACAGGGCTCCAGGGAACCCTTCCAAACTGCACATAAGGTGTTGTTGGTACTGGACCGTCGAACTATGAGTGATGCCTCGATCTCGTTCCGCCACAGGTTCCCACCTGCTCCCTGGGTGTCCCCGCGAACCACCTACGCCCTCGGTGTCCCTGTGACCCACCTGCACCTTGGGTCTCCCTGCGACCCACCTGCACCCTGGGTGTCCCTGTGACCCACCTGCACCCTGGGTCTCCCTGCGACCCACCTGCACCCTGGGTCTCCCTGCGACCCACCTGCGCCCTGGGTCTCCCTGCGACTCACCTGCACCCTGGGTCTCCCTGCGACCCACCTGCGCCCTGGGTCTCCCTGCGACCCACCTGCGCCCTGGGTCTCCCTGCGACTCACCTGCACCCTGGGTGTCCCTGTGACCCACCTGCGCCCTGGGTCTCCCTGCGACCCACCTGCGCCCTGGGTGTCCCTGTGACCCACCTGCACCCTGGGTCTCCCTGCGACCCACCTGCGCCCTGGGTCTCCCTGCGACTCACCTGCACCCTGGGTCTCCCTGCGACTCACCTGCACCCTGGGTGTCCCTGTGACCCACCTGCGCCCTGGGTCTCCCTGCGACCCACCCGCACCCTGGGTGTCGCTGCGACCCACCTGCACCCTGATGGTCGCATCACCGTCCTTATGATTGGAACTCGTGTATGATCCGTCGGACACCTGTTGCAGCCGTCGGCCAAGTCTGGGTCAAACCTCTCCATCGTCAACCCACTGCAGGTGCTGAGACAGCGGCTTTTGCTGGAGATCGTGAGACGCCGCATGCGCCAGAAACAGACTCAGGTGCGTGCCAGCCCCACTACGGCACTGACCCCTGCTGGGTTAAGCTCAGCCGGGTCAAAGTGCTCCTGGATTGTGTTTATACTGTCATTGGGCTGGTGGGCCGCCGCGCGACGGGCCTGACCTCCAGATGTTCTGCTACGGGGCGCCGATTTTCAGTGCTGTTTCTGATCATGAGTGTTAATATTTAAGCACATAGTTTTTGCACAGTGCCATTGCCGGTTTTGTTTTACACTTTGAATATGCACTTCACGGCGTGATACGACTTGTCGAGTCTGTCAGGTTGGGTATGACATGACAATGCTAAACGTCTGTCTGGCTGTGGGTTATTCCTTTCGAATTTAGAGCCTTCATGTTTTAACCCCGTTGTGGATTTATATTTGCGTCCATTGGCTTTGATTGAGGACCAAATGCTGACCAACTCACCGACTCGATTCACCGAAGTAACGCAGGCAACCGCATCCTGTCTTCCCGTAGATCAACGTGAATTCAGAGTTTCTGCACGAAATAGGAAAACGGCATGCTGAGCAGCTATACGGGCGGGATCTCTACCAGCGACGACACATTTCAAACTTACGGTGGGTCAATGTATGTCGCGCACGAACAACGAGGAGTAGATACACACTTTCGCTTGTTCCGTACATGCCCACCACTCTTGAGTGATTTGCCGTGGAATTTGTGTGTCGTAAAAATGGTGTAAAGGTGCAGTTTCATGGTCACGTTTTACCGCCACGATTTACTACTTAAGATGCCTTCTTTGACTTTGTGCAGACTGGCGCTGACAGACACTTAGAGTGTAGTTTTGTTCCGAAAAAGCTGCGCCTGCCTGCCATGTACACGACACTTCTTGGGCTGGTCCCAATAAGTGTCAGGCTGTCAATGTGAAATCAATTACGTCGGAAAATAGCTGATCATTTGTTCTCTTTGCAGGCAACCCACGCCAGCCCGATGAAAATTGAGCGCCAGCATGGCGACAAGTTGTGAAAAACAGGTACAGATTAGTGCTTGAGTAATATAGCTTCGTATTTTAATGTGGCTTTACTTGTAAAAAATGAAGGAAACCAGAATGGACTTGATATTAAAATCCTGTGGAGACCAAAATCAGCAGACCGTGCCATGTGCTCCAAAGTCTTAACAAAATGGAGGCAAAGCTTATTTGTTTACGTCAGCGGCATGACCCGTCTCACCAGCGTCGATCTTTCAGTAGGTTGCATTTTTGTCAAACGTATTCGCATCAGTGACTGATTTGTAGTGTGCTCTCTGACATGAGCACTTAACGACACGAGTTTCCAAACTTGAAACACGAAACAGAAAACACGCTGATGTGATGAAGAATCTTAATAATTGCGTGATAAACCCTCCCTGCAGATGATAGCTGAACGCCCTGCGAGTGAAATGTATGACCTAGAATGTGACCTTTCCAGGTCGTGTCCTGATGATCTCAAGACTCACTCAGCCAATAGTATATGGGCATCGTATCAGTATTTTCGTCCCATCTCCAATATATGTATATATACATATATGTATATTCCGAAGGCCTATTTTGCTACTTAACTCGGTATTAGTTCAGATCCTTCAAGCTAGGCGACTGAAATCACTTGTTTTGTTGTAACTCCCGCCGAGTCCCCCGCGAGCATTTGTCAAGGGCGGAACGTGCTGGAGAGGAAACAGCCACAACTCGTGGGTTGCATCAATTAACATTTGCTTCTGCGTTGTGTGCCGGTGCGAACTCTCCTGGCCTACCGGTTAAGGCGTCATAACAGCTCACTATGGAATAACTATGATGCGTTATCAGGTCTGTGTGGGGTCCTTACGGGTAAGGCGAAGTGTCGTCAGGTATCAATTATTTTGGCCCTACGAAACGACACGCAGGCTTTGTCCAAGACATTCAGGATTGGGTTGGCTCTGGACGCGCTCAGGCAGAGCGCCGCATTTTTGGGCAGGGTGGATATCTGCACAGATAAGAACGCGCCGCTCTTTGGGCGGGCCGCCATTCTCATGGCGTATATTTATTGCTATCATTTGTGTCCCGAGTATCGCTAGTCTGCTGTATGGACATGTCTCTGTATATCATGTGCTTTGATTTCAGGAAATACAATATAGTAATAGCAAATACTTTTTCCGCGATACCGTAGCATAACGCAAAAACTGGCGCGTGACTGCTGGTGGAATCAATAAACCATGCCTGGCTCCCAGTTCACCTTCGGGATCCGTGTATGCTCATATCTTGTCCGACCTGTCATATCCCAGACGCATGTCTGGCTTAGCTATATTCATCGAGAAATACATCAGGTCGTGCCCACAGTCTGTCTTTCACGGAGCACAGGACTGGGAACGATGCGCCAGCGCCCGCGCAGGGTCAGCTCCCGAGACGACCATGTCAGGCTTGACAGATCGGTCCACAACCCTCACAGCCCTCTAAGGTCCTCGTGAAATGTGGCTCCCTGCAGAGGCCAAACCGACACGTCTACGACCGCTGGGCACACTCGACGGTATCGACCATTTCTCAGTCGTCATGCTCATAGGCTTGCAATACACGATCATGCAATATATTTCTGCTTGTGATCTGTGGACGCATCTCCATCGACAGCCACCAGAGACAAAAAAAAAAACATTCAGATCAGCAGCGTGACATCATAACTCGTGTTGTCGTAATGCCGGCCAGCAGAATTGTGCATATGCATAAGAACAACAGAACGGCTTATCTCAGCAGATTTACTTTCCACGGGAATTGCATCCCACATTACATCTCATCCAACACACCACACAGCAAGTCGGCGCGTCTTCATCGACGTATGCCGATAGCGTGTCGCATCACATTGTCGTGCCGTCAGAACACAGCACAGCAAAATGATGTACTCTACAGCGGAATGGCACATGCCGTAGCAGAACAACGCATCCTACAGCAGAGCAACGCATTCCACGGCAGAGCGACGCATCTCTATTGAGATACTCAAAGCAGAAACCAAAACTTCCAAATCAGCGTTACGAACAAACTTGTGTAGTCATAACGTAGCAAAGCAGAACGACACGTCCCATTCAGCACGATAGCAAATGTTCCACAGCAGAACAGCACAGCAATGTGACGCATCTCCATCGACATACGCGTGACGTCAGGTTTCAAAATCATCCACAAAACAGACTCGCGTCAACTTTCAAGGCCGCTTCAGCGCCGCACACCGTCACTGAGCCTGCGCGTCTCACTGGACCACCGACCGGCACGTTCCTTTGTGCCCGCTCCTTCATGTCCCACCTTTTGGTCAGAGCCCAGCGGACCTGTGCACAGCACCGCGATCACGCCCCTGCAGCAAGAAGAGTTGCAGGAAGAGGTTGGCTGGGCGGCGCTCACCCCGGCCCAGTGGCCGGGCGAAAAATGTGTGACACCGCGAACAGCAGAACGGCTGCCACTATTCTCAGCACGTCCGCTACCGTCATCTCCACCTCCACGGCGAAGTTATCTCCCTGTCACGCCACTGGCCTCGGCTGCGGGTTGTTGCCTCCGACAGATTGGGAAAGGCCAGTGCGCAGAGCCGAGGCGTCCACAGTAACGGCATCTTAAGAAAAATCATACGGCAATCTTTTAAAGCGAATGTTCCACATTACGTAAGTTGTTAAGTGCATTTATGAGAGACATCATGCACATAGATAAGACAATAGTAATTACGTTATTCCTCGTCGAAACAAAAGCAGGAAACCCTTAACGTACAGGGCTCATCATGGGCGATTGTGCAAATGTGATATGCACTGCGACGTGTGATATGTGCTTGCTTAAAATAATTGACATCTATGAGTGATGCCTGACGCGTGGTGCGCTACACTTGTTTTAATTGTGGTTGTTTGCATGCGTAATTGATGCGTGATATGTCATGCCTGTTTACTTGGATTTGTTTGGATGTACACGCAGTTTTCGCGTATTACTATACACACACACACACACACACACACACACACACACACACACACACACACACACACACATATATATATATATATATATATATATATATATATATATATATATATATATATATACAACTTATTCTTAGATATGCGCTGTACCGTAGTAATTGCCGACAATCACCTCTTGTGCCATCCCCTGAAGGTTGGTGATCCATGAAAAGTGTGGCTTGCTGTTTACAAAAAGAAAACCTGAAAAACGAGCGGGATTTTTCATCGCTTCCAGGCAATTTTGAATTCACCTCCGCTTTTTGTTTCGACAAAGACATGTTGCCGAAATCTCAACGCATCTATATATCCATTCTTCTAATTTTTCTATGAGGAAAAGGCTATTACTACAGTCTGATTTGAATGCTTCACATTTATGGCAAGCAGCAGGGATGATGAAATAAGCTTAATTATAACCATGCCCTGCCAATTATACCATACTTTTGCCTCAACGTCTCAACTATAACCTTACCTTGCACAACATTGACTGAAAGCCATTTGACGGCCGTTGTATCTGAAGGTCGTGCTCACGAACGCCAGGTATGAACGACTCGACACTCATAATTGTCTTGGTCTTGATCAGCGCATGCTCAGCGGAATAGCGTCATTGTGGAGTCATAGATGTCTAGGTGACCTTGGAATAGTCCCCCAAAATTAGTCTGCACATCTTCGCGGGCGAATAGCTAAACAAATAGAGGTATTAGGAGGGACAGGGCTGTGAACTGCATGCAATGATGTTCAAGATAGTTATGTCAGTTCGAAACCCTATACAAATGTGGAGCACTGCCTTTAAAAGCAGGGTGCGAATGACATTTGACTTCAGCTTCAGTTTAGACGTAAGCGATTACAACCGTCATAGCCAGGACTGAACGCTTTCTGGGGGGGGGGGGGGGGGGGGGGGGGGGGGAGGGCATGAACGGTGGTGCCAGAAAGGCGAGATGGCGGCCAGGGGAAATACATATATTACAGTATGTGGTATACACGTCACCGCCACCACCAGGGGCAAAGGAGAGGGGCAACACACAATGGGAGGACCTGGAAGGACACCACGCCAAGAGGACCGCCCCCCCCCCGTCAGACACACCAGCTCAATAGGAGGACCTGGAAGGACACCACGCCAAGAGGACCGCCCCCCCCCCCCCCCGTCAGACACACCAGCTCAATGCATTAGCCTAAAGTGATTAGATGAGCCACGATTCACAAGTCAGTGAGTCAGTGAGAGCATGCACGATTAATGTTTTTCCTGCGATAAAATTATCTGCATCGTTTCGAGATGGGGAAACCACTCAGCCACAGTATCACGGCGCATAACGACAGCAAAGCTTTGCACGATGCTGTCGTCCGGTACTGATTGTGGTGTTCACAGGTATGAACCATCAAATGCTATATATAACATAAGCACATTTCAGTGACAGGTAATTAGGAGAGGATCCAGTATTTCGTCGAGGGAGGGGACGAGCTAACTGTGGTGTCCACGGAAACATCGTGCCTTCTACGTAAAAAATCCTTGGATTTTGACCATAGTCACGATAACACGGCTCAAATAACTACCCATCCAATCAAATTGCCAAAATATTCACCCCGCAATGTTGACCACCGCAAACTTTCGTCACGGAAATATGTCCATATAAAAGGAAAGGCCAAACTAACTTGGTTGCTTTTGTTTGACCTTGAGCGTTTCTCAGAATTCGAGATGGCGGCAGCCGCCATCTTGCACGTTCACCAACTTTCTTATTTTGATCTAGATGACAGATCGTCGCGTAATATCTCTTAACGGGAGTTGTCATGGGTGGCGGGTCCATTTCTGGACATTTTTTTTGCGCTACGAGGCCTAGTTCAACGTCGAATCACAGGTCAAATCTGCTGCCGAGACGGCAGGCATGGTGGTGGAGACTTCGATGCTCAAACCAAAGGTGGCAGCATCTCTGGCTTCTCTTCTTCGGAGAAGGCGGGGGGGGGGGGGGGGGGGCAAGGAGGAGGGGATTCACCGAAAAGATTCTTGGGGGAGGGGCTATAAGTGTAGTGGGCCAGTCGAGTCTCCAAAGCTTTCAGCCAGGCCCTCTGCGGTCCCAGGAAGTGGTCAGACGACACGGCACGGCAACTGACCGAGATCAACCAACATCTGAACTGTTGGCACCGCGGTTCACCACGCGCCCACATCCGCCAGCATTTCCTTCCTGTCACCCTGGGGAAGGTGCTTCATCTGCCTCACATGCCAGTTCATTTAGCGAGCGTAATTGTGATGACCTGCCACGTCGAAATACAGCAACGCTGTCTTAAGACAGTTCCTTTAAAGGAGGAGGTTGTCGTTTCGCCCTCGGCGCAGGAGCATGAGAACCAGTAGTATAGGCTTGAAAAGGCATTTCACTCATATTCTATTGCATATCATTGCATATACTCACATGCATGTCTTCCACTTCCACAGTCATACAAAATGCTGCAGCCATCAGAGCGCTTTACTAAAAAATAAAAGGAAAATTTTCCATGTGGTGAAATGACACTGCAAACATGCTGACATTGCACAAGGCTGGAAACATGACAAGTACATGTAATTATGGTTGGATGGGCAAAACGTAAGGGAGTGATGAAGTTGCCAGTGCACACAAGGCTCATGATAAAACATTACTAAGTGCTATCCAAGACACCAACAGCAATCCTTTTCCACCTTTCTCAGCACCCAGCGTCTCACACAAGTTGCAGTGACTATGGCATTGATGGCTCACGAGCAATGCTCGCCTGCATACAAAATTTGTGAAGACAGCACAACGTGCGTCAGTAATAATACAGCTCCATCTTTCAGAATTCTTTAGAAAAAGGCAATTTTGCAAAGCCATATGATGTGAGCCCATACTGGGCATGTGCATTAATGATCTGCTCGCACCAGCCCCTCCTGCCAAAATGAATTGCTAATATAAGGACACGCAATGAAGTAATTGCATGCTGTAACACCTCAAAAGGTTCAAAATATTGGTAAGCTCACAATGAAATACCAGCTTGCCTTTGTACACCCCTGCGATTAAGTACTTCTCTTAGTTTGCCAGGGCGCCTCTGTCATGTTCAAACACAAACATGAAGGCAGAGACAGGTATGAATTTATCACATTTTATTGGGAGTCAGTAGACTTAAACGATATCAAAACAATGTTTTCTCTCCGAACTGCAAACTTTGCACGCTCACTCCCTAACACATCAAGATCAATACAAGCCACTGGCACACACCACCAGTGATGACACACATTTCAAGCCCCTGATTCACAATATTTTCTGACTTTTTGTGTGATCTCACACTGGCACAGCTCGCGGAACTATCAAATTGCAGGTTTTCTCGAAATTTCCGCACAAATTTTCAGTCATAGCACCGCATTTCACCGTGACCTCAGTTCAAAACAAAGTGCCAACGGGGGCATATTGTAATGCGACTCAAGAGGTTGTACTTGTAGAACACAATTTTTGGTTGAATATTTAAATTTGTCGTAAAATATGTGTGAGATATTTAGTGAAATATGTATCTAGAACCACTGTAATGTTTTCCTAATTTCATCGTGCCTTGCTAACCCATAAATCCCGTGCAAGGTTCTGTGCGCAGGTACACAAGGCGCCAACCGAGCTGTCTGCAAGAGATACGTCAGCAGGAGAATAAAAGACGCCAGCAGGGGAAAAATACAGATTTGTCGCCGCGTCTTCTTTTTTATAACTTTCAAGAGAGCGATCGTTTTTTGGGCGCCGTACTTTTTGCAGACAGTGGCGCTTTTCTTATAACATCGACCTGTGGTCTAGAAATAAGGTAAAATGACCCATTCACGACGAGTACCACACAACCTGAAAGTGCCCACGGTTACGTTCGCGACACGCATTCAGCAGCGAAATCTTGCTAACAGCCAATGATCTTCCGCGCATTGTATCATACGATCCGCATCATCGCCTTTGCGAATATACCAGCGGCCATGCTATTTTGACCATAAGCAGAAAACAACCTGTGGTATGACCGCGATCGCATGACTTTTCTATGAAGTCATTAATGCCAAGACAACTTTGAAATAGGCTCCAAATAAACCTCTTTGCACTTTTGCGGTTGTATACTCAGGAACCAGATCGTTTTGGGTCTTAAAAAGGACATGACCGTGAACTGCATCAAGAGGTCCTCAAGATGGCTATTTCAATTCAAAACGCCATACAAATGTGGAACATTCCCTTCAACGGATAGGCAAAAACGCCCGCGCACCGGAAGGTGGTGCTCTCGAAAGCTTTTCAACGTCAACTCGTATGCATATAAAATGTATCTTTGGCAGAAAATTTCACTAGTGCAACTTCCAGTTCGATACTCAGAACGGATAATCCCGCACAGCACCACAAAGTCATAACTTAATGGTGTGATCTCTATCGCTCGTGTTACTGAAACTGCTAATTTCATTCAATGAAGCAGGCTCGAAAATACACGTCCGAAATTTCCCGGCCAGGATCTGAATGGCTTTTCCCGCTCAATCCGCGATTCTCAAGAGCTGCTATTCTGGTGATACGAGAACTGTTCCCCCGCCCTCTCCCTGGTCGATCAGGAGGCCCTCAGAGAGGTACATCACGCACTACGCTTCCTTTCCCTGGTGCGACAGGTCCTCCGACCGGGCACCTGGCGCCGAATCGACGCGGTAGCCTTCACTGACGCAAAAGACCAATTACTAGCAAAGGGAGTCCAGTAATTGGCCCAGAGACACCAATCCAGGTTATCGGCCGCCGGTTGAGACCGTCCTGAGCGCTCCACGTTTGGTACTGGGACCTCTGACTGACATAGGGCCTTCCCATGAAAGTGAACCGTTGCGTCGTCATTTCTCATGTCTTTATTGTGAAACAGTCCGGAACCAACGCTCCAGCAGC
The DNA here is from genome assembly GCF_011947565.3 of Pollicipes pollicipes. NCBI lineage: Eukaryota > Metazoa > Arthropoda > Thecostraca > Pollicipedomorpha > Pollicipedidae > Pollicipes > Pollicipes pollicipes. The sequence continues at coordinate 44,843,408 of NW_023596576.1, read as the reverse complement.
TGACCCTTCTCAGGAAATCGACACCGGGCCCCGCTTTAGGCACTGTGCTCCACTGACCAGCACAGGGAGCTTCTCACTGTTTCAGGGCCCGACCAACGCAAGAGGCCTTCTGATTGAGACTTGCGGGCAGGCCCTTGCCCCTGCTTGGGAAAGGGCCTGCTAAGGCTGAGGCCGGAGCGGAACCGACTGTTTGGTACTGGTGGTCTTAGTCAGCTGATATACGACACGCACTGCCTCAGAGGCCCCCGATGGCTGCAAGAGACCCTCTGACTGACATTTTAGGGTCAGGTCTTACGGCTGGGCTCCCTCAAATATGACCTCCGTCCTGCCCTTCTGACCTTCCAATCAGGCCCGTGGTCATGGGCCCCGCGAATGTTGGTATTTGGCTGCTCCTGAAGAAATAAAGCCGTTGGACCATTTGTGGTGCCCATGGAATCTGTCGTTTCTTGAAAATGAAGGTTCTGCTATTTGTGGTGCCCTCTGGAATTGGGGGTCTCTTGTAAATCAAGTTTACGATGTCCTAGAATGAAAGCTTTTTACGCCCTTTGCCGAGGGAACCAACCCAGGATTTCATCAGGGTAGAAGGCAAAGCAATTGTGGTGCCCCTATATTTGAAAGACTTGTTATGCCATGCCGTATCGCAAAGGCCCCGTAAAGCCGCTTCATTTTTACAAATACTTGAAGCGCTGTGTAAGCCACTGTTCCAAGGTATCAATGTTACCGGTTGTTATCAAATGAGATGCTTATACTACTTCCCTTTTTACTACGTTTCGCACATTTTTGTGAAAACACTACCCACAAGTCGTAGAAACGTGCTATATCTCAAAGAAAAGAAACTAGTTGAGACGAAACGGCTAATGTTTTCATCGTTGGCCATCAGCTGAAGTGGTTGGCCTCATCTCAAACCCTTTTGTGTTTAGATATGTATGGTAGTATCGTTATCTACCTTTCCCGATTTAAATTAGTTAACACGCCCTCAGGTGAGGATGGGCAAATTTGGCCGCTGGAAAGTATTTTACAAAATTATTTCTGAACGTCTTGGCGTAGCCGCGCTATTCTATGTAGTAGAACCCAGCATTCCTTCGGCACTCTAATAGTTTTAATGACCTGGCGCCCTTTGCAAAGCTATAGCCAATTTAAATGAGACTCTTTTGATATAAGAAAATTAGAAATACCCTGCGAGTTGTTGACCTATGGCAGGCCAGACTCAGGCCGTAGCTGTTAGCGAAGGCAATTTCTAGGGAACAGTTCGATCTGTTACGACAACGAGTGTTAGACATAGGCATACATCTCTGAGATGGTTCCTTATTACATTGACCCTGTATGGGGTCATGCATGATGGTCAGAGTGAGGTTAAAATCAACCAGCGTTTTTTACGAAAAGGTTTTTTCAAGGGTGGCTTATGATGCCCATATCGGAATTTCGTTACTACAGGGCCGCAACACTCATCTTCCATGGATTTCTTAAAAGCCAGAATAGGTCATTGACCTAAAATGACCCAGGTCAATGATTTGCTTTAGGAACACAACGCCCAGCACAAACCTTCACGGATATTCGAATGCAAAAATCAAAGCAGTCACATAGGATTTTTGTCACCATGACCTTCTAAAGATATAACGAAGCCATTTACCTTAAAAGAACACTAGTGACACATTTCTTAGAGCATGTGTGTATGTTCGAAGTGGTTGCATGACGAGATCTCGTGGCCCTTTGGACACTTGGCTGGAGTTTGACCCTATTTCATCTTATCTGACGCAAGGATCATGACCAGAGTACCTCAAAATTTGCCAAAAGTGAGCACGGGCCAACGAACCCTATGAATTTGGTGTCTCTAGTTTTCTAGGCGTTTGAGATCTCAGGGGGTTCGTGTTGATTCCCCTCCGAGCGAAGGGTATTCAACCGGCCACACAGGCGCGTGTCTGACATAACGCACGCCAGCTTAGTGTTTTACGCACTGAGACGAGGCATTAGTAACAAGGGTGAAATGATTGTTCGGACTGCCGTCCTCGTCTGATGCGTTAGTATGTGCTCAACGTTTTGACCTGATAAATCTCCAGGGAGTAGGTGATTCTCCATATGACTTCCATCGTCATGTGTTACGAAATACTTTAATGGACTGGATGATTTTCCTCTCAGCCAACCGTGCCATTGTTTTGTCTGAAAGCCAAACATTATCCGGCCTTCTTAACGTCTCAGTAATAGCTGACGACGGTCAGGGAGTTGACCGGCCGAAACGTCGTGCATATACTACCGGACCAGATGAACACGATATTCTGAACAATTATTCTAACGAGCTTAGTGTCTCTCAATAAGTCATGCATCATTCGTTGCATTTGGTCGCCCTACCTATTAAGTTGAAGATTCTGCTGGATACGAATGTTCACGTCCACTAGCAATGTTCCGTTTGCTTGAATATAATGAACATACATGTTACCAACAGAGGCTGAACATGTTGCGTCATTTTAGCCTAAACCGCCCAAAGAGCGAATAAATTAGTCAGTCTTGGCTTCCAGAAATGCACGTTTGCACACCACACCAATTGTTGTGGGGACCTCGATCAGTTGTATTGCTCCACGCCGTAGCGCATGCTTATCATTTAGGCCATGCAATATTGAAATGCCGCAGTCCATTTACTGATAAACTGCGGAAGTAGCACGAAGGCTGGTGATAACAATGCTTTCGCTTGCAGGCGATGCTTCATAAATGCATTGCCAATTTGACTTTGACATATATTACGCCGGCTTTTGTCAAAAATTGATGACATGAGTCATTCCTGACGTTTTTTCATGTGACTAACCGAGCATGAGCTATACAAACGTGAATTACGTAGGCTGAGGAGATGGAGCACGGGCCGTTGTGTTCCACTAACTCGCGCCGGAGAGGTGTTCTTCTGGCTTCCGCCGGATGTGTGGCACCACAGTGTGTGTGCAGACCCTACGTTGCCTCGAGACTTAAGCACGTGAGAGCCTTATGAGTTCCTACGCCGAACACGACCGACCATCATAGGCTGGAAGATGCTGGCTGAAGGTGCTTTATCAGGAAATCTTTGGGATGCATGATAAACATTGAAAATGGTTCAAAACTGTGTTGATGGTGGGAAGGAAACTAGGCTGAAATAAAATTCAGATTGAAAACCGTAAGCCGCGTGCGAGACAAAATGCTACCAATTTTTGCGGACTCAACTAATAAAAGAGATGACCAAAATACCAGTTTATTCAAGCTCTTACATCCCGAAGTCCGATCGGGCGCTGGGATCTTCGCCTATCCTCAGAGCTATGTGCCGGCGCAGTGATGACTCATCAGTGGGTGACACCAGTGCTACATGAAATCAGATCATCACAGGCCAGGCCAGGCAAGCTCTCAAGCTATCTCAAAAGCTAGAAAATCATCGAAAAATGCTAAATGTTTGCTTCATGATTACACCAAATCATGCAACGCCAAACGCCATTCCTGTAGTCTCTGCATTGAGAGCATTTGACCTAGCTTGACCTTGGATCACCTGGGCTGCTCGAGTTAATAGCATTGCACCATGTTCTTTGATAAAAATACTTGAAATCGACGCCGGGAAGCCGTTCAGAACGAGTAGAAGAGGAGAAAAATGCGACCCTTAGCGCATGAGCGCGAAACGCGACCGCAACATGACTCCGGCAGAGATCCTCGTTCGCGGCCCATGAAAGGGACGCTGACGCCGGCTGACGAGCGGCGAGAGGAGACGGGTGAGAGGAGACAGAGGAGGCGGTCGGTGGTGCCTTTGAAGACTGGCGCGACTAGCCGCCGTTCACGTGGGGCGGCGCGGGATTTGCAACTGAGCCTGACCTACGGCTTTACCGTCGCGTATATGCCGTTGGTATTTGACACGTAGACAAAGCAAGTACATTGTAAAGCAATTATATTGGGCAGTCATAATCAAGTAGTTTGTTGATTTCAGATGGTTGTAATTGATTCAGCATGACTTTCACTCATTCGTCAGGACAACAACACAAGTGTAACCCATTGCCTGTTGCCCGGCTCCACCTTCGGGCGGCTTTAGAACGTCTTCCCTGGCGGAAGTCACCCTTAACGCCGGCTCGCTGTCGTGTCGCGCCGAGTCAGCGAGCGCCAATGTCAGGCAGCGGCACTGACCTCGTGACGGAGCAGCTCACATTAAACATTAATGAGAAACCATTCACAGTCACCTTAACGGGCAATGAGCTTTCAAAGACCGATTTTGGCGATTCGCAAGGATGGCGATGCGGTGCTGAATACACCGTTGTTTCGGTGCTGAAATCCATGCTCGACTGCTGATCCGTACGCATGCGTCATTGAAGCTTTTCGACACATTCAACCGCTGCATCCGCCTTAATATCCTCAATCTGGTGGGGCACGTCTGGGCGCCCAGGACATATCCCACATAGCGGTTTTGCTCAGCCTTCGCCTGCAGCCTCACCATTTCAGGCGACAGCGCGCCTCTCCTGCCTGGCATCTCCCCAGCGAAGTTCGAGTCGCTGAAGCGCTCGCTGTTTGCCCCTGACTCGGGTGGCCCGCGGTCGGTGGCAGCACTCGCTCAAGGTCGGATGACGTCAGAGGACGGGCAGGTCGCGGCCACCATGACGGCACGCCAATCTTTCGCCACAAAATCTACCCGTGAACTGAAATTCCATAATTGAAAGATGGGGTCACGGTTAACATTCAAACACAGCTAATCGCTAACTCTGATTACAGAAATCCACGCAATCAAAAAAGCTCGAACTGGAATTATTTTCAGACCACGGAGCCCAGCGTATCTCTGGCATCGTTCATCTCGCGCCTTCCCATCACCGCGTGCGGCATGGGCTCAGAGCACCTGCACCTGCTCAGAGCTTCCCACGCGACATCGTCTGCTCCATATACCGCACCTCCGTTGGCTGCGGAATGGGTTGTATCAGTGCGTGGAAACTAAGGCAGATTGTATCTGACTACCTCTCAAGGAAAATCATGCACGTCTGGGCATATTTAGCTGTAGGGTAGTCGTGCTATGACACATCAACGAGCTACGCCAGCAAGACATATAACACGGTTTGATGTTTCGACGCGACCACTCAGAAGCAGCAATGAAGCACATATTTTGACGATAAGGGCGAAATACCGGACAAAACACTACTAAACCGTAAAGCTTGCACACCGTTTCCGTGCGGCAAACTTACGTGGAAAGGACACTCCGTGGACTTCGCGGGAGGTGGATGGCGCCATTATCGGCATGTATGGTTGGCACGGCAACGGCCTTTTGGTTTGACCCTCCAGGCCGATGCGTCAAACACCCATTGCAACAAATATATACTGCCTCCTCTTCGTCAACCACGCTTTCCATGCCTTTGGCGACCCAAAATATACTTCGTGGCTAGTCCTCAGATCTAAAGGGGGGCCAAAGCCGGTGATATCCGAGGGCGAAACGATGCTACACTCGCTTAGCTGATAGTTGAGGGTCTTGCCGGCCATGAACGTGATACAATGCGTGCGTATACGCACGCACAGATATTGCTGAGACGGCCAAACGAGGCGAGACGGGCGGTTTCCGGGGATCGTATTGGTCGGAAAGTGGCTCAGGCTGCCCCCTGAGTAGTTTGTTATTTCGGACAGGATTCCTCTGTCGTCAGCAGAGTGACGGAGCGGTTATGGCATCCCGGCGGAGGTGAAATGTCACAGGGGTGGCACATCAGGTCATGGCGGTGCAAGGAACAAAAATGTGGAGGACGGACGGCGTTGATTACTTGTTCTTGCCTCCGCGCCATATGAAACATGCAAAAGGCAAAGAAGCCTCAGAATGTAGTGACGAGGATTTACTCCGTGTGAACATCATCGGTGTGGCCATTGCTTGTAGCACATAATTACGTTCATCGCCACATCACAGATACTACGTGAAGATATATCACATAGATACTACGTGAAGATATATCACATAGATGGTACGTGAACATCACCGATACATTTGGTTCATCATGGGCACTTTTTGGCATACGCGGTTGTATTTTCAAATATTGTGGAGGTCGTGCATCGTTTCAAGGGCTGCAGATTCTCTCCTCGGCACTTCCGTGACCCGACTTCGGTGTCTCGACTTGCGTTTGTCACTTTTCACAAGCAGACATGTGCTGGTTCCCAGCTTTGGTTCCTGGTTCCCAGCGGTTCCTGGGACAAAACAAAACCCTGGATCCTTGGCCCTGCTGGCGTTTTCGACAAGCCAAGATCCTGAATCTTGGCTCTCACCGATTCTTTCGACATAGCAAACCCTGGATCCTGGTTTCCATTGAATTTTTTCGGAAAATAGGTCAGGGAATACATTGCTACCTCATGTTAAAAAGAGCATTGTACATCAATCGTCGTTTTTAAGGCAGAACATATCTTAGTTAATCGTTAAACAGGTCATCTAAACTCTTACCTTGGAACTTAAATAACTACGATAGAGATCATCCGAGCGCAAACACGCATCAACTGCGACCCCGGCCCCATTGCTACGCGTGATCACAACATTACTGCGTGATCACAACATAACTGCGCATCAGGAACCATAAACATGTACGACGCCAAGGTAACAAGAATAAAAAAGAAATGTTTCTTGCGTATCCAAGCAGTCTTCCGTATTGTTTGTAGATTGGTCGACATGGTGGGGAAATATGACGTTTTTGGGTGCGAATGAATAGCAAAATGAGAATATGGCGGCTAAACAAAGCTTCTTACTATACATGGCATAGAACATGGATGCCAATGGGACACTGGGTTGAAGGGGATAGGTTATGTTATGTTATGTTATGTTAGGTTAGGTTAGGCTAGGTTGTTAGACTAGGCTAGGTTAGGTTAGGTTAGTCTAGGCTAGGCTAGGCTAGGCTAGGCTAGGCTAGGCTAGGCTAGGCTAGGCTAGGCTAGGCTAGGCTAGACCAGGCTAGGCTAGGCTAGGTTAGGTTAGGTTAAGTTAGGTTAGGTTAAGTTAGGTTAGGTTAGGTTAGGTTAGGTTACCTTAGCTTAGCTTAGGTTAGGTTAGGTTAGGTTAGGTTAGGATAGGCTAGTTTACGGTATGCTCTGGACTATTCTGGCCTGTCCGTTTTATAAACGTACCTAGACGCAATAAGAAACGTTTTTCATTGCATTATTATTGAAATCTTGGCCCCGTACATTTTTATAGTTCTTGATAAGCAGAAATATTGTAATTACGCAACGACACGGCAGAAACGGCGTTGGGGAGTCGAGGCGGTGGGGTGCGTGCGGCGCTCGGGGGCTCGCTATCGTAGATATTGAAATTCGAAGCTAGGAGCATGAATCTACCTGTTTTACGATTATTTATCATATGTTCCGCCTTAAACACGACGAATGGTGTACAATTATTTTTTTCTAACATTAGGTACCAATGTATACCTACACCGGAAAATAAAACCGTGTGTCCAGGTTCCCGCTGGAGCTTTCGACAAACCAAGGTCATGGATCACGGTTCTTACTGGTTCTTTTGAGAAAAACCTGGATTCTGGTTCATGCTGGTTCCTTCGAAAAACTAAACACTGAATCCTGGTTCCCTCTGGTTCGTCAGTGTGCTATGTTCTTGGTTCCAGGTTCTCAATGGTTCTTTCGAAAACGCTGGACCTTAAGCACTGGGTGTCACTGATTTGTCACATGCACAAGGCCCTGACTTATTGGTTCTTAGCTATAACATCATCCAAGTCGCACCAAACAAACCAAATATTTTGTTTTCTCTAAAGTTCATCTAAAGTCATACTCCTCAGGCAAGTAGAACAGTCAGCATGCCCTGATAGCATCACTGCAGCTGACAGAGCTTAACTGCTAGTTGGAGATCATTGCCTACAGCTTAGAAATGAGCGCCTGACAGCTGAAGCTACCACGCCGGATAACTAACATACTCGTGCTTTTACACTTCATGAAAGTCACACACTACAGGCAAGTCAAATAGCATGTCCTCGCACTACCATTGCAATCAATACAACTCTACCGTTAATTAAAGATCCTTGCTCACAACTCAGGCAAGCGTCTGGCTGCTGGAACTATGATGCGGGTGATTAACATATTTGAAAAAAGCGTAAAAAGTCACACACCGGAGGCATGCCGAACAGTCAGAACGCCCTGATATCATGACATAAAAAAGCTTTACTGTTCCTTGAAGACGCTTGTGCTTCCCTAACAAACGCACATGGTGGCCTGACGACTGAAACCACGGGCTCATCTTTGCCAAATAGTAGGTGTGCCTATTATAAAAGGTTAAAGGTTAAGGTATACTTTGGTCAAAATCATTACGCAACCACCAATGTCTCCAATACAATGTGGGCAGAGTCGCAATCGTCAGAGTTGCAACAGTCTCTCTTTGCAAAAACGGGTGCATTTTCTTTTGACAGAGGTTTGGTAAATGGGAGAGCCAGAAGAGCTGAGACCCCTGACTTGACAAATCAAACGTTGACTCTTGAAGGATAGGGCCAATGTTGACTATGAGTTAACTGAAAAGAACCAACAAGTATAAATGCCAGTGCCTTAAACTGGGAGTTCTCACGTTGTCCCTGCTGTGAGATGTCAACAAAAACTGAATAGCTCTGCATAATCTGTGTGTGCTGTGTCCATGTCCTTCCTGCTTGTCAAGCTTGCAAATTTATGTCAAATGAAGCCTTTTTTATATCGAAGCAAGATGTGGTCAGAACCTACTGCCGTATAACACATGCAACGGATGAGACTCGGCCAGAAAAATAATACTGGCACAAGCAGAGTAGTGCCGTTAGTGTGGGTGCATCAGCTGATAATCCGTTTTCCATCCCATGTCTTCAAATCTACACATACTCTGGGCAAATATGAAACAATGACAAGCTTATTTCCCTTGCAGGTCATCATACCTGATTCTATACTTAATAGAAATAAGTATAGAATATTAAGCATATAATAGAACATACAATATAGCATATAATAGAAAAAACGCCGGTCGACCAAGGTCATCCAGCGGGATTTGTGTTTTTGACTCAGTTCGGTGCTACCCAATTTCTATCACCATAGCCAAAACAGACATAAACAAAACGGGTTGCGGAATAGATCAGTTCAAGTTGGGTCAGGTACCGCTGTTATTTTATGGGTTATGGCACGTGCTATCTGGTCTCGTTCCTAAGATGCTGTCATGAGAGCTGGCAGTCACTAGTGTCTGTGGCTGCTGAGGGTGTATTTTATTGGACAGAAGTTTCCATGGCAGTTACCGGAAGTAAAAGTCTTATTGGTAGGTACACTGTGAGGTAAAGCAGCGATAATTCTAGTAAATATGGTGTTATTGTGACAAGGTAGGAATTTTTCACATCAACAAACCTCCCATTAACCATTCTTAGAGGAGAGCTCATGTTACAAGTACTAAAGCAGATGTTTTAGCCATATAAACAGGCCTACATGCATACAGAAAAAGGCGCAGTGAAATGCACATAGCTATACTCCTCACTCGCATTCTGGAAAGTGTGGCAGATGTTTGTAAGATCCCATCATGGCGGGGATGCATCGAAAAATTTAAATTTAGAATGCTTTCTGAAATTATCTATGCGTGGAAATAATGAACATTGTTTCCATTCATTTGTGCCAACTTAAAAGAACACCATGGGTGTAGTTTTATTTTATGGGGTCACCTCAACCTCCCAACTTTAACACGCGCTCGGGTGGCGGGGGTCAAATTGACCCCCCGAAGGTTTTTCTAGAATGGTTTTCGAACGTGCGGCGTGGCCGCGCTAAATTTTGCGTAGCTGTAGACGATTGAACAGAGGATTGTTTGGTATAAAAATTTAGATGTAGCTTGTAAGGTGGTCGTCGACCTATGGCAGGTCAAAGTCAGGCCATGGTTTCAGCGAAAGTGCTTTCTAGGAAATCGTCCAATCTGATGCAATAACGGACAGTTTGACGAAGCCATACATCTCTGAGATGCTTTCTTAGGCACTGAAAATATAGAATGAGCAAATACGTTGACCTAAGGTCAGGTATGAAGGTCAGACCAAGGTTACAACCAATCTGATTTATTACTCTAGGGCTTGCTGTATCAGAAGGTTTGTGGTGCTCATTTCGAGTTTATTGACAGCAGGAATCGCATTATACATCTTCCACTGACTTCTAGGAGGTGAGAAAAGGCCATTGACCTGAGACGACCCGGGTCGACAATTTTTTTAGGAACATTCCGCCTAGCGTAATCTTTGTCGCTTATTCAAATGCAAAACTCAGAGCAGTCTTGTATGATTTTGGTCGCCATGACCTACAAAAGGTCAAACAAGGCAATGACCTCGAGTGGGCTTGTGCTCTTATGCTTAGAAAGTTTCCTAGATTCTGAGGGCACTTCGGAGAGCAGCTTGAAATTTGACCTTGTTTGGCCTTATTTGACCTAAAGGTCATGACCTAGGAAACTCAACTTTGGATCTATGTCAGTTTACTTACACTTACACCCTGTAAATTTGGTGTCTAGCGCTTTCTTAGTTCCCGAGATCTCAGGGGGGGTCAAATTGACCCCCCACCGGAGCGAAGGGTATCTAGCCGGCCAACCGGGAGCGTGTTAAAACAGACAAAGCGGGAAATGGTTCAGCCATTTCCCCCTCAACCTCTCAGGCTCTTTTCAGAGATGCGCCCATAAGTAACATCTTGCTGAACTTCACAATTTAAGGCTGACAGGAGACTCAAGAAAAATTGTAGTTCTTGCTGCTTATTCTGGCGTCACTCCAGCCTAAAGATTCTTTCTTGCTAGGTCTCAGCTTCGTCATGAGCTGTATCTTGGTTCTTGTTGGATCTCTAGATGTGCCAAACTGGACCTTGGTTCTTACTTGATCTCTTAACATGACGTCAGGCCAGCTCTTGGTTCTTGCTGGGTCTCTTTACATGGCATCAGACTGGATGCTGGTTCTTGGGGGATCTTTGAGCGTATTGTCAGGCTGGATCTTGGTTCTCGCTGGATCTTTCGAAGTAGTATGAGGGGCTGGGTTCTGGTTCTTGCTTGATCTTTCCAGTGAATATGAGGCTGGATCAATCGTCCAATACCAGACTGGTTCCTACTTCTTCTGGTTACGGAATCAAAAACCAGGAATCGATTCGCGGAAAAGATGTTGGGAACCAAGCACCTCTGCTCGCGAGTAAGCGGCATTGGTACGCATCCGTGCTCCCCTCCCCCCCCTCCCCCCTCCTCCGTCGCGGGCGGCTCGTCAGGTCACTATCATTGAGGCCGTCCCCGGCTGCAGGCTGAGACTGTGATGGCGGAGTAGAATGCCTCCCAGCCATCGCCTCTGGGTACTGGGCCTCACTGGTAACGTGCACCAGAAGAGTGGGTGATCATTTAGCGAGAGCCTTATTTCAGCAAGGACTGCAACGGATGCCTTTTCATGTTCCGTAAAGAGTTTAGTTGTAAGGAGAGTGTGCGCCAAAAAATGCCAGCTGCTTCACTGTCGCCTTTACGCATAATGATGTTTGAGCTCTTATATCCAGATCGTACGTGTCCTCATACTTGCACCCTGTCCGTGCGCGCGCACTGGCACGATCCAGACCAGAGTTTCTGTTCCTAGAGAGACGCAAGTTGCCGCGGCCACTGTCTGTGCTGGGGGGGGGGGGGGGGGGGGGTAGTGCTGTCTGAGAGGTCACGACCCGGACAAGATGCGGATCTCGGTTCAGCTTCCACCACGCCAGATGAGACCGTTCTACAGTTCAACGCGATGCGAGTTTGCTCGGAGGGCCGCTTGTGAAAGCTCAGCATTTTTGTTTTTTTCCACTCAAACTCCTAGACGCGACGTTACCAATGTCAGCTGCTTACCTGGAGCGAGTTGTCGACCACGCATATGAGGTTTTCTCACCTGTTTAAATCGCTGAAGTAGACCAGATCGTCTCGTGACAAACTGTTCACCTTCGCTTGAAATCTGCGCAATGACCAGTCAGTTAACAGAGCTCAGCATTCTTAGACAGACAAAAATAGTCGGATTCGCAGGAACGTTAATCTATTCACAACGAAACCTGCCGCGTAATGCATGCGTTGATGTGGAATATTGCTCCCCTGCTATAAAGCACAACCTCTGTCTTGTGCTGTGGATTACCACCTGATGCTACTTGCAGGCTCACCACGTTCTCAGCGCTCCTCTGGCGTGATTGGTCACACATCAGCGTCTTGAAGAGACCCATCCATCTTGAGAAATCGCCCGGCTTCCCGCAAACACCAGGAGGATATTTTTGGACCGACTTTGAACGTTGCGGCTGCCGGAAACAGGGCGTGCTATGCATCTGTTGGGCTGTCTCCGCTGCCTCCGTCGCAAGACAGCTCATTAATCCACGCGGTTACTGCAGACCATAGAGTCCGATTCGTGTGTAAAGTGTTATGGACTTGAACCAGCCGCAATACATTCCAATGCCGAGCTGGGATTCAATCCGCGGCCGTAGAGACGCAGCTGCTGTCGTTGTAAACGCCAAGAGAGGATCTCTCAGCGTTGAAAGAGCGCAAGAACCTTACGAAGTTTGGAAGGTCAAACCAAATGACACCTATCGGTTAAAGGTCTCGGTAATTTTTATAGCGCCTGTATTTGATGTGGTATTCATGTCGCAATTTAAATTATTACTCGCCACAGCCATGCACTATATCCCCTTTTCATTATTCAGTCTTCCGAGCGCACTCATAAGAGCTTGCAGCGCGCTGGACCTTCCATCTCGACTTAAAATAGCAAAATAATAATGTGACGATTGCAGAGTAGCCGGTTGAAAGCACCCCTTCCCGAAATACCATCCATTAAAGTTGGACGGGTGCGGAGTAAGAGGAAAGCCGCGTTGACGTGGATGTGCTTGCTTGTGGAGTGTCTGATAGCAACGAACGTTCCCGAGGATCCGCTTTAAAATCAGTGGCAAGAGGTTCACACAGCTCTGGGTGGTGACACCAAGGTCAACGGGGAATTGATAGGCATTTGTCGGAGGGAGAGGATAGTAGCTGCGCTGGACAACACGTGTCCAGGAAGAAATCCAAACAACCTGCGGTAGTGGAAGGGACATGGAGACACCTGAAAGCTAAGCCCGCCACGTTGCCGACGTCGACGGGTCAAGCAGTTACCATTAAAACAGAGGATGGCGAGTCGGATCCAAGGCGCTATACATCGCACCCGACATCTGGGGTGAAGAAAGCCTCTGATTTACCAGATATGGTCGGTGACAAAACCTAACACTTTTGCATGCCAATTGGTGACAAAATTGCGGAAATGAGAGCAAATTTCAACAGACAAGGCCATGCCACAGCAGATTATCCTATTTCGACGAAACTCAAAGCTTAGTATTGCTCTGTACTCGTCAACGCTTGCAGCGTGAGCGCATGTCGATCGAAACGCTGATGTTTCGCTGTATGAGCAAGTTGAGTCATGTCAGTCAAATGCTGCCATACATGGTAGCTTTAGTCCGGATAGTTTTAAGCAGGTGACAGAAACATGCTACAAACTATACCATACTGGTGCTGACGTCGCAGATCAGTGGTGACTCAGTGTTTTTTTTCAATGCTGCTCAGACCAGTGCTTTTCCCATATTTTTTCAGCCAAAATTCGCTTCACATACTTAACAGTATAAAATACCAAATAACTAGGCCTGTTACCAATCTAAAGTCGTGGCTGGCCACAGCATCTTGCGACGAACGTGATCAGTTTGCTACGCGGCGATCTAAAGCGTGGCGGTATTTGAGACAGATGGGCTTGATTGCTCGCCACGCGGTAATGCGTCGGGCTCATTGCAAGGCTGTGGGCTGCTGTTGGTTGCGTTTATGTCGTGAGAAGGTGACTGGCTGGAAGGACGTAGTTTAACGTCACCGTTTTAAGGCAATTTCGTTAAAAGCCCTGTCGATCTAGGATTTTTGTTTGTGAGTACCTGAGCTGTAGCTTCAGAGGTAAACGGAGGCCATTGGAGCGACGCCTGTCAAGGATTCATCTGGGGCTTTCTGTTACTGAGAGAAATAACGGCTTTGAGTTAAGGGGCCGAGCATCGCTGGTGTAGGATTATCGCATCGCTTGTTGCACCTGGTTGCAACCCAGACTTAGTACACTGATTGGTGGACAGGCGTGAAATAAAATGTTTTTAATTGCCATCATATCGCATATAAAGTTAAATGAACACGCTAGAGGTATTCACAAATGACATTTGCATCTGTTGATGCCAATAATGTATGGATTTTGCTTTGAGGACTTGGGATCGTGTTCAAAAGGGCAAGTTCTGCAGCGGCATGATAATGATGATGTCAAGATAATGAAGGTCGCCAACGCTCTCAGCTGATTGTACGATGATGTCACGAAAACAAAAGTGATATTGTTTCAGGTGGTTGTAAAACTATGTTACTGGTAAATGTAGGACCACAGGGATGCAGTCTTGCAAATTCGCGGGCGTGAGGGATGGGAGGGGAAGGAAGGAGGGTGCAGGAATAAAGAAATGTCTGAGCCTGACTCCGAAATGCACTTAAAACAGTTTTCTCCCCAGATTTGACGCCATTTGCCGCAGCTGGCAGCTGGGATGTAGTTCTTCAGAATTAGTTTTTGGGGACTGAACCCCCAAATTATAATAAATGAAAAATAATGGATAAAAGTTACTTTAAGACAGGAAACTGCATCCCTGGTTAGGAGGCACAATCCCGCCTCCCTCTTCCAAACTGAATAGGAAACCACACGCCTTTGGGGTGATTTTGTTAAGTATGCCGCTATCTGGCAATTTTGTTATGTCAGTCTCCACCTTCATTCAATGTTTGGTGGCCAGCAAATGAATCTTTAGTGTGAATGAACCCCGAAACTAAAATGTTTGATGGCTACGCCCATTTGCATTTCATTTGTCTGCTTTTCGTAGTTTATTGCATTGAAATATATATGCAGTGGCATCTGAAAGCTTTTACCTCAGGTGACAATGCAGACGGTTCCAAATTTCGTCGGTGACAGAAAAGGCACTTTTTCACTTCTGCCCGACATTTCACAAACGGCACAACCCTAAAGCCCACAGGTACCGTGTTTACTGACGCATTGTCTCGCAACAGCTGCTGCAAAAACGGCCGACAGATATCACACATGCCCTGCTTCCGGCACCTGCAACTTTCAAAGGCCTGCCGAAAATACAGCTCTGTTACTGACATAAAAGCAGGGCCCTATCGCGTCTCTTCGATACATTAATGCATGAACAAGCACATCAAACGAACGCGGAGAAAATGGTCAGCCAGCGAGCCTACCATGGAGCTGCAAGCAAGCTGTAGTATTGTGGCTTTGCCGCAGGATGAAGCTAGCATAGCAAGAGGGTTTGTAGGCTACAGGTGGGAACGCATCAGTGAATGCGGGAGAGTATGCCATGCAGAGTCATATCTGACACCACAGCAGGCTTTGCGTGACAGGCTGAGTCCTGAAGATATTACCGTTCATGAGTACATAATATAAATATTTGAACTTCTTAAAATGCTGAAGGTTGTTGCGCAAATTGCTAGCAATGAACATTATCAAGCTACTAGGGGATGTGATGCTCTGTGGAGATTTATCGAGCTCAGAAATTCACTGACGCAACATTGTCACGCTGTTAGAGCATGTGGGATACTGTAAAGATTTATCAAGATCAGGAAATCACCGACGTGCGATGGACAAGCTGTTCCAGATGACATGGCCGAGAATGGCGAACGCAGGCTGAAGGAAGCAACGGACATAAAGGGTAGCCACGTTGGACTTCAAAAGGTGGCTCTCCGAACAAGCTTGGGAACTAGCTCCGGGCGCGTGGTATGCCCACTCTCTCGTTTATTCGGCGAATGAAGTGCTGTCACTGTGAAATAAAGAACGGCGGCCTCGATGATACGAAACACTAGCATGAGGTATACAATTGCAGGTCTGTCCCGTGCTGCTGACCTCTCGGACGACACTGACCACGGGGCCGAGCACACCGACACCGAAGACGAACAGTCCCTGTTGTTAAAGCATCCACGGATTGGAGCCTGCATTTCTTTGATAAGCAAATGTCCGTCGTCATCCCTCCGAGGAATGGAAGGATGCACCTGGTCGACGCATCCCCTGCTCCGTGACTGAGAATGATGCCGAGGCCAGCTTTCTGTTCTCAGCGTCGCGTCATTCCGTACTCTGAGTGCCGCCAAACACGGATTTGGTGGTTATATCCTGGTTATATCCTCCCAGGCCTTTTTCCTTTTATTCCGTGTGTCCCTTTCGTGATAACGCCATGGAACAGCAATGGGTGGAAAGTGCAAGAATTTGTGAGAAAAGCGCATCTTTCGTAGAGCGTGGATGAGAACGAGTAATCAGTGCCGCTCCTCCACATTTGTCTTGAGTGGTATCACCGTATGACTAAGCTCACCCGCTTCCACCACATTTAAAATTTGCTGATAAATTATAGCCACTTTGCCACTTTGTAATCAGAATTATATCACACCTAGTGTGGTGACGCGAATTATAAATGCAAGTAAAACTGGTCATTCGAGGTCAAGCTGGGTCAACTACGCCAAAAGAAAATATCACAGGAACGTGTCTTAACCCTCAATAACCTCGTTTAACACAGCCTGTGTCACATAGCCGACGTTTAGTGCCTTTTGTCTGCTCCTTAGCATCCTCTGTGTTGCTGTGGAACGATGCTCAGGTTTTCAGAACGATGATGTACTTCTTCTCATTATATGATTCTTGCGGCCTTGGGGGAACTTGATATACACATGCACAGGAGGTTTGACTGTTCACATGCATGACCTGGCCTTTTAATGACCTGATTCGATATGCCGCGGGCGTCACCCACCGATGAGTCCCCACTGTAACAGACGCATCGTTCTGAGGCTGAAATTGGATCGTAACACCCAACGGGAGTTACGATGTGGGAGCTTGAACGATCAGAGGTCTTGGCTGCTTTTATTGGGAGAGTCGACACAGACACGGAGCATTTTCTGTCTCACGCGCCTCAGGCTTTGAAATCCCATTTTGATCTGTTGTCCGTGCACTCATCCCAATGCGTGCTGGGCTGGGTTCTCACGCTGGTGTTTCCACATCAGCGTGAGAACAAAATCAGAGTGAACGACCAATGATATGCGTGCATTATTTGAAAACGTCTCTGAACTTTAAGACCATGAAAAGTGGTAAAACACAGTCCAATGGCCAAGTGTGAAAATGTGGGGTATGTAGGATTTAACTTCATCCGGTCACACAGAAACAAAACATTGTTTTTATATTATATTGATTTGCATGTTAATGACTGCGAGATGCGTTTGTCTCTCAGTAATTATCTTGTCAATGGACGGAGCTATCAATTGATAAAGTTGCTGCATCCTGTTATGAAAAATAACAAACCACCAGTATTTGGAGGAAATAAGGCAAATTTATGCACTTACCAATATTTACCAGCCTTGCGGTTACCTTTTCATCAAATATCTGTTATTGACATGCGCAACCATATCTCATAGCGTTTTGGATAGAGCTCAGGTCCTGAACTTTAAATTTGGTGTTTTCCGTTTCATTTGCAAATTCAAATCAAATTCTGTTTCGATTCCGTTCCGTATTTGGTTTACTTTAGGATTGTCGGTTATGTCATTGACGTACGCGCTTGCTGTATGCGTAACCCCCTAAAACACGACGCATGAACTATTGGGAGCCTTTGTGAAATAAGGCAGACATGTGCAAACTACACATTTAGGAAAGCGCATGTACTCTAAGCCTCACATCCACCCTGTGGAGCGTCCAACTGTGTCAAAATTCCCTTTCTCTCCACACTGCTTCACGAGTATGCAGTGTGTCTTTTTCGAAGTTCTTCACAGTCGTTCTTGCGAGCTCTTGCCACGAAGTTCCTGGAGTGTCGATCCTAGTTGAACACTCATCTGGACCGAAGTGGACAGAGAAGTGGAATGTTGACATCGCCCGGCCGAAACGGTGAAGACAGAACCGCTCTCAGCTCTACTTTGACCTCGGGGATTGGGCGGTAAGCCGTTGCACGGAGACCGACTGCGTAAAATGTTTAAAATGTTTAGCGTATTTCTGAAGGTAGGTCTGAATATTTGCGTCCAAATGATGCAGACTGACATTTTGCCTCCATACTATTTACTGGCTCACGAGGAAGTGTGAATTAGAGCGACTTGTTTGGATGTCATTACAGTCGTTATATTACCTACAATTTCGGATATGTTCCGAAATGTTTTAAAAATCTGAATCTGTAAGTCTTCAAGGAAACGGCGACTAACGACCAAACGACTTCAAGTGTTATGGGCCTGTCGGGGGCGAGGTTGTTTCTGCTTCTTCTTAGGCGTGGCACTAAATTTTCCTATTTCTCGCCCGACACCATTTTATTTGCAATGCGGTACACGACACGCGATTTCGGTGTCGAAAAGGGCCATTAAATGAAACGGCTTGCCCAGCAAAGTACACCGTAGGCACCCATTATTCTGAAAGCCTACTCGCCTCTAAACCGGGAAGGGCACGTTTCATAAAGGTAAAGCAGCCAGTTAAAACCTTATTTCGTGTGGAGACAGGTGTCGCCCGGCCCATAAATACGGCGAAATGCATCCGTGACCAGTAGACACCGATGATGGGGAGTCGCACAGGAGCTTTACAGCCAGCTGCGCGTGGCTAGTGTCTGCAAACGTGCCAAAGAACGACATCTGCTGGCGGCCTTCGGATATTGAATGGCGTAGTAAAGCTCGCGCCTGCAGAGGGCGCAGGATCAGCGACGACCCGTGGTTCGCAGGCATTCGTGAGGAGCCGATAGTTCCAGCTATAGCTCGCAGCAACTACAGGGTCTGTGTGGTGCGGGCGCACATCTTCACTCAGTCGTGCATGGTCCAGAGCAGCGTTCACAACATCTTGCACAGCATGCATAGAGATGACGCGCCAGCGCGAGCCCGGATGACCGGTTGAACACTACACGCTCGGCTGGGGGTGGGGATTGAGGGCGACTTGACCATCCAAGATCTAAAGAACTAAGAAAAGCACATACACCAACTTCACAGGATGGGTAGGCTTGCATATAAACTCACTTATGTCAAAACTTACGGGCCAAGGTCATGACCTTTGGGTCAAATAGCGCCAATCAAGGTTATACTCCACGTTTGTGTTTGAAGTGCCCCTAGACCTCCTCATGCACCGCCTTGTATCTTGACACCTCTTTTAAGCAAAAGATCACTTGTGTTCATTTCTGGTACGTGATCTCGAGTTACCTTGAAAAGGTCATGGTAACCAAAAATCTAGGAGATCGTTTTGATTTTTGAATTCTAACAGCCGTCCAGGATTACGCTAAGCAGTGTGTTCCTGAAACAAAAGGTAGGTCTAGGTCATTCTAGATCGGTGACCTTTGATATTACAGATGTCCCGGAAGGATGTCTGCTGTTGTCCATGTTATCAAGAAATTCGCGATAAACATCAGAAACTACCCAAAAAAGCAATCCATGTAGCAAAAAAGGAGACCGGTTTTCACCTCGGTCTAACATTTACACTTGACCCAAAAGAGTCTGAAATTCGTCGCAATCCCATCTGAAATTATCTTATCGTCTCAGAATTGTTACCTTGCAATTGCCAAAAACCTATCTCAGAAACATACGGCTTCATCTTGCACTACGTTGTTGCATCAGCCTAGACGATTTCCTGTGACTCCTTAGCTCTTGCTGACAGCGATGGCCTGACTTTGACCTGCTACAGGTCAGCCACCTAACAAAGCACATCTAATTTTGCATACCAAAATATCCGCTATTCAATAACCTAAAGGCAAAGGCAAGGTAAGGCAAAGTTTTGTGCGGCTGCACCACGCCGTTCTGAAGTTATTCTGGGAACACCTTCGGGGAAGGGGGTCAAATTTACTCCTCCCACCCGAGCGCGTATAAATTACAAGCGGGTTCAGTGCAAGTCTTAGGAAGCTCCAGCGGCTTCGCGACCGCG
Organism: Pollicipes pollicipes; assembly: GCF_011947565.3. Taxonomy (NCBI): domain Eukaryota; kingdom Metazoa; phylum Arthropoda; class Thecostraca; order Pollicipedomorpha; family Pollicipedidae; genus Pollicipes; species Pollicipes pollicipes. Next base: position 44,823,588 of record NW_023596576.1, on the reverse strand, counting down.
TCGCGGTCACAAGCCGAGCAAGCGCCTCTCTCCGAAGCGGTCACAAGCTGAGCAAGCGCCTCTCTCCGAGACAGTCACAAGCTGAGAAAGTGCCTCCCTCCGAAGCGGTCACAACCTGAGTAAGCGCCTCCCTCCGAAGCGGTCACAAGCTGAGCAAGCGCCTCCTTCCGAAGCGGTCACAAGCTGAGCAAGCGCCTCTCTCCGAACCGGTCACAAGCTGAGCAAGCGCCCCCCTCCGAAGCGGTCACAAGCTGAGCAAGCGCCTCCTTCCGAAGCGGTCACAAGCTGAGCAAGCGCCTCTCTCCGAACCGGTCACAAGCTGAGCAAGCGCCCCCCTCCGAGGCGGTCACAAGCTGAGCAAGCGCCTCTCTCCGAAGCGGTCACAAGCTGAGCAAGCGCCCCCCTCCGAAGCGGTCACAAGCTGAGCAAACGCCTTTCTCCGGACCGGTCACAAGCTGAGCAAGCGCCTCTCTCCGAAGTGGTCACAAGCTGAGCAAGTGCATCTCTCCGAAACGGTCACAAGCTGGGCATGTGAGTCTCTCCGAAACGGCAAGCGACTTACCGGACTGCTGAGCACGCGAAAAGGCAAGTAAATTTCATTTGATGTGACGTCCTCCCACGCCACCGACAGACAATTTCATCGACCCTCTCAGCAATTTAAACAATCGCTAAAGTGATCATGTGTTCTTATCATTCCACTCTGGCGTAAGCCCTGTGGACACTCAACAGCCCTCAAACTGTTACTGACCTTTGAACAAAGCTACGCGGCCGCTAAAAGTGCCAGCAGTCTGTGGAAGCATTTCGTTTTAACGGCGTTCATCAACCGAATACTAAGATAAAGCACAGAAATTAGCTCAAAAGGTCAGGCGAGAGACGTTACCATTACCGATTTTTTGCATTTCCACGTTGCCGTATGTTCATGATTGACTCGGTGTGAGGTTAAGTCACGTGGAATGGTGGAGTGGCCTCGAGGAGTGGTGGTTGGCTCCGAAACAAGTCAAACGGTCTATTGGCTAAGGTCGATTCGGTTTCTTTCAAGGTTTAGGCGGGTCGACGTCGGAATTGACCCTAGCTCAGTGCCCAGAATATTATATGAAACAAATGAACTAGCAAGGCAGCTAACGCAGGTTGTTATGCTGAAAGGTGCGGTGTGCGGTAAATGAAACGCTGGAGATGTTTCTGTCTCGTCTTCAAAAAGTATTTGGTACTTTTTAGCCTATGAAACGGTTGAAACCATAAACCATTACGAGCTTAGTACAAACCTCGTAAAATCGTATCACTCCATCGCTCATATCATAGAATTGCGAAACCCCTGGAGTAAGAATTGAAGTCAACACAAAAATCGTTCGTGTTGCTGGTAGACAATGACGGCATCAGCTTAATGCGATGCGATTCGTAGAAGGTGTCCTTCCAAGACCACCGCTTGTGTGTCTCGTTTATTTCGCAAAAAACGAAAGCGGGCGGTGATGCGATATGTTTTACGCAATACACGTGAACTCATGCAAGGTCATGCGACTTGTTTTGGACTCTACCGTTTATCATCGTCATCTCCCACCCCGAGCAGACACGTGCTGATGTGTGGATACGCGCTAACGTGATGCAAGATAATGGCCGAAGTCGACACTCATACGCCTGACGCGACCCAAAAAGGAAACATCGCCAGCAAACTTTTCGCGGTAAACCTCCCAGCACTGTGAATGCATCAGTGACATGCCAACAAAACATCACGTCAAGCTAGGCGACTCATTGGTTGACAAGAACGTAATGAAAATGACGATAGACGAACACGAGTGTTGAAAGTCTGTGTAAACCACACTGACCCCCGTTTACACAACAAATTGTTTGAGCAAATTCGCGGCGCCGAGTGACAGCTAAACCCAACAGCCAACAAACGTTTCAGGCTCACCATTCAGACTGCCATCGCGCCAGCGTCTGGGAGTCCCCACTTCATCAGATGTCCGCGCGCAGACGCCAGTGGTCCTGAGGGGAGCAGGGGGACACGGGCGCCACCGAACGAAGAGCTTCCGCGCTTCTGGGAGTCCCCACTTCAGCAGATGGCCGCGCGCAGACTCCAGTAGTTCTGACAGGAGCAGGGGGGCACGGACGCCACCGAACGAAGAACTTCCACGCTTCTGGGAGTCTTCGCTTCAGACGTCTGCGCACAGACGGGAGGAGTTCTGGCAGGGCAGGGGTCTCAACGTCACCAAACAAAGGACGTCTACTCTTCTGAGCCAACGGGAGCTGCACGCGCTCCTGGCGGTCACGGAGGGCGGTCAGCGGGGGGGGGGGGGGGGTTGAATACGGTTTGCTCTGTTGGGGTGGGGGCGTGGAGATCAGTTTGAACCCTCTCCTGAGATCTCAAAAACTTAAAAAGCTAAAGACACTAAATTCACAGAGCAGATTGGCCTGTACGTAAACTTGCTTGTGCCAATATTTGGGGTTCCTAGGTCATGATCTTGGGATCGAATAAGGTCACAGAAGGTCCAACTCCAAATTGGTATCTCAACTGCCCCAGAAGCCCTCATGCAATCGCCGTGAAGCTGGGCATCTGTTCTATGAAGACGTTTAATGGAGTCAGTGATTTTGTTTGAACTGTATATGGTCAAGGTGATTAAAGCCGTTTGAGATTGCTCCCATTGCGTTTCGAATTGGCCTCAGGGGTTACGTTAGGCGGCATGTTCCTCAAACACAGTATCGACCAAGGTCATTTCAAGTCAGTGACCTGCTCTGGCCTCAAAAAAGTTCATGGAATATCATGTCTGTTGCGGTCACTGTCACTCAAAAATTCGAAATGAGTATCAGAAGCTACCTTTATAAAACCATGCTCTCGAGTAAAAAAAAACAAGGTAGTTTTAACCTTGTTCTGACTTTCGTCCTCTATCGTAAGTCAATGGAAGTTGTAATTCTAAATTCAATCTGTTTGTTGCCTACGAAAGTATCTTAGATACGCATGGCTTCCTCTAATATTCCGTTTTCGTATCACTTCGAACGATTCCCTAGGAATGCCCTTCGCTGACAAACATGGCCAAACTTTGACCAACCATATGTCAGCGACCTTACATGGTACGTCTTATTTTTACGTAAAAAAATCGCTACTCAGTTCTTTACATACTAGTTTGGCGCGTCTACGCCGCGCCGTTCGGAAACCAATCTGGTAAACCTGTCGGGGTCAATTTGACCCCTCCCCGAGCGCATGTGGAAGAAGGGGCGTGTCGCGCACAGGTGAGTGCGCTCTTACGAAGCGCCAGCGACTATGGCGTTTGTACCAGGAACTAATGATCTTGACCCAACCGGGACCCGAGCTCGGGCCAACACGCGGGAAACTAAGATGATAACCATCCGGTCATCAATCAAACCCTCTTGTCGCTTTACGCAGCATGCTGAGATGTCATGTGGTGACAGGAATAAACCAGCTTGTTGTGTGAGCTTTCCGAATAACGTGACAGGACTGTATGCCCAATTAGTATGATTTGCGGAGCCATGCCTCTTGCGCTCATGGGCAATGCACCGCAATGTACGCAAATTCTTTCAATATCGTCGCGCCTACTTTGTGCGTAGTTTTGGCTCTGCCTCACGTAATAGCCTTGCATATCTTCGGCTAATTTGAACTCTACCAAAATAAACCGCGCCGACTTGGACCAGTTGTTAGACTAAACCATAAGCTTTACATGACAGGCGAGCTAAGTTTTCCATAGCACTTGATTGGTTAGAGGTGCACCAAAATAAGCTGATGGTGTGGTATGACTTAATTGGCTTCCATGAACAGATGGCAAAGCTCACCGTTACAAGTTTGATACGGCAGGCAAATATCTAATTAACAGTCAGCACATGAGCCATCTGCTTCAGCCTGGAAGAGACCGTGGCAGTCTTAAATAAACATCGGTGCGGAGCAGAGTCCCGCTCAGACACAGTACCTATCATGCTCACACAAATCGATAACTGGACAGCTCCAGTTCTCATCACGGTGTAACATGAAAAAAGCATGCTGCAATGCAACTGAGCTGAGCTGAACTGGAGGCACAGATCGACTGCCTGTTGCGGCATGTCCTGTTGTGGGTGTGGTCATGCATAGTGTTGGTTAAGAAAACAGTACAGTGCAGTTGGTTCTGAAGTCTGTACAGTCGGTGAGCACTACCGAGCTTAGATGCCACGGGCAATGAGGCCTGCAGTGTTTTTCTGTTGCAATGAGGGATTATGCGTGGCCTAGGGTAGATGAGATGATCCCAGTGAACTAGTCTCCCATCAGTCAGGTACCTCCAGCCCACGCTCCCAAAAAATGAGAAGAAAGTGAGCCGAATTCAGGGAGAAACTCGTTTGTTGTAGGGATAATAAAATGACGCAAACCACCCGTTTGAGGGTAAAGTGCGTCAATCGTTACTGCTTGTGCCCCTTCCCCCACACACTCATGTCGCGACATTGAGCCCCTGGGTGATCTTTGACGGTCTGCTATAAGTTCTGCGCGTCTTAACGAGTTGGCTAGGCGCCAGTTCTCGGGGCAAGTAGCCCAGGGTTGGAGAAACATTCCACGTGACGTCAGAAGCCCGCGCAATTCCGCGGCATTTGGAGTCACCCTTACAGCAGCGCTGTGTCGTGTGCGCCACCGTGAAGTCTTAACCATATCGAGGCATGCCCGATTGTGAGTATGTTCTGCCGAACTTTCTGTTGTTACTGACATTAAAGACAGAAAAAGCCCACCATGGTTTCCCCTTGTCAAAAACTGGTGATTGATTGAGTGCTCGTCTTCTATCACATTTATAACGCAAGTCCTCTCAAACACCCGTTCATAATCCATATCCGTAATCCAATCCGTCCATAAACCGGTCTGTGTTGAGCCAACCACTTCTGCTGACGCTGACACATTCATGGTGCACACACTCGCAGATCCCCCTCTCATCTCTCAGATCTCTCATCATCTCTCTTATCTCATCATCATCTCATCATCATCAGATCTCTCAGATCTCAGGCAATCTCAAGTTTCATTGGTTAGCAGCCATTGTCAGCACACGCCCGTGCGTCATTTTCTGACGGCGCAGCTTGAGGTTTGCGATAGCAATACCACACAATGTGCGGCAGCGGCGAGTACGCTGAGTTTTTTTTTTTTTTTTGCTGTCGTATTCATTTCGGATGTGGGAGCAAGTTCTGTTACCATGCCTGCCTGTATCACTCGTCTTCGACCGCCTCGACCTGGCAGAACGCAAGTGTTTAAGCTCTCATTATTTTCTATGAGTATTGAGAGTACACAGCATGTTGGTCGGGGAGCACCACGCATTTGAAGTTTACATACTTTGAGCAGACCTACTCCATATACTCGTATGAAGACTGAGGCAACCAATAATCCCATATTTATGTTAGATCTGGCGCGATTATGGCGAAAGTAACATCAAAAGTTGCGGAATTTTGTTGGTTTTAATCGCTTATGTGCCTAATATGCTTCAAGACCGATGGAGAACATGCTGAACTGTAGACAGCCATTTTTGTGCGTGCCTATTTGGTTTTTGTTCCAAGAATTTGTGTACGGTAGTAGCATGCATTGCAAACATTTTCCTTGGCATGCATAACGCACATGAGTAGGGAAACAGTCATTGGAGGAATTTGTAGTACAAAAGGAAAGTTCTTGCACCATGAATCTCAAAAAAGTTCCTTTGCGTTTTTACGATCCGATTATGTCAGCTTTACCCGCTACAAAACCATCGTTTATGTTGAGCGTGGTTATCATTTTCCACCTTGTATGATAGAAAAGAGTAGTTTTCTTACCGTAGGAAGCAATCGTATGGCACGTGCCGCCCCTTAACCTCGCCGTGCCCAAACGGAGCCTGGCGATGTGCTGTCTCGAGCCAGGCCCAGGACCGGAGTCAGGCTGACAGTTATTAAAACATATGTCTCCCGAAAAAGGCTTGAGCTATTACCAGCATCGCATATGGACTTGAGAGTGTGGCAGGAGCACCTTGTGCCGACTTACCCACGAATTTCAGTGGAGATGTGGATGTTGATGAAACTGCAGCGTTGGGACGTTCCGCTGAGGCGCGCTTAGTACCTCTCGCACACCAGCGCGGATGGATTTCATAGTGTTGTCCTGATAACTGCCCAGAGAGTCTCCTCCCTGTGGAAACAGCACTAGTTATGAGCTGGCCCCCTGTCAGCAACAGGACGAGAATGCTGCGTTGGCCGCTGAAGCAGTGAGGGGTTGGTGAATAAACATATGTGTCTATAAGTGTTTGGCTTTTGGCTGATGACCGATGGTGGCATGTTAGTACAGAACATAACCTCGAGCACATACCAATCACAGGTACTTTTTTCAGTTACTGATGGCATACCTTAACACGCGCCCGGTTGGGGGGTCATATTTGCCTCTCCAAAGGTTTTTCTAAAATGGTTTCCAAACGGAGCGGCGCAGCAGCGCCAAATTTTGCATAGCTGTAGACAATTAAATAGCAGATCGTTTGACATAAAAAACTAGATTTGCCTCGTAAGTTTGCTAATCTATGGCAGGTCAAAGTCAAGCCATGGTTTCAGCGAAGGCCCTTTCTAGGAAATCATCCAATCTGATACAATAACGGAGTGTTTGACGCAGCCATACATCTCTGAGATGCTTTCTTAGGCACTACAAATATTGAATTAGCAAATTACGTTGACCTAAGGTCAGGTATGAAGGTCAGACCAAGATCACAACCAACCTGATTAATTACTGTAGGTCTTGCTGTATGGGACAGTTTGTGGTGCTCATTTCGAATTTGTTGACAGCAGGAACCACATTATACATCTTTAATTGGCTTCTTAGAGGTCATAAAGAGCCATTGACCTAAGATGACCCAGGTCGACATTTTGTTTTATGAACATACTGACTAGCGTGATCTTTGTCCCTTATTCAAATGCCAAATTCAGAGCAGTCTTGTATGATTTTGGTCACCATGACCTTTAAAAAGTCAAACAAAGTCACTGACCTCAAATGAGCTTTTGACCTTTTGCTTAGAAACAGTTTCCTAGGTTCTGAGGGCACTTTGGTGACCAACCTAGAATCTGACATATTTGACCTTATTTGACCCGAAGGTCATGACATAGGAAGCTCAAACGTTGACCTAAGTGAGTTCACGTACAGGTCAAAACATCCTGCAAATTTGGTGCCTCTAGCTCTCTTAGTTCCTGAGATCTCGGGAGTGTCAAATTTACCCCCACCCGAGCGAAGGGTATCTAGCCGGTGCCCCCGGGCGCGTGTTAAATAAGTAAATTATGGAAAATGGTTTTGACCCGCTGTATTTTTCCTTTTCTTTCACTTGCATCATCTAACTTTAATCTTATGGTGTTTGCAGCTTTTGCCAGTTGTGCATTATTTAAATTATACTATTTCTGTCCGAAAGATTTTGATATAAGTGCTAACTGCTGTAGATGACCAATACTCCACGTGGTCTCAGTTTTGGTCTCAGCACGACGGTCCAGTAAGCGCAAGGAAAACCCTCCAAAATGTTGTCATGGTTTACGTCGCCATTTTCGAAGTTTAAATTCTTGAGTTAGATGACGTCTTTCATCTCGTATAAAACGAATCATGAAAATTTGACCTCTGATCTGGTATAGCAACATCAAATTGTCATCAATCGTGACATCTCGCGGAGACCCATCCAATGGAGCATTCCGCGAGGTTCAATCTACCTTTCTGAGTTTTGAAACGGCAAAGGCCGCGTCGACCCTCCCTATCAGCCCACGTTATGAAAAACGGTGAATCTGGGCGGGGGTTGAGGTGATCATTGTCATCCAGGTGAGGCTTCACAAAACCTGCGAATCACTCAGCGTAACGCGAGAACCTACCGGTATTGCTCAGTCACCTCGATTTCAAAGGTGAATGAAGGCGAAGAAGAGCATGGGAGTTAGTTTGAATAACGCGATGCTACCGCTGTGGCATATACTCACGTCCTCTGCCGCACAGTAATCATATGGCGTCATATAACGTGCAAGGAATTCTATGTTTTACTACTAAGGTTGTGAGGCGCATTCCAATGGTGCCATACATAGCAGGTATGACACATTTTCAACACAATATGGGCAAGCATATCTTCACATGCTAATATATACGATGAAATTGTAACCAAAAAAAGATCGTATTGATAATGTATGTATGTAATGTATGTATGAAATCATATTTAAGCACAATACGCTTGTAGTAATGTGATATACCACATTCAAATAATGATATTGATAATTCAACATTGCATATTATACTAAAACGACCAAGTTGGTGCGCAGTTACTTGCCGAAAGAATGCCCCCCACTGGGTCACCCACCGCAGTGATACTGGTGGCAGGAGCGAGCACAACTTGGCCCACTCCATCAAACACGTCTTCCAACACGAGCTGCTTGTATTCTTCTAAAGGGCTTGTCACCTGCAATTGTGACCCTTTAACGATGCGTGTACGATTCCGGTTTGTCATGTTTCAATGCTGTATATTCGTCATCACTGTCTGATCAAATATTTTTATCACTACTTGTGTGTTGCAGAATAAAGTGGTCGAACTAACAACGGCATAAACATGAACAAATCCAGCTTCAAGTCGATGCAACATCCAGGATCGAACTTGTTTCACACATGATACTTTGACCAAAAGCACACTTTGTTTGCGTGATGACCCTGATTTGCTCTTTATCTTGTCACATTTTGATCAACGTCACACATTACGACTCTTTTAAAGTACCGTACAAAGCACGCAAACGGCCATGCGCTTCATCCGCTAATTCCGCCGTAGGTTGACCATGAAAATAGTTTTTTTTTCGCTTCAAAGTTGTCAATACACTGATGCACCAGGCCATGCGATACTTGCCACTTGATCATGATATTCATGTCGGTGTGGAGGAAACCTCAGAGACGGCATGCTATGCAGGGGAGCATTGATGACCTCCTGAACCCCAGCACGAGTCTCCACAATGGTGTCGTGCTGGTACTTTTCGAGCGGATTTCTCCCCTGGAAGAACAGAACGTGATGTTAGGCTATGAACCGTGTAGTCAAGGAGGGTAAGTGGATACACCGCACATAGCTCGATACAGCTCAGAAAGTCTCTTGGTTTTCTGCAGTGCGTGTTTCGTGTTTCTTGGTTTAGTAGCAAAACTCGGCCGCTATGTCTGAGAAAACAGTTTCAGTATAGCTTTAGTACAGTTCGTTTCCAGTTCCGCACAAAATGCAAGACCCAGAAAAGTCACATGCGGCCGAGAGCAAGAACGCCCGTGGCTTGATTTGCGATATCGCAAGAACAAACACGAAGGACATACAATTATTATTAATGTAGGTCTTGAAGGTTTCACAATCGGATCAAGACGGTGCTGATACTCTGTTAAGCGACTACTGATTCGTGAAAAGCGTTTATACGTGTCATGTCTTAATAGCAATTTGGACCAGAGGTCACTGGAAAAGTGGCTTTGTATTATGCGGATTTATTAGGAGTTTGAGCATAATGCGTTTGGTTTATAAATATTATTGCTGTCAGGATTTGACGAATGTCATTGAAGTTACAATCACGCGGAGTGTATTTAAATGAATCCACAAAAGCAACACATAACATGTTTTCACAAGTGCACTTGAGTGCAGCTTGATAAAACACACCAAAACCCGTGCGGAACATTCAACAAATGTGCTCTATCTACTTGCCGTGGTACCAGCGTCGGTTGGTCACGGCTCGCAACGATTAACATACCAACTTCCGTTATCTTGCGGTTGGGAGTTCCTAATGCATGCATGCAAATATCATGCACCCACGAGTCATACATAAACAGCGCCAGGTAATCGGCAGGCAGGTCGCTTACCGAGTGTCCACGAGAGTCTGAGGTGACGGGGGGGGGGGGGGGGGGGATACCGGGTGAAGGGGTCAGCCGGGTCAGTCATCGTCCTGCTGAGCGTCTGACGAGAGTCTGAGGCGACAGGGTGTGGGGGGGGGGGTACCGGGTGAAGAGGTCAGCCGGGTCAGTCGTCGTCCTGCTGAGCGTCTGACGAGAGTCTGAGGTAACAGGGCGGGGGGATATCGGGTGAAGAGAACAGCTTGGTTAGCCATCGGCCTGATATTAGTTAATGTTCAAAAGAAGAAGTTTACATCAGTCGCGCTCCAACAGATCTGGCTGGTTCTTGGCCTTATGCTGCCTGCCCCTTGCCCCCTGCTCTCCTGCAGTCAGGAGGCCAGCACAAACTTACCGCTTCACGACCACTCAGCCCTGGGGCGCTTGGCAACATAAGTACACATGCATGAATGTCTTCAGATCTCAGGCATTGAAAGGCCCGAAAAGTACGTAACTTCATCATAACTTGTGTTACCTGAGGCGGATGAAGTTGGCATGCAACAGTCGCCTTGTGCATGCCGCTTTAAAGGCCTTCTCACCGCTAATCCGTCTTCTGTGAACATCCGGGCCGTTGGTATGCTATCAACGGGGGCGTCGAGAATGTGGTACACCCCTTCCTTGACGTCTTCTTTGACGTGTTGGACGTACTGGCGGGCTAAGCTTGCGGCCTGTGAATAGTTTTCCATGTAGTGTTATCTCATTGTTATGCAGGGGCGCAGCCAAATAAGAGGGAGGGACGCTCCTCTGCAGGGGCGCGGCCAAGGGAGGGGCCGGAGGCCGCCTCCCTCCACTTAAGGTCAGGGCTTGTCGTTTTTCACCATGGAGGGTTATCGACAGAAAATTAAAAATCGGCTCGACGCGCGGTAACCGAGCTTCTCCCCTGAAAGCATCCTGGCTGAGCCCTGTTGCTACGACATGATGCTAAGTACATGCCTCATATATCTCACGATACCTCCGGCTCTCACCACCTGAATGCACACCCCAGGACCAACTTTGTATCATGGCTGATTTTCTAAACGAGCAAGCGCTTATTAGCTTGGTTTACATGCATTCAAGTAAATCATGTTTTGATAGTTCTTGTAGGGCCAGCATGTCGGGAACGCAGTCGGGTCAGCCACTGAGTGCTATTGATCGCATTGGGAGCTCACTCGAAAGAGGATTAAACGGTTTAATCCACCCGTTCTCGTTTGCAGCAAATGCATAGGCAATTCAACTGTTTTCTCGGAATTCCGATAACAAAATCTGCATTGCAAGCTCTCGATCTCACAATTGCAAATGTTTAACAGTTATTTTTTTAAGGACAGAATGGAGCCCGGTGGTTCATGGGTATTGCGGTAAAGTTTATTCTCTGCAATTCATAGCTAAACCCGGTTTCAGTGGGGCCCTGAGGACTCAGCCCTATCATTTCTGCGGCACCGACAGCAAAGTCAGCTTATTCATTCTTTCCGGAGGCTTTTTTGCAATGTGTGTCTTTTCGGCCATTATCAAAATTTGTTCAGGACTCAAACATTGCTTTCAGTACCATAATGTTTGAATTGTGAAGTTCGGCTCCGGTCCACATCCACGTCATGTTTCGTTATCTTGATGTTCCTCATGTTTCTGTTAATCTTGTTCAAATCGATGGAGCCTGCGCTCCACTTTGCTTACCTGCACAGGACCGTTCCTTTGCTTACCTGCACAGGACCGTTCCTTGCGAGCAGCACGACAATCAGGGCTGAGATGTCCATGGCGTCCGGTGGCTGTGAGCGCACCGGTACCGTACCTCGCACTGGTTCTCTGACGTGTGCGACCTAGATATACACCGGCCGACGTGTGCGCCGCATGGCTCGGGACACGTACGCCCGCGAGTCGGGTGCGAATGGGGACGGTGACCTTGCCGATGACCTCGATGACCTTGCCGCCGCAAGCGTGGCGTATCTGGACAACCACTTGCACTTCACTGTACACGAGGACAAACGTGTACCAGGCGCTGTGGTGAGTTTCTGCGCGTCCGCGAAGTGAGGCGACGATAGCTGGCGTTTTTGTGCTGTTCGGCTGTCTGTGTGCGCAGTCACGACTCAGTATCACTCCATTCTTTGGTATTTGAACGTGCAGCTTTGGTGGGCCGAAAGACAGGTGCAGCCTAGTTCTGAATATGTAACAAAAGCTGAAGATTGAACAATGATGTATAGAGAAATTTGATAGCGGACGAAGTGTTAGAAATAATAGTGTTTATGGCTTTTATGTCTCTATCCCTTGTTATGACACTTATGCCGGGCCGGCCATGCCCCGCATCGGTACAGTGGCGGACACGATGCACGAATTCGAATACGAAACATGCGTTGGTTATCACGTTCTTTTACATACAGATCGTACTAACTACAGCTCTTCCCTACATTTCTGTGGCTGCCATCGCCCCGTTATTGATGCATAGCGTGTGCAGCATTTTAACTGTGCTGAGATTACACAGCACACAGTCACTTCTTTATCAGTAATTAACAACAAAATCAACGCACTCTTTCAACTGTAAGACGGAATAGATTACTTTCGCAGACCATTCAACTTTTCTTTCCCCTTACCCCGCCACATTCTCTCAACCAATCCACCCATGCCAGACAGCGGCATCATTAGCAGACAGCGGCCTCATTAGCATAGGCTTCAGCACGCATGCCAGCATGTGTATGCTTAGTGCCGTAGTAGCGCGCGTCCGTGGACATCCGCCGCGGGACTCACGCTGCAGCCGGGGTCACGGGGCCTCACGCGTAGTCACTGGTCCTCATTAGTGTGCCGACGTCGTGGCTGCAAGGCACGACCGCTGGCCGCTGACCGCCGTGCAGAAATAGACCCAGATGCATTGCGGCCCGTTAGCGGCGAGTGGGGCACCGCCCCACATTACGGGAGCCGTCCGCCGCCGCTTCCCCGAATGGCCATCTGCTGGCTGTGACGGCATGCGATGGCGTTATGGGAGCGGTTCTTTACGACGGCGATGAGGACGACCTTCGGCCCGCTCAGTTTGAACGAGAAAGCACGGTGACGCGTCCCAGCGGGCCCCCGCCGCGCCTGGTTCTCGTTACGTAACGAAGAAAGGCCCCCCCCCCCATTCGAGCACTAAAATGAGTTGTCATGTCGTGCCGGAACCCCCGCTTGCGGAAGAGAGTGGTGCCCATAGGTCGGGATGGTGCTGCTTATATTGGCATAAGAATGTCGTCGCGATGCACCACACTGGGCCCATTCATCTAGGCTGCGCTTGGCTATGCTCTAGACACACTTCATCGCCAAATCTGCAGGGCTTTGATGTTACAGGCTGTTCCAATCTTCCGTAATGCGTACGTTTGCGAACTGCTCTGTGGAAAGTGAATTGCTCTGTGGAAACTGGAAAGTTACAACCACGTTTAAACCTGTTTCATAATCTGGGCTCAGTGGAGCCCCTTCCCCCCCCCCCGCCACAAGCCTGCCAGTGACTAATCCTGCACTTGGTTGCAGAGAGCATCCGTGTGCTGTGTTGCGTCTATGAAACAAGGCCTCTTTCAGAAGCTCGTTGATGCTGACGTACAGGGCTCATTTGCACTGACGCTTCACGATTCACCTATGATTCGCCCCAAATGCTACGCTCAGGTGTGGATATTTCTTCAAGTCTTATATAGATGCACGCAAATGTGCATCCTTCTCACCAACAACTGTGTGTACACATTAGATACAGTTCGAGTTCGCGGTACACGGCTGATAATTGGGCATAAAACGAACCGTGTGGTATGAACTGGGCTTCTACTTAATGCTACAGTGCTGCAAAAGTCAGGAATATGTGTCTCACTTGCTTTTTATGATGACATTTACGTTAACATTCAATGACTTAAAATGATATACGTTTTTTCCTAATTACGCAAAAAAAAACAATCTGGGCGATCCGGCACACAGTCTTCTGCAGTCCTCGGGGAAGGCACTGGTGATCCAGTGACACTTGACACTAGCCTCAGAATTGCCGCATTGTCAACCCGACTGGCATGGTGAAGTCATATACCAACTGACCAAAAGAGGTCAGCCTGGCTCGGGCGTCCGTGCCAATGTAATGTGCCGCACGTGGCGCCTCTTGTATGTATCTTTGGTGAAAGCCCCGGGGCGAGATCCTCAGTTGATCTAAATCGGTCCAGCTTGGGCGGCAGCTTTCAGGTACACACAACAAACACATCTTAGCAAGTACTGGATGGAAATGGACACATGCTTTTGATCTTATGTACATATGACGGAGCCTTTTACCGAAAAGCTTTTGTTTTTGCTTCGTCTTGTTTTTGTTTTTCTTTCGTGTTTTGTCTCGCAGCAAGGTCCAAGCAGTTTTGGTTGATGTTCCCAGATTCCCGTGGCCTTGGCACCATAGTACTGCTCAGTACGGAGTGAAAGACAACAGCTGTCGCGTCATACGAGATCGATTGGTACGATTGGCATATGAGATCCAACATAGCAACACAAATCAGTTCAGGATATACTTCAAAGCCCCGTGTACGCCCTTTGTACAAGAGCAATTTTGCTTCCGCAGAAGTTTCTAAGAGGTGGTCTGTGGTCAACCAAAATAAAGGACAAGGTGAGACGATAAGGCTAGAGAGAGCATTTCAGCAGCCGGGTCTGTCCTTACTTATGCAACACACTAAAAAAAGATGGTTCGAACTTTTTTGGCGGGACTTGTATACACATGAGCAAAGGGCACTCCCTGGTGGTGTTAAACTTTTGTTTTTGTATGAAATTATCTCCTTAGTGGTGTGCTGTCTTATTGTGTAGATTATCAATCATGCTGTTTTGTTAATATAGCAACTTCAAATACTTACAAGCATGGAGCAAATTGGGCTTGCATCACTTTAAGCTGGATCTTTTTTGTAACAAATTAGCCCAAACCTCAAGAGAAAATAATTGCATTAACAAGAACGTAACATGACAAGGAAACAGACAGCATCGAATAAAACTAGCATTCCATGAAACATGAGTGATTATTTGGTTGTGGGTTTTTCATCACCAGCTGAGATGTTTGAACTGGTTTGAATCTATCGTCCTCAGTTTCCGTGATCATCTCAGAAGCTGACGGCGAGGTCTACGTAATTTGTAATCTGCCTAGAAACTAGAAACAAAATTCCAGCGCGGTGTTTCAAGAGCTTGAAACAGCTTTTCCGGTAAGCTTTGAACTTTAAATTAGCCAAACAAGTCTAAAATTGCAGGCCGTCAAACTCAACGATGTTGTCAGGCTTTCGCAAAACTTGTTATGTTCAGACAAAGCGAATTCATTTTGTCTCCGCACAGGGAGATTTCTTTCATGGTCTTCACCCCGGCTATGATACCCTTTTAGTCGTTCTGATCAGCTGCTCGGCTATCCGATCTACTTCGCTGCCCCAAGTCTTCCAACTGCCCTGCGGTTCTTCTCTGCACGTCAGCCTAGTCATCCAGTCGCTCGAAGCTCGACCGAGGCCACGGCGTAAACACACGGGCGTGGTCGGGCCGCGTTGCTCCGTTTGTTACGGAACCGAAGCCCTAAAATTGGCGCGTCTCCCTCGAGAAGTGTGGCCATTTCAGTCGGATCGAATCGCCCCGCTGGCCAGAACGGTGCGGGCGGAACTGGACGACAGTGACCGATCTACGAGCGCGGCGCGGTCGGCAGAGGCGCCGGCCAAAGTGGCGCATTGGGACAGACCTGATCGCCGCGCTGGGCACGATGGACATGGAAAATGCTGACGTGGGAAGAAGCTGGTGCCAGTTCGCTGACTTCTCTTCTAATCTCGTGAAAGCATCTACGCGCCAGCAGGCTAGGGTAAGGTTATCATGCCATCATGGCATCTTAGCCTTTCATTCATCTCTCCCTTCCTGTCTGCTGTCTGTCTTTCTGTCTGCCCGGCTGTCTGTCTGCCTGCCTGTCTGTCTGTCTGTCTGTCTATCTGTCTGTCTGTCTGCCTGTCTGTATATCTCTCTGTCTCTCTGTCTCTCTGTCTCTCTGTCTCCCCTGTCTCTCTGTCTCTGTCTCTGTCTGTCTGTCTGTCTGTCTGTCTATCTCTCTGTCTCTCTGTCTCTCTGTCTCTCTGTCTGTCTGTCTGTCTGTCTGTCGTCTCCCTGTTTGTCTGTCTCTCTCTTTCTCTCCCTCTCTCTATGTCTCTCTTCCCCTCTCTCTTCTCTCCCTCTCTCTATCTTGCTTTTCCCGATCAACATCACTTGAGTTTCATGACGGGTCTCCAGTCATTACTTCCATCGCTCAGAACGAATCGCTCACTGCAAGTGCTAGGGACGATCCAGGGGCCGTTGGCTGAAGGTCAGGAGGCGTGCGTGGTTCCGGCCGCGGTCATCGCGAACCAGGAATGTGCTCTTCATGGCGGCGCGTCTCGGTCATCCCCGGTAACGACACCTGAGGGTGTCCGTGCGTGCCGGCATGCCATCTGGCTGGGATGATTGCGACGGCCAACGACGTGAGCGTAATTGGTCGCCGCCGACTGACTGACCGGACGCCGATGAACGCACACAGATGGCAGATATAAATATCGAAATTTCATAAATACGAGACTTCTCATGCAATGCCGGCATGTCACGTAATGAAGGCGTTTCGTGTACGTATTGAAACTTACTCTTCCTAAACTATCTGACTGGAAGCGTTTTTCGTATTTTGAAATGCCCACCAAGCCGAATGCGTGTTTTGCAAAAAACCATCTTAACGTTAGTTGCCTGACGAAAATGCGTCCTTTCTATGGAAGTAATGAAAAGCCGAAAGAGCACTGAGCGTTTCAAGCAAAGCTAAACTTGACTGTTCAGATATTTTGTTGCATGACCGTTTTATGTTTAAGCTTCAATTGAAGTATTAATATTGTTATTTTTCGCCTGATAAGATTGAAGTAACTACACTTACTCCTCATGCATCGGTCATATCATCTTCAGCCGGTTCAAATATGCGAGCGAAGAAAGTGGTGACACATCAGAGCGTGCGCCGTTAGCCGCTGAGTCCAGCAACGGCGATCATGAGCTTGCGGGAGGCCTTCTGTGAACAGCACGTCTTTCAGGGACAGGGATCCACCAGATGTGTGTGCCGGCCCGGGGGAACCTAGCGCAGCAGCACGGGCTGCCAGGACCGCAAAGTACGTGTGACGCGCTTGTTTGGTGGGCATGCTTTCGAGCACTGCATCAACAAGGAGACTGTGGCAAAACTCTCGAAAGAGTCATTTGAATGCGCACACAAGGTTTGCGTGCCTTCCGTTATTGTCCTGTGAGTGCTGCTGTTGATGAGCTACAAAAGAAATTGATTGGTTTGCGAACTTCTTTAACTCATGCCAGACAGTTTGCACAGATATCTGTTTCAGATTGCCACGTCGCCCAGTTTGACAAATAAGTTTGCCCACGCTTGTTCGGAACATCTTTTACGCTTCAGTGATTGCATTGGTACGGCCCTGTCACATAGCTGTGGGGTTCCTCCACCTTACTAACACATACCATTTTCTGGGTTAAAAAATCAGCCGCCACCGAGACGCGAAGCTCGTTACCTATCATGTCCCGGAGATTGGCGTCCGAACCATTTGGCCAGGGCAGCGGAAATCTATGAAAATATAACGGTACGGGTTATAACGTATTATTTACATTACAATAGTCGGCTATTGAATGGAAAACTTGAGTCGGCTGAAAGCTACGTGATCTAGCTCAGATAGTCTTAGCCTTTGATTTGCGGGCACATTGCACAAATTGAACATCAAACATAAAACGGCTTTAACAATGTTCTTCGTTCGGTTTACTCAAGGATTGCTTGACACATCTGGTATGTTTTGTTTAAACAATCGGTCCACGGAAATGTTTGTCGTTTTTCAGTGGAATATTTGTAACAAGCTCTCAACATCACTGCTGGCGATAACAATGTTTTCCGAAACCTGAAGTTGCGAAATTTCGGGCGCAAATGGAGAAAACTTAATCAGAGAGAAGTCAGCTATGCTCAAAGGCGTTGCAATGGTATAAGCCGTTTGGATACTTTATAGGAGGGCGTACCACAAGGCAACAAAATCGGCCTTAAAGTAACGGGGGGTTTGTAGTCTTTAAGAAGACCACACATGAATCGCAGGAGCACTCCCAAATACATGAAGCTTTTGTAAAGTCCGTCGGTGATCATCACAAGTCTCTTGATCTTGTTTAGAAGTTGATTTATCCTATAATTTTCTTGACTAATAGATTGCAATCTTAGTTCACAAAGTTTGGGGAAACTGAGAAAACTGGAGGTTAATGCAACGATCAAGTAGCAACTGGCTACTATTTTTCCCTCTAAGCTCTATGTCCAGAAGCTCATCTTGCCATAGCCCATAAAGTTTTGAGTTCTGGAGAGCCACCTGGTATAGCTTGAGTCTGAATACCTTGGGAAGAATGTTGTATGGTATACAAGTTGTTGCAACTTTAGTTCGTGCGTAAAGACACAGTGTCGTAGGGAATAATTCGTCTGCCCCCCCCCCCCCCCACCCCATATCAACGTTCTGGTGCTCGTCTGAGTCCTATGTGCCGCCAATCTTATCTATCCGGGTCGCCTATATAAGACGTCTCTCTTATATCTATCTCTCTCTCTCTCTCTCTCTCTCTCTCTCTCTTCCTCTCCTCTCTCTTCCTCTCTCTCTCTCTCTCTCTCTCTCTCTCTATCTCTCTCTCTCTCTCTCTCTCTCTCTCTCCTCTCTCTCTCTTCTCTCTCTCCTCTCTCTCTCGCTCTCTCTCTCTCTCTCTCTCTCTCTCTCTCTCGCTCTCTCTCTCTCTCTCTCTCTCTCTCTTCTTTCTCTCTCTCTCTCTCTCTCTCTCTCTCTCTCTCTCTCTATCTCTCTCTCTCTCTCTCTCTCTCTCGCTCTCTCTCTCTCTCTTCTCTCTCTATCTCTCTCTCTCTCTCTCTCTCTCGTGTTCCTTACCTTAAACCTCTGGCCTTCTACCTGTTGGCCATCTCTCTTCCCTTCTGGATGCGCAATTAAGGTGGCTATGCGATTCTTTTGTCGACCCACCAATTATTACGCGTGGCTCACATACAGTTCAGCTATCTCGACCCACGGGGAAAAATACACCTCAAACACAAGATGAAACCCAATCACCATTTATTTTAAAATTATGCTGCGAAGCATCCCACTACTAAAAAACTCATTCTGCAGCATCCCGCCACGTTACCAGCGCTCTCTCGTGTGTGCCTGGTCACATAAGTGGGGCGGTAAGCCCCGGGAACACGGCGGTGAGTCGGTATGCTGTCACGGTCCGTCAGGATCACGCACCCCCAGTCCTGACTGTGCTGCGTTCTCACTTACGTTCGAATACTTTCCAACACTACGACCTGCCGGCGCCAGAGAAATGCAGAATGCTGCGACAAACACCAGCAATCCTCAATCCAGCACACACCAGCTTCAAGGCTCGTACGGTGTTTGTCATCCAAACAAGCTTACTTGGAAAATTATTGCGACAGAAATGATGGAACGAAAAGGCGGGACGACGGTTATCGCGGGATGCATGGTCTGGTCCTCACGCCTAAAAACGCAGGCATGCGCACACGAAGAGCCGGGCAAAGTATACTTCTAGCGGCAAACTGGACACCAATCCTTGGCGTGCTACAGCGAGCAAACAATCAGGTACGCCAGCGAGTGCTTTACACCAATCCGACAACAAAAACCGGCAAATTTCACACTGCCTGCCTTATTGCTTTCGCCGGTGATGACTTGCACTTCCATCGTGGTTTCGGCTCCGCCTTCACGGTCAGATAATTCTGGTCTCAGTCTGGCAGAATGCGGCCATCTCATGCCGTCGGAGGCTGCGCCGGCAGGTTGACGACCACGCGACACGGGCCGCCGCTGCCGCCCCCGATCTTCATCGGCATAGCCAGGATCCTGTCGACCACCAGAAGGATTCACCGCCGACACTTATAGCGCAGGGCATACATGCCGGAGCCGTTTGAAACGTGGGCTAGTGTCGGTAATCTGATCTCACCACCGATGGGACTTCAAACCGCGGCATCACTGGTTCCACGAACATGACCTTAGAATCGATGAGTGATCCCTCAAGGACCATGCCATGGTATCTAAGAAATAGCTCGACTCTGACATGCCAGAGGACATTTCTCTCAATGCCAGGTTGTCCAAAGTTGGTGACCGGGGTGAACCACGTAATTTCTAAGAAACACTTCAATGTGGCGGCCACCATTCCACATCGTTGGAAAACACCGGAAACAAGCGCCACAAAAGCACTACAACCCGACACTGCAGGAGCAATATCCACAGATCTCGACAGAACTGCTCAAGCGACTGAACTTGCCCAGCAAGCTACCAAGAGAAGCATGGCCAAAGTAAGCCCTACAAATATGTTTATGCATTAATTCGTCACACTTCTTTACCGAGCGCTACTTCGAAGGTTGACTATGGGTTTAGTTCGGTACTTTCGAGGCCGCACTCCTAGAACCGGGAGACAGTCACTTAATTTAACTAAGATACATTAGCTAAGACAGCACTGCTGACTGTATTCCTCGAATAATCAGGAAAAAGGAGAGATATGTATTTTCAAGGTGTGTAGATATCTCTCCCAGTAATTCTAAGAGAAACAAAGCTAACAGTATTATCTTATCTCATGTATATGCTCCTCGCAAACACACTCAACGCCTTAGATAATTAAGGAGTATCAGCCCATTAACGTCTGCTTTGATAATCTTCAGCTAAGTTACGCTTGCAGGAAAAATATGTTGCCAACCGAACATTGGAACCATGCACGGATGGATTACGGGAATACAGCATATGCGAGGCTCACCGGATTCCCGAGGCTGGCACCCGGCTCAGGTCGGCCAAGTTCTCCAGCGCGTATATGTTTTTGCTGAAGAGGATCTGATGAGCGAGGAAGTCGTGGCTGATGCCGGGATCGACGGATGGCGTGTCAATGCCGACCCCCACCACGGCGGAGTCGGCGGCCAGCTCCCGGGCCGCCTCCGCGCTCAGCCCTGCCGACCCGACAACAACGCCAAACGGGTCAACGCCACCGTCGCCGTCTGACAGGCCGCTGTCACCAGGTTTACTGTGCATATTTAGTTTCGTGACTCATGTGCTCGAGTGGTGCTGGGATGAAGCTTTCGCTTAACGCAGCTTTCTGCGTTGGCATCGACTCGCTGCTGACTTCCAAGTGGTGAAAATGGTTGGCGCCTTGTTGGCAAAACACTGGTAAAGATCTTGACGTCCCATACATAATCATGACACAGGTGGCTGGCGAAATATCTTCCGCTGGACGTAACAGGCTTTTGCATTAATTGACTATCAGACACACGTGAGATGTGCTTTAAACAAACATGCCCCTCAATACACCAAAACCAAGTTTCTTATCAGATTTGGGCCACCGTTCTTTTCAAGATAGGAGCCGGATCCGCGCAGTGGAAGAGAATTACAATCCTAACCACCTTCTTAAAGCGGAGCCGGCGAGGGGGATTTTCACCTCCAACTTTTCACAAAAATACAAACTTCCAGTGTGTCGCCATCATCACAGTGTTCACTTCGCGACGTAAACATGCTGAGAAGCTGAACACATATTTCGTGTAGCCGAACAGATCGAGCCAGTGCCATCGAGCTCGGCGACCTGACCTGGAAAATGGCGGACGTCCGGTTCTTTTGGGCTGATGCCGAAGTAGCGCGTTCTGTTGGACCAGTACGCGGCGTACCCGGTGCGGACCAGCAGGATGGTCGGGTACACCCAGCGACCGTGGACGGCCCGCCACTCGGCCAGGTCAGCCGGGGTCAGCGTGGCGTCCCCGTCCCGGCTGCTCCGCTCAGATATGTCCACAAGAGCCGCTAAAGAGGGAGACGTATGGTGTGTTCCGCTTCGCTGTGGCACGTTCACCAGAGCCACCGACACAGGGGGAGGCCGATCCAGGTCCCTTTGGCTCCGTGCTGGCCGACTCGCGCCGGCGGGAGCGGCCCCGGAAGAGCAGAGTTGGACCGGCTGGCGCGACGGTCGGGCGGGCGGTCCAACTACCGCGGTCCAATTACAGTACAGCACAGCGCCGACGAGTCCCTTAATGAAGGCAAGTGATGATGCCAGTAGGCGCGCTGGAGCAAGGTGGCCTCGCCAATGGGAGAACGCGGGTGGGGGTGTAGGACAAAACACTAGCTCACTGATGAGCTGTTGTGCAGTCTTCCTATGAACACTAATGACATGACTTTTGCCTTTGTAATCGCTGTTTGTAGCGGCAAAATTGCCTTATTATCTTTAAAGATCGTCACCCGAAAGTGAAACATAAACGAAGGTAATAGCATGGCGGCGGATTTCGTTGGCTGCGGCCATCCAAGAAGTGCACACTGTGGTTACACATGATTGGGGACGGCTCCAGTAATACCCATCTACTTGCTCCAGCTGACCTCGCAGTGTGACCAGAGCGCTATAGTGACACTCACCCACCACAGCTGGCATGACAGTATGACGCCAGCTAGGACAGCCACAGTGCGGCGAACCTGACAGTAGCAGTGACGCAAGCTGCAGTGGCACGTATCCTCCTATCTGGCGCCCCCACTGTGACGTCCAACTCGGATGACCAGACCACTTCAGTGACACCTGCTTACGCAGGCTAGCCTCGCAGGGTGAGCGCACTGCTGCAGTGACGTCCGCTTACCCTAACTGGCGTCACATTGCGGCACTAGGGGTGCCATTGCCACTGAAGTTGGCACCAAACTCAGCGTAAACAGGCGGCATAGTAAAGCTAGCGTCACAATGTGACATCAGGTAACACGGTGACGTCAGTTCGTCATAATGTGATTACACATGTGATTGTGTGACTACATAATTGCAAACACGTCATCGTACAACCTTGACGCACCAACAGCTAAGGGAAAGGGTAATACTGGAGCTGGCTTCGCACTGCGACACCAGCTGAGCAGGTAGCGTAACTGCAGTGACAGCTATGAGGGTTGGCTGTCATTGAAGCTGGGAGTGGGTGCCACTGCACGGCTTCTGGCAGCTGAAATCCTACGAGCTATCATCGCAATGCGAAGCCAGCTGGAAAGAATGGCTGTCACTGCAGCTGGGAGTGGGAGTCATTGAAACCGGGGGACCAGATTGGATCTCAATGCAGCTGACTTCACGGCTCCTGCTAGCTGGCGTAACCCTGTAACTCCCCCAAACGGACCTCACGTTGTCACTGGAGCCGTCTAGTGGCCCAAGTGAAGCTGCAGTGACGCTCCCCTAGGCAGCGTCGTGACTTAAGCTGGCACACTGCCATTCTCGCTGGCGTCATAGTGTGACGCCATCTCAGGCGAGTAGGTGTCACTGTAGCTAGCGTCACGTTGCGACAACAGCTGTAGAAGGAGTGTCACTGCAATAACAGCTGGAGGAAAAGGGTATCACTACGTCTGACACAATCATGCGTCACCAGCTGGAGGTAGTGGATGTTCGCAGCCTTGCGGCCAGCCAAACTGGCGTCACGCTGTGACGGCAGCTGGGGGAGTGGGTGTCACTAGGGTGTGTCCGTGTCGCTGCCGCTGGCGTGACTGCTTCTGTCAGCTTGCGTCACACTGTGACTCCCCCTAGACAGCTGAGTGGTGTCACACTTTCACTGGAGCCGTCTGGTCACCTGCGTGAAATTGTAGCGGCACTCTCCGTAGTTGGCGTCGTGGCACCAGCTGGCACATTGCCCCCAGCTGGCGGGGCACGCCAGCTGGTAGTGCGCCAGTAGCAGCGACACCAACACACCGTAGTGACACCCACTCCCAAAGCTGCCGTCACGGTGTGAAGCCAGTCTGGGTAGTACGTAGTACACCACCAAGGGGTGTCCTGTAGCAGGCGTCACTGCTCATGCCAGCTTACGTTGCAGTGTGGTGTTGTAGTTAACGTTACATCACGACTCCAGCTGTGACGCGGTGTCACAGCTGGCGTCACAGTGTGACGACAAGTGCGTCGCCGAGTGGCGCCGCGGCTGGCGTTACACTGCGACGCCGGCAGCGGGGGAAATATCACTGCAGTGACGGCTAGGGGCGAGGCTGTCATTGCAGCTGGTGTCACACCGTGTGACGCCCGAGCTGATGTCACACTGCGTTACCAGCTGAAGGGAGTTTGCTTCACATGAGCTGGGGTCACACTGTGACATCCGCTTCGCGTCCGTCAACCTAATAGTGTGACGCCAGCCAAGGGGAGTGGGTGCCACTTCAGCCGGTGTCACTGCTTCCTGCCACCTAACGATGCCAACTAGCTAGCCCGCGTCACTCTTCAGACAGGGGGACAGCGTGCCAATTTGTGTCACGACGCCAGCTAGCGAAAGTGATTGATAAGCAATTGTGTACTTAAATGCGCACAAAAGAGAAATATGAACAATGAAACACACGGGTTACATAATATATGTGGCGTACAAGCAGAGGCCACTACACCACTACCATCGTAAGCGATCTTAAAAACCCACCATCAGCTATAAGACGCTCGAATTGGAATCTCGTCCATCGTCCAGCCTCCCTTGTGGAAATGGCAGGGAGCATCCATGTGGGTTCCACCATGCTCGTTTCCACTGAAGTCATTCGACTCGTACCTGTAGCAGACGAAACATAGGACACGTTCATTGGTGAAGCACGCGGACCCGGTCAGCAATTTCGGTTCAGTCTCAACCGGGCTACTCCGACCGTTTCCCAGGTTTGTGGATGAGAAATGTTTGGAATCAGCCCGAAGGTGAGACACTGGTTGCGATTCCCAACCTGTTCTTGGTCGTTTCCTAAAATTTTCCCAAGCGAGTGCTCGGAGCGTTTTCTAGGCCGCCTGTGGCGATTACGCACCACAATATGTGCGATTCCCATCTGGATTTGCCAAACTTTTCCCAAACGGCGGGCAGGCAAACCCTAGCATTTCCGAACTTTCTGCAGCGATTATACACTAAAAATAACTCCCCCCGAAGCAAATGAAAAGCCTGATCGTCGGCGAGGCTGGTGGAATTCTCAAGTTTCCTTAAGAAGTGGTCGGTGGCAGTGGCTCAGTCAGGGAAAACTTGAGAAACCCAAAGCACGCTCCGGATTGGTTTGGCAACCCAGACTTTCCCGACATTTCCTCAAGGGAGTTGCCGGTTGTTAAAAAGGACTCTTCCCACATGATGCGCGCTTATTTTGAGCATATTCAGCCCAGAGGGCAGGCTCCGTATCATCTGCACGCTCTGGTTGTTTGACTTTGAGAGGGCTGGTTGTTTGACTTTGAGAGGAAAAGACAGACCTGAAAAATGACAGGTCCTGTAAGATCATGTGCCCCAAACAGACATGAGCTCAACATCGTAACATCGTCACATCGTCACAAGCTCACGAGCCAATCATTTTGGCTCGAAATCGCTTTGGCGAGAATTGCCTCACGAGCCAATTGTTTTGGGATGAGCAGCGACTTGATTTGTCTTGTTAGGAAAAAGACCGCTTTGAGCCATGAGCTTAACTACATGCATCGTAAATTCCATGAGCTGAATTGTCAGTCGATCACTTCTAACAATGTCATTGCTAAAACATCATTTTTAGCAATGCTATATTTAACAACATCATTTCCAATATGCCATTTCCAACAATGTTATTTCTAACAATACCATGTCAGCGAGCCATATGACTCTTCTTAAAATGGTAGCATGAGGAAACACAGCACGCCCCAGACAAACTGACAGACAATTTCAGAGTGCTAAAATGAAAAGCAAGCAGCATCAGTTTAAAAGTTTTTTTTTTGAAAATAAGCACAAATGCGTTGAAAATTTAACGCAGCAAGCACCATATTGTTGATCATGGTCTAAAGTTTGTCTTATATCAAACAGGAACCAGATATTACACTTTGCAGACATCCTGCATTCCTATATCCCAAGAAAAAACAGTGAAAGATTGCCTGCTTCTTACAAATTGCAACTGCTGGTCATATCCTTAATATGACCAGCAGGTATAATATGTTATATCTTTAAGATGGCAGAGGGACATACACCCACACCCACACCCACACCCACACCCACACACACACACACACACACACACACACACACACATATATATATATATATATATATATATATATATATATATATATATATATATATATATATATATATATATATATGTACACATATATGCATATCCCTGTCATAAAGCAACGAGCTGGAAATGAATCCAATCTTTGATTTCTTTGATTTCGTAAGCCGCGTGAAGCATGAGCCAAATGATTCGATACAAGCGGTGAGCGTGAATGGAAACTGAATACAAAAGAGGAGCGGCTGGAAGTCATGAGCTGGATCGGATCCCAAAAACTGTGAATTAGTCCTGCGTCGGAAAAAATGAGTCGAACACAACGCTGGCCCCAACCAAGAGTAAACCTCTCTGCACAGCCTATTCTAAACGCACGGAGGTGATTCGGGCCAATCGAATTTCGGGCAGCATTAAACAAAATTTTGCCATCCCACAGACCTTGCTGTGATTACGACAGTTGCGCATATCGCCCTTCTCTGTGTTATGGTTGAAACCAAATAATCTTGGTTAGAACTAAATTTAGACCCCGGCTGTTTATTTTTGAAAATGAGTAGGACGGGGGGGGGGGGTCTAGCCGATGGATGCCCCAGCAACCCATCTCTCCAGAAATGTCTTGTACTCAAGGGATTAAACCCACTTTATTTGGACACACAGTACTTTTTATTTGTTCATTGACGCTCATTAGCACTTCGTATGCGTCACGCGACGTCAGATGGAACTGAGAAAATAAGTGGATATGTAAATATAGGAAGACGCATTGTGCCGATATTCATCATCTTCCAAAAATGCACAGGTGATTCATCATTTCGTCTTACCACTTTGAAGGCAGCCTACCAACATCGTAAATTTCAAATTTTAGGGTGGCAGGTTATCCCAGCTTGGAACTTATTTCGCGCACTGCCAGTACTTTTGGTTGGAAATTTTGGCGGGATATTTTAAAATGATAAGTAAACTTCATGCACAGGTGTGAATGCACGAACAACCGCGTGTGTGTATGTTTTTTATTTTTATTTTTAGTTGGACGTGCTGACGTATGAAATAGTTTTCTATCCGTAAGAGCTATCCTATTGGTACCCCATTTCAAGTTGAAACATCTGAAGAGGCCGACGATAATACGCCTTCTAAGGTTCTTTGAAGCAGGGTGATTGCGACAGGTCCGACTCGGAAATAAATTCCTAGATATACTTATGTGATCGATGGAAACTGCTTTTTGGCTTTAAACCACAAATGCGTGGTGCAAAGACTATTTCCTGCAGACTATTTCAGGGTCAGTCAGGCATCCCTGACGCCATAGAATCGTCATTCGAATCCTGTCACGTCATTGGCCCGGCGGCTTCCAGGCCAAGAAGAACATAATCGCCGCGCCGTTCATATCTAGCGTTCAAAGGCATTTTGTTTCAGTTCATATCGTGAGAGAGATTTCCAAGATATTGTGGACTTAAACTGGATCGCAATCAATAATAATCAGGCTGTGAAAGTTTCAATCACGAATCACGTTTTGTGGTGCACAGTACGATGAGTTGGACTTGGGTGCATTTTATTACAGAAAAGCTAACGATCGAATAACTTAAGAATAGCGCCATAACCGAGGATGTGAATGCAAGTAAACACCTTAACCTCACGGATCAGCATGCAAAAACACCACAAAATGGTCAAAACACGAGCACCTATCAATATGGTTTAGCAAATACTCCCAGCATCGCTACGGCCATCTTTCAGGGAGACTGAAGTACGACATGTAAGTGCTAGGGTAGCAATTTCGTGCGGCTAGTTTGGCAGCACCTCCACGTCATACCGTTTCATGACGCAATAAAGATGGCGTATTAAGGATCATGTTAACTGTAGAGAGATTTTGCTTTCTAGGGTTATCTGTTACACTTGAAAGCATTCTTGTACTTAAAAGTGGTCCAATTTTATCATATCGGATGCCTGCTTTAATATCTTCAAATGTAGAAAACTCGCTTTAACGCCATCGAAATTGCCGCAATAAATGGAAGATGCCATGTTCGACACTTTGTACAAACCACGATACGTTGCACTATAAAAAGATAATTTGACAGTGCATCTTACATCTTTGGCACAATGCTTTCTAAAACGCCGCGGAAAGTGTGCTTTCTATGTTATATGACAGCTTATCACGCGACATCATACTTACTCTTTATCCTGTAGACAATTATCTCTTCAACGTTTTGTGCTCCGACTTTTATCCACTGACGACTTTTGCCCCTTTTGAAATTTTGTCTTTCGAGTTTTCCGTTTCAACTTTTTCCTTGCCGACTCTTAGTTTTTTACTTGTTCTTTAAGTATTTTTCGCTTCAGCTTCTATCACTACCTCGCCCTTTTTGTCGTTCGAAATTTTTCCATCCAGCCTTTTCTGTCCTACTTTTTGACCGGGAACTGATACGCTGGCAAACTTTTAGACACGTCCGTCCTGTCTAACCTGTCCTGTCTGAACTCTCTGACCCACCCTTGTCCAACGTTTCATAAGCGGCTTCTCGCGCAGTTTTAGGTTTTCTTCTCTTCTCCGTTCGCATCTACTTCATCTTAAATGTTTTGCCCCATACAGAATACATGCATTCACCGCGACTTTCTGCCTGAAGCGTTTCAAAGACTTTGTAAGACCCACGCTGCCGGCAAAGCAAGATTTTCGCTGAGGTGGGGGTTGCTCGGTTTGACACAAGGGGGGGGGGGCGGGCAGTCCCTTGGTAGGGATTATTTTCCTCTCCAGTTGTCAAGTAAGAACATGCCCTGCCTCTGTCAATGAGTTACATGGAATGTCGTCACGCTCACACGGGAAAGTGCAGCAGAACAGTCCGTTATATAGCTAAACGTTTGAGTATCAAGTTTTCCGACTAGCACTGTGCGTTCTTTGTACGCTTTGTCCTGTCTCCGCTGTCCAGCCCACTCTGCCGTTTCCTGCGAACTGTGACAGAGTAACCGTTTTGGTCTCTGAAACACCCCGGTATTGTCAGAGTAATGGTAGCAAAATCAACGACATTTTTTTGCTGTTGAAGATAATGCGCGTACATTTAAGAACGTTGTTGCTAAAAATATGCCAGCTTCGGCACGGTTCGCAGATGTGGCTGATCGACCAACACGTACCAGTAGCCGTCACCGGTCAGTCCTTTAAATTCTTCGGTCAAGTTGAAGAACTTGGTGGTCGTCCAGAAGTGGGTAGTGTTGTCAAAGGTATAGCTCAAGTCCACCCACTCGGCTATGGCTCCATGAAAGCATAACAGCACTGACAAGGCTGCAACCAACCCGGCGAGGACAGAAGGAAACTGAAAAAAAACACAAACACAAGGGTTTAAACTCAGCAATTGTAAAGTCGTTATCACAACCACTGCAGGTGAAGGGCACGTTTGAGTCAATTCTTCACACATAGAAAGGTTTTGTTTAAGTTACAGTGAACGTTATCACGTTCACACGAGAATGTGCGTTTCCTGACTAGCACTCCGTGTTATTATATATACATATACATATATGTATATATATATATATATATATATATATATATATATATATATATATATACGACCCAACGTGGTATGACTTTGCCCAATACATCTGACTTGACTAGGACTCTGTCAAAAACACATTTCCAAAGGACTTGGTCTTCCAGTAACTCAAAATGTGGTTGATTTCGGGATTGTTTCTGCCCACCCGGAGTGAAGCACATTAGCTACCTACCACTATAACTGTTTTTGAAATAAAGCGTTGATTACCAATATCTAACTCTTCTTCCGCAAAAATAAGACAGACACTTAGCATTGAACTGGCAAGCATATGGTCGGCCAGCAGTTGCAGCGTACTAGCGAACGTCATGCAAAAGAGGCAAGATGCGGATGGGAAAAGGGGACAAAAAGACACGCTCTCGGCAAACATGCTTACCATGACGCTGACGCCGAAGAAGTCCTAGAAGACAGACGAACCGCTATTGGGCACGCGCGCGTCACACTCCGGAACTGGCCGTGTTCTGTGAGGCCTAGCGTCCCGCTGTTCCGAGGCCTCACCGTATGCGGTGACCCCAGCCTCAAGATCGCTATCCAAGGTCGTTACAGTGGCGCCCCTCACTCAGGCACACAAACATGGAGGGCGAGGGGTACACGGAAGACGGCGCGACGGGCGGGCTCAGTCCCAGCTCATTAATATTTGCGAACACGCCAGAAAATAGCACAACTTCATGTCGTCAACCGACGCATTTAAGCATGGAACTTGAAGGAAGAAGCTTAAAAACACGTTTTAACCGCATGATGGTGGCGACCGTCGCCAAAACGTGGAGGATGGGGGCTGAGGGATAGGCTGGACTGGCGCAACAGCAGCCTTCCATGAATTGATATATTCAAAATTACAGGTCGGTTCCCTCCGAAAGGTCAAAGCCAGCAGGACTATTATTGGGCATTTATTATACAGAAATAGAAGGTGAACACAAATATAAAAAGTTACATGAAGATAAGAACAATTACAGTCAGAGGTATAGCTGTCAATTCAAAGCAACATCTGTTTCCAACCAACTTGTTGATATTCAACGAAATATTTTGGACTAATCTCCGTTCTTTCTTCAGCCTTGGTCACACAATGATATTCATGAAAGAAGATACAGACAACATATGATGCACACACAATTTTTATGCGATAACAATGCACTCGTTCTGAACGTTGCCATGGCACATGACAACTGCCTGACACAGCACACAACTTTTATAGGGAATGTTTCACATTTGCATGGCATTTTGAACCAAAACAGCCATCTTCAGGACCTTTTGATGCAGTTTACGGCCATGTCCTTTTCAAGACTCAAAACGCACTGGTTCCTGAGTTACACGCCCGCTAAAGTGCGAACAGGTTTATTGGGAGACTATTTCAAGGTCGCCTTCGCATTCATGACGTCATAAAAAGTCATGCGATCGCGGTCGTACTACAGGCTGTTTTCTGCTTATGGTCAAAACAGCATGGCCGCTGATACATTCGCAGAAGTGATAATGCGGCTCGTGTGATACAATGCGCGGAAGATGATTGGCTGTTGGCAAGATTTCGCTCCTGAATACGCGTCGCGAACGTGAGCGTGAGCGCTTACGGGTTGTGCGGCACCCGTCGTGAACGGGTCATTTTTTTATTTCTAAGCCATAGGTCAATGTTTTAAAAAAGAACGCCAAAAAAGTCCGCAAAAAAGTACGGCACCCACAAAACGGGCACTCTCCCGTAAGTTATAAAAAGAAGACGCGACGGGAACTCTGTGTTTTTTCCCTGCTGGCGTTTTTTCTCCTACTGACGTATCTTTTACAGACAGCTCGGTTGGCGCCTTGTGTCCCGGAGCATGGAGCCTTGCATGGGTGTGTGGGTTAGCAAGGCAGGACGAAATTAGGGATACACTACACAATTTGATATATATATATATATATATATATATATATATATATATATATATATATGCATGCATGTTACTAAATATTTCACACATATTGCACGACAAATTGAAATCTTAAACTTGATGTGATGGAGAGTGTGCGTGCGAGGTCTGTACTTCTGAGAGAGCATTGTTTTGGTATTCTTTAAGTCTACTGACTCCCAATAAAATGTGGTATACCGGTACCTGTCTCTACCTATCTGCTTGTGTTTGAGCATGACGAAAGAGTCGAAAGAGTACCGGCAAACTAAGAAAAACACTAGCTTCTATGTTGTAGGAGTATACAAAGGCAATTTGGTCCTCAGTTATGATCTTGCCAACATTTTAAACCTATTGAAGTATTACGGCTTGTAATAAATCCATTGCGTGTCATTATAGTAGCGATTTGTTTTGGCAGTAGAGGCTGGTGCGTGCAGCTCATTAATGGGCATGCTCAGTACAGGCTAACATGATATGAACTTGCAAAATCGTCTCTCCCAAAATAATTCTGAGAATATAGACCTACATTATTACTGATGCACATTCTACCGTCTTAACAAATTTTGTATGCAAGCGAACATTACTTGTGACTCATCAATGCCATAGTCACTGCAACTTGCGTGAGATGCTGGGTGCTGCGAATGGTGGGAAACGTATTGCTGTTGGTATCTTGTATAGCACGTAATAATATTTTGTCATGAGGCTTGCGTGCGCTGGCAGCTTTGATTTCCTTGCATTTTGCCCATCCAACCAAAACTACATGCACTTGTCATGTCTCCAGTCTTGTGCAAGTTCAGCATGTTTGCATTGTCATTTCACCACATGTAAAATTTTCCTGTTATTTTTTAGTAAAGCAGCCTGATGGCTGCAGGATGTTGGATGACTGTGGAAGTGGAAGATATGTTTGCATCCTTCTCACCTAGGTTTTGTGGGTTCCCAAAACAGGCTGAGCAAGTGATATCATTTGATGATTACCTGCTTTGCTGGAAATGATTTGAATATTGTATCACGCGTTTTTGATCGGTCATCCGTCGGATGGGTAGTCAATACAAGAGTGCGCGCTTGACCCATCTATTCATGATGAAATTTATTATGAAAGTAGCATGGATTGCAGTACAAAAACCATATCGCTGTTCATTTTATGCCACAGTACATCACTGAGGTAGTGCCACAATGACGCTGTTGACCTGTGCCACTACACAATGTACCACATTGGTTGACTACTCCATGTCAGTAGTCACTGACAGTGACTACTCTATGTAAGCCTATGGGACGGCAGCTTATGATGATAAATTACTGGTAACAACTGATTTAGCAATGGCAAAGCACTACCAACAGCAATAATGTAACTGCACCACAATGCTTTTATCAGGGTTAACTATTAATCGCATAAATAACCCTGAGCAAGAAAACACATTTTGTTCGCCCAACCTTACCATCTTCACCATTGCAATAGCAATGCTTTGACAATCAATCCATAGCAACGTTGCAAATTCATTGTCGCATGATACCCCATTTCCAGTAACAAACAACAACGAAAGTAATTACTGTGAACGTCACATGATATCAATGTCGGGACCACAGCACTGCAGGCAAGGATGGATCAACAATGCAGTATTGACAAAATCATTAACAACATAGCAGCAACAGCAACAGTACAGCATATTGTGCTTTGATATTAATAATCCGCCATAAAAATTGGCGATCGCTGCATTGCTTATGTTAAACAGTCAACCAACTCTCTTCTTACGGTCAGCACCAAATCCACAAACAAGCCACCCACCAATTCACGGCACGACACAGTCCCCGCGACGAGAATGGCCGGCTGGCGTCAGCTTCCGTGTGTTTCGAGGTATTCTTTAGGTCTGGCTGGCAGATGCTACCAGGTATTGCTGTCGTCACAAAACCATTCCATTGCAAAAACATTCCAAACAATGACGTAATGGGGCGCATTTTTACAAACTTTCAAAATTTGCCAGTTAGCGTCATTTTGAGCCTTGAAAGCTTGCCGATACCAAGTAAGCTTTTCCCATCACATCTGATGCCTACCTGAACATCTTCAAATGTGGAACATACCCTTCAAACATTTGCCTATTTTTTCCGCATATCGGGATCGACTCCGTGGCGGTATATCACAATGCTAAAACAAGGTGACCCATACGTGTACAAATGTCGTAACCTGCAGCCCGCCATCGCACCAAGTGTTGCACATTGGCCCAAGCTGACTGCTCTCTTTCAGGCTCTTCATTTCAAAATTAGACATACACTAGCTACTGGTAGCCCCCGCCCTGTCCAACATAAGCAAGCTGATCTGAGTGCCATATTTGTTTACGTTTACGATGCCCCAGCTCAGTTATCTT
Source organism: Pollicipes pollicipes (assembly GCF_011947565.3). NCBI lineage: Eukaryota > Metazoa > Arthropoda > Thecostraca > Pollicipedomorpha > Pollicipedidae > Pollicipes > Pollicipes pollicipes. The sequence continues at coordinate 44,790,117 of NW_023596576.1, read as the reverse complement.
TCAAACATACCATGGGTAAAGCATGGATTCATGTCGTCAACCAACGCTTAAAAGCGTGAAGCTCGTAGGGAGAAGCCTACTAAACATGTAAAACTGCATCGCAGTCATGACTGAAATTCGAGCAGAACGTTCTCCGGCAGCGGCGCCACGATAAGAGGGCAGAGTAACGTGGTGGTTCTGGGCGTGTGCGCGGCATGTGATTAGAGCGCTCCTAGTTAGATGCAAATATCGCGACAAAAGACTCAGGGCTGTGTGTGAGATGTTGTATAAGAAAGCAAAGGTTTGGTAGATAAATATGCTATGGGAGTTCAGCTAGCCCAGTCCAGAATGTTGTCGCGGAATTTGACCGTGGACGAGGGGAGGTTGCGCGCGCTTTATCCTTTGTCAAGAGGGAAGAGCTGAAATTTAGTCTCGTTCACCACGACGTTAAATCCAGAATGAGCCAGGGGTGGAAGAAGTGTCTTTTCTGTCACCGACAAAATTTGAAACCGTTTAGATTGTCGCCTTGAGTCAAGCTTATCAGAAACCGTTTCAATACAGCTCAAGTGCGATAAGCCACAAAAATAAAAAACAAATCAAATGCAATGCAGCACAATCATCAACCATTTCCGTTTCGGTAATCCATTTCCACTGCACTATCATTTCCTGGCCATCAAAGGCTTATAATGATTGAGACTTGGTTAAGCAGATTTTCAGATAAAGGAATACTTAACACAACCAGCCTAGAAGCATGTAGTTTCTATTCTTTTGGGGGGATTGTGCCTCCCAGCATGGGATGTAGTTTCCAATTAGCGTTTATCATTTTGCATTCATTATTTTTCATTCATTATCATTTCCACGGTTCAGCCCACCTCCAAACTAAGTTTGAGAAACTGCGATCCTGCTCCCAACCCTGGAAAAATTGCGTCAAATCTGGGTAGAAAAACGTTTTCAATGCATCACGAAGGCAGGCTCAGCTATGTTTTCTTATTGCACCCGTTCCCGCACCCCTACGTATTTTGCAAAGCTGCATCCATGTAGCACTACATTTACCGATATTGTGGCTTTACAAGCACCTGAAAACAGCATCACTTTCGTGTTTTTGAACTCATCGTGCAATCAGCTGGATGCGTTGGCGACGTTAACTGCCGTCGCATTCACTAGTATTACCGGCGCATGCCTCGTACTTCCTAGCATTATCCCAATTCATTAGCTCCAATCCATGCAATATTGGTATCAGCAGATGCAAGAGACATTTTGAATACCTGTAGCACCTTTGTTTAACTCTACACAGAATGCAATGGCAATTAAAAACGTTTTAACTTGCGTCTGTTCATCGGTCAGAGCACTGAGCCTGAGGCGCGACGGGCAGTGTGAGGAACCTGTACTAGCGATGCTTGGCATCTTACCTAAAAAAGCCGCTGTATTCTTCTGAGCTGCAAGAAGACCCGGAGGAGTCCTTGTGTAACCTGTGTCGCTCCAACGTCCTCGGTTGAGCTCTGAAGCTACAGCTCAGGTATCCACAAACAGCAACGCCCCTCGATCGGCAGGGCTTTTGAACGCTGTTACCAGGACGTCCTCCATGGTCGATCTCAAGAAAAACCGCACAGAATATTAAAAACCTGACGGTTGGCTACGTTATTCAAGCCAGTCAACTTCTCACGACATGATCATCACCAACAGCAGCCCACAGACTTGCAATGGACCCAACGCATTACTGCGTGGCGGGCATTCTAGCCCATCTGTCTCAAGTCACACGACGCTTAAAAACGCTGCGTAGCAAACTGATCACGTCCTTCCCAAGATGCTGTGCCTAGTTACGATTCTTACGACCTAGTCTAGCCTAGTTTTTTGGTATTTTATGCTGTTTAGTATGTGAAGTGAATTCCGGGTGAAAAAATCTAGAAAAAGCACTGATCTGAGTGGCATTGGAAAAGCGCTGTCACCACTGATATGTGACGTCATCACTGATATAGTGTAGTTTGTAGCGTATTTCTGTCATGTGCAAAGACTATCCCGATTAAATCTATTGTGTTTGGCAGCATCTTGTGGCTCAACTTGCTCATACAGCAAGAGGTCACCGTTTCGACACGTGGTCTGCGCGAGCTCACCCTGCAAGCCTTAGCGAGCAGATCAATGTTGAGCTTTGAGTTTCGTCTAGCTGGGATGATCTGTTGTAATATGGTCTGGTCTGTTGACATTTCTTTCCATTCATGCAATTCTGTCTCCAAACGGCTCGCAGAAGTCTCCGTTTTTGTCACCGGTTACATCAGGTAAATCAGAAGCCTTTTTCACCGCTGAAATAGTGTCAAGCGACGTTAGGCTTAATAGTATGTCATAAATCAGCTCGGGGAAAGCGAGCTGACCTACGACAAGAGCGAGAGACCTCGTGCCGTCAGCAAACTAAACTACAAAAACACGGGTGGCTTGTGGGCCGAGGTCATTAGCGAAAATTGTGAGGAGCTCCAGAGGAGCCCTTGCTGATTGGTCGCGAAGCAGAAATTTGAAAACCAGAGTCAGACACTTTGTGTGTGGGCAGAAACATACTTTACAAACCAGCCGGTGTTTGGGCCGTGGAACGCACTTTTGTAAGCAGTTTGGAGTGATCGGTAATGCCGTAGCATTTTTCCAAGCCAATGAGGCAAATAAACAAATTTGTTCCGTCGTCCTCTGCACAAAGCAGGGTGTCTGTGATGTTCAGCAGAGCTATTTCAGTCAGTGGAATGCCGCGATGAAAAACCGCGTTGAGATGGGGAGATGAGGTGATTGGATTTTAGATAGCAGTGGAGCTGATACTGCATCAGCTCTCGCACCGTCTTGAAAATGGCAGAAAGGATGGAGACTGAGTGGAGGTTGGAGGGACTGGCAGGATCATCGGACTTGGAGATGGGATGCGCCAGCACATGTTTCCATGAGCCCGCTGGCGCGTCGACGAGTGATAGCTGCGTTTTCAATGCGTAAAAGTATTGTGGGATTTAAGGATTTGAAGGCATACTGAGCATTCCCATACTCAAACCGTCAATGCAGCACGCAAATGAGTCATGCATGCTAAACACGTGTAATGCAAATGCATCAGAGACCGGTTGTGAATCAAAGAACGCGGACTTGCTCCGGGAAGCCGAACAGCTGCCTCGAGCGCACCCTCGGCGCTGCCATCTCAGCAGTTACAGGCGGTCAGACGTTAACAGGAACCTCATTCAGGACATCAGGTGAGCCTGCGGGCTTCTCGTCCCGGCGAGGTCGTTTGCTCCGGACCACGTCACGCATGACACCCGTGCTGAGCGTCGACCGTCAGCACCAACCTTCTCCGGTGATGACATGACAGGTTGATGATGCCATCAATAAAAAAGATGACAGATTTGACCGCGCGGTTTGCGGCGCGTCAATGCATCGGAACCGCGTCCGTCAACCCGCCGGACTTCGCCTCTGTATGATGAGGACCGGTGGTCTCGGACATGGTGGCGCTGACAGGTTGCGTGCCTTCGTGACCTTATATGCAGATGGCAGGGGGGGGGGGGGCGGTCTAGTACGCTTAACCGTGTAGTGGGAAACACATTGCACATGTCACTGCCGGTTTCAAAGGCGAGCAATGTTTCCCGGCCACAGGATTGCCCATCACATTCGAACGCTTCAAGGTTGTCCCGGTCCAATAAACGCGTACGCACGGAGGTTGGCTTAATGCGATGCTCAGGTAAATTATGTGACACCAGAATGCATCTGTGTGATGTTAAACGGTAATGCATCAACACAAAGCGATCGCTGAAATCACGATTCACGTATTCACGTTGAACATGTACAAAAGAAAACCTGACAAATAAGCTGGCACTTTTATGAGCTGAGGCGGGGAGTACGCCGCAAGGAATGCGGTAGTCTATCACGTGCTAGATGGCTCCGGGCATCGGCCAGTAGGTTGACACTTAATTCGCCACTGATTACAAGAGCACAATCAGGAAATGCATTGAAATACGCTGGTAATTCCCCTTTTGGTCATCAGCATCAGTGTTTAGAGCAGCAGAGGCGCGCGATAGGCGGCGCCAATACCAACCTTCCTGCGCTCCAAATGCAGTACTCACCATAATGACTAAACACGAGATATCGTTGGTGGAAGATTGCACAAATATATTATCTGTTACACCGCAAGCAAGCACTGCAACACACCTATGGCACTTTGTGGCCAACATTTCATCAGCACGTAACAGTTCTGATTATTTCTGACTGTAGCCAGGAAAGACCAGCAGCACAGTGCGAACAGCCGGTTCGAGCCACGTCTCACAGATAGCAGACACATAGTAGTGAAACAGATCAAGTTCACAGGAAAGCCCGAGTATTCGGCGGCGTATTGACCGGATGGCGGCCGCGCAGACACAGAGGGTGCCAGACCGAGAGCTCCCTCTCCAGCTGCGGCCACCTCGCCCGCTTCGGTGACGGCGCCACGAACGTCGGTCACGGCGGGTTGTCCGGACACGACGGCCCCGCGCCGGGCAGAAACTGCCTTGCAGCGGCCGAGGGGCAGACCGGGTCAAGGTCGACGGCTCAGGGTCAGCTGGATCGCCTGACCGGTCCACGGTCACAGCGGCGGCGACGCTCCCAGGCCTGGGGCGGGCGGGCCGTCACGCCGTGACGCCGCGGGAAACACTCCCAGCAGCTGTGACTCGAGCTGCGCCGGTGTACGGCAGGTCGGCGCACCGCTCGGGGTCCGTCACGGGCCACGGACATCGAGCTGGCGTGGCAACAGCGACCAGCACACGGACGCTGGCCAGGACGGCCAAATAACAGGCCGGGCCTCGACGCGTGGTAACGGGCGCGGGGTGTCAGCTCACATGGGTCGGTCCAGGCGAGACGTGGGAGTTGGCTCCAGTGCGAAAACAAGTCACGTTCGGCTGAGAGGCTCGCAAAATTTGATCGGCCCGAGTGACACTCAAGCGAAGAGCGCTTAAGAGCGCACTCCCTAGCATTAAAGTGCTTTGCTTGTGTAGAAACAGGACTGAGACGCTATTCTTTTCAGGAAAGTGGCTTCACCTATGAAAATGTTTAAAACGCAGTTTGTTTAGCCCGTCCGGGCGGCCGGTTGGACCCCCTTAGCTCGGGTGAGGGGTCAATTTGACCCCAGCTGAGATCGCGGGAACTAAGAGAGCTAGAGACACCAAATTCACACGGTGTGTTGCCCTGCACGTGAACTCACTTAGATCAAAGTTTGAAGTTCCTAGCTGGGGTTAACTCGACATTCGGGTCAAATAAGGCCAAACAAGGCCAGTCTTCGGGCTCGCTCCCAAAGTGCCCATAAACCCTAGATGCCTATTCTAAGCGAAGGGTCACGTGCTCACTTAAGATCGGTGACCTCTTTTGACCCTATGTAGGTCATGGTGATCAAAATCATACAACTCTACTTTCAGTTTTGCATTTTAATAATCGAAAAAGATTACGCTGGAAAGTATGTTGCTAAAAACAAAATGTTGAGCCAGGTCGTTTCAGGTCAGTGACCTTAGAAGTCCGTGGAAGATGTATAATGCGGTTCCTGTAATCGATGAATCGTCTTGTCAATCTATATATATATATATATATATATATATATATATATATATATATATTGTCATCCGAGTCCGAACCTGGATGCGGTATTGTGTCCGTGTCCAAGGACCAAGTCGGCCCCCGGTACATGCCAGAGTTCGAGCTCAATCATTTACACGGCGGATTATTAAATAAAAGGAATCTAAATAATGCATCTACATCAGTAATTTAATAAAAGAGCAACGCCTGGCCAACATAATCATGGCAACCGGCCTAAGCAGCATTGTTAAGTTTATGTGCTTTTTAAAAGCTGTCTGTTTTCGTTTCCGGCTTGGCAGCTTGTGTTTCGTGTAGACCCTTAGGTGACATTTTAAGGCCCCTAGGTCGTGGCCTTCGGTCCGAATAAGGTGAAACAAATCAAACACTGGATCAGTGTCCGAAATGCGCTCAGATCTCCTCACGCAACCACTTTTAATTTGGATACATGCTATCATAAAAAGATCCTTGATGTGTAGAGCATGTCAGCATGTAGAGCATGTCAGTAACCTAACTTGGTATTTTGAAGGAAAAAGAGCAAAAAAGCTTAGAGATTACTTAGACATTTGAATTTGCAATCAGCACCAAGTATTACTCTAGCCTGCATTCTCCTGAAAGCAAAAAGCTTGATCGAGATCATTTAGGCCAGTGATCTAACCGACCTCCATGAGGTTGAAATAAGGAGTCTGCTGTCGTTGGGATCCGAGGATCCAAGATGAGCATGAAAGGCTGCCACACAGCATATGCTGTTTTTCCAATAAAACACATGTTCTGTTTGAGCTTTTATCTGACCGGCATATTCATTTGACTTAATCATTTTTAAGACAAAAATCACACACAGTCTTTACGTACACATCATTCATTTGACCAATGGTCAAGTTAATACGTTGTAATCCTAAAAATAAACTGCCTTAGCGTGCATTCTTTTTGCAAAGGCTGGTGCAAATCTTAGAATATGCACGAGCCTTTGGTAGACATTTTAAAAGCATCTAGGCTAGAGCGGGGCTACGCTCCCCGTCGAGGTAACGCGTCTCCTGCCCCATATCACGTCTTTTTATTGTAATTGGTCTAAACTGAAGTCACGAGATGATTTGAACTTGTACTGTAACCGTTGTGTTCTTTTTGTTGACGACTCTTGTGGATGGTGGAGGAGGGCCAGGAAAAGCAAGCTTTTTGGGCTAAAAGGAACTTTTTTGGTTAAGCTGAGAAGTTAAGTTGCACTTGCTTGCTTCAAGCTTTATTGTCCAAATATGCTCGCCAGTAAACATTACAAGGGGCTTGATGACTTTCGCTTGGAATAAATCTGGTGCATGTTCCTTCAAATAATCATCACTTGCATCGTAGCGCAGGTGGAATACTGCACCTCGTTAGCAAGGATCACGGCGCCCCTGGGGGTCACTTCGCCCTTGTGAGCGATCAGACAATATCGTCTGCCAGACAATAACTTATTGCTTCTTAACTTTATGACGGGTCTCCGCACCAGTCTATGCGTGGTAAGAACATGCATTTGTTAGTCTGGTTGCATTCCTGGGAATCATGAGGTAGAATGTGGTGCAGAGTCAAAGGAGACTCAGCCTGCAGAGATAGTTGGTCAGAAGCTGCGCCCAGTTCTGAAAAATATAACGAGCCTGCAACCGGTGCTAACGGCCTTAAGAATCGTTCAGAGCCCGTTCCCGTTGCCATGGATACCAAAACGCAGCCGCACACGGCTGCAGGAAAAGCGCTGTGGTACCCTCTTCACATTACAAAACTGTCACATTACAGCCGCAAAAACAAAAGTCAAGGTAACAAAGTACAGGGGAAGTGGTAAAGACTGTGCAGGAGAGCGCGGCGCAGAGAAGTGACGGCGGAAAGGTCATAGAGAAACAAGGCGACGTAGACACCGTAGACACTTCGTCTGTTGTACGCTGTACCGCCTGTGTTGCGAATCCTGGATTCAGTGCACGAAGTGCTCAAAATGGGTGTGTAGAATACGCGCGGGTGCTAACAAAGGAGAAATATCTTATGTGCGTGATCTCCGCCGGGGGAAGAGGGAAGGCTGAAGAGCTACGAATGAGCACCGTTGTGCCAAGTATTAATTTTTCTCATGCCATGTAGTGCCAGTTTTAGTGTCCTGTGACCAGTGACGACTTGAGCGACGTTTTGAAACTTGTTGGAGATTGTGACTTCACGTACTGAGCTTTGTGCTCCTCAGATGAGCAGGTGGAACGCTGCGAAATAGGTTACCTAAGCGGGACGATGCAGCACAGACCTTCGTGGCGTGTGAGCTGGACAGCATAAGCCAGCGAGGAACGGCCAGTGACCGTGAAATTGTTTTACCGGTATATGTTGTATGCTCATTGAACATATTGCACAATGCTGGGAGCACATAATTCGAGGATTGCGAACCATTCATTTGACGCTTTTCATCATGTCCACTCTTCCATAGAAGTCCCGCAGTTACGACCCCTATGTTACGACAGAACGCGTGCATGCATATCTTAAGAAGAGCTTTATTTGTCCACATATCAAGGCTGATGCCCTGTGCGATACGCTATGAAACGAACACTATGACAAGTGCCAAGGTTAAACTTCCACAGAGTTGGAGCGCTTTGCCCCAGTGCAGGGGGCGGTTTGCCCCGAGCTGGGGCAAAGGGTTGCTTTTTCGTCCGTACATATTTTGATAACTTTAAACTTAAAACACCATCAATGCGTTTGTAGGTTATTATTCAGCGCGAGAAAATGCATTGAGCAGGCCACTTATAGGCAGGTTGGTTCGGTTATGAGCTACAATCCAAATATATGATGCTTTTAATGGAATTAGGGGGCGTTTTGTCCCATCTCATCCCACTTCAGTAAAACTTTGGGACTAGTTACGTCCAGTGATGGCTTTGGTTAGTGCCGCTGCAGCACCATCAAGCCAGTAAGAGGATATCAATTGTTATTATTTTCAAGTCCAATTTACGCTATCAATGCCCCGTAACAGCACCACGCTTTTTCCCTGCAGTCGTGACCACACTCGTCATGACAAATACCGTGCGTACCTCTACTGGTGCGAATACAAGAACGGGTTTTATTGCCGTTAATTGCCCGGGCAAGCAAACGCTTGCCACCGGGAAGGGTATTTGTTGCAGTTTGAACGCCACATGAACCATGTCATACTCCCACTCCCAAAGCCAAAGCGCGCCTCGAAAAGAGGCTTTGCGGTAAACGTCATAGGGGAAAAACCAAAGCCTTTTGTTGAATTCGTGGGATAATAGTTTCATGTTCGCATCACATCATTGTGTCTCAACAGAGTGTTTCAAACTTTCGTAAGCATTTATTACACCAACATTGTGACGAATAAGTGTGTTAGAAGCATTACAGGTACAGTAAATGGAATTTATGATGTTCATAATGGTGAACGGGGAGTGAAATGAGACTTCTCCCGCAGGGTTGGTTACTTGAAGCCGAAAGTCTGAGCTACTCAGAAAGATTTCGATAAAACTGGTGGTACTGATCAAATCGCCACCTTTGATGCAACAATACATGCAAAATGCGACGTGGGATGCTCTCTTTCAAAAGCCCACCAAAGTTGTTCGACTCCGTCAAACGCTTCGTTGTCGCATCATTCTAAAATATCTTAGAAATTATTTCCACTGGCAGCCATGGTTTTATTTCACCCGCCATAGATCAGTGAGCTTACAACTACATATTTTTTTCACTAAAAAATCAGCTATCTAATCACCAGCAGCTGAACAAATTTGGCGCGGCTACAAATAAGTTGCTGCGCCGTTAGGAATTTGTTCTGGAAAACCTTCAGTGGGATCAAATTGCCCCCCCCCCCCCGCCCACACCCCACCCCAGCGCCTGTTAATCTGCGCCCGGCCGGGGGTCTGGGACAACCGCGCCGGCCGGGGGAGGAAGTTGACTTCCCCCGACATCTCCAGCTTACAGACGTTCTGTGAGAAAAACTAAGATTCCACTTTGAGCATCTCGTTAAATCATAAAAAATCCACACTAATCTGTTTTACCTTAGATCAAATGTTAGGTCACCAGGGATCACGGAAGGTGAAAAGGGCGTTCCGATAGATACAGATACAACCTATGTTAACAAGTCGAGCAGGATATTGAGCTTACGAAAACAGGCATTGAGGTTGTGGAAAGTCCATTTCGACCATTTTTGCTCCGCCACACGCATCAGGTCAGATCAGGTCACCGTTCAAAGTTGCTGTACCAGTAGCCTACAAGAACGATACCTTTCTTCACGATGTGGCTCTAAGCTTGTTCAATTTGAGGCAGATGAGGGATACAAGTATTTCAGATATGCTCTGTTAGAGTAACCTTGAGATCGTCGTAGATCAACTTAGAACAAAGTGATAAACCATGTAAATGAAAAGAATAGGAGTGGTCAGAAACATTGCACTGCGCATCTGCAGTTACTCAAGATCGCATAGCTGTTGTTAACAGTATACATAGTATAGTCCCTTCGCCTTTTGGCAAGGTCATGGAACAAACTGAGAACAGGTACGTCGGTACAGGTATATCGGTACAGGTATCGGTACAGGAGCAGGTATTTTACATCGGTACATAAAATAAGAGGTCATGAGCTTCACAAAAACGATAAGGAGGTAATCACACGCACGGCACTCGTTCATCTAGCCTCTCCGGCGCTGGCAAGATAGGTTATTGATTTTGGATGACCTCATATGACTTTGCATGTCCTTACATGACCTGTTGTGGCCTCATTATGCACAAGAATGATATGGCAGCATATTTGCATTAGGCTGTTCGAATTGTGCATCCTATTCACTATTTGGAGCTCAGCATATGTTTTACAGAAGGCATCTATAGAAGAAATAGGTCATGACCTGGGCCAGGGCCATGTGCTCTGTGGCCGTATGATGGTTGTGCACGCAAGCTGGTGCTTTGTCGTAAACAAACACCAAAACTGCACAGAAATACCCACAACTTTGCGCTTTTTACTAAAACAGTAAATATTCACCTGGTGCTAGGTCACTGACCTCGCATTTTCCGAGAAATCTGAAATACACACACTGTAGGTGCCATCATGTTATATTACTACAATTTGAGCGATAGAAATTGACCCACAAAAAGTACGTGTGGTTAAAGATTTTAGAGGTGAACCTATGCGACGTGACCTAAGTCACTGACCTAGGTGGTAAGTAGGTAGCAAAATTGATAGATCAGGTAATAAAGCTTTCGTGCTGCTGCAAACGTTCGGTTTTGACCTGTGCACGAGCAACCGTAGGGAAGTTAACTTACGTCGGCGGGGCGCGTGCTAAGGTAGCGCTATGTATCGGGTGTTAGGGTGTAGGAGTCTGAGCAATTTATCGTGTTTGACATGTTTTACTTGCAGCGTTTGAAAAGCTTGGACACATTCTCAGGATTCATGTGACCTGGTTTTCAAGGATTATTGCTCTACCCTGCTTCACCTCTGTCACTCGTAATCACAATTCCCGCTCGAAACGCCGGGTATTATCTGTGTAACCGATGTTTGCACCATGACGTAGCTCAACCAGGACCCCTGAAATATTGATAGTCCGGTGACTCAGCATAACAATTCTGAACTCATAATTCCGAAAAACAAGAGCCGAATTCTTTCCTATCTCAAGTTTTGAAGAGGTCCGGAAAGCAGCCGAATGCCGCATCAGATACTGAGCTTCGGCATCTCACGCTCCACCACTGACCACACCGTGCTGTAGCCCAAGATCCGAGAGGTGGCCGAGCCGCGGCACCCGACGCTCCACGACCGACCACACGAGGCTGCACCTCAACACCCGAACGGTGGCCGAGCCGCGGCACCCGACGCTCCACAACCGACCACACGAGGCTGCACCTCAACACCCGAACGGTGGCCGAGCCGCGGCACCCGACGCTCCACAACCGACCACACGAGGCTGCACCTCAAGACCCGTGCCTGGGCATCGCACCTCGGTGCTGCTGCTGCCCCACCTGGCACTCATGTCCGTGAAGTTAGCGACTTATTAGGCGATTTATTCAGCAACGAGTTCCAATTTCTCTCCACAAATGTCAAGGTGAGTTGTGGCGCGAGAACATCGAAAATCACCTATACTTGCAATATCATGTGAACTTCGAGGTCAAAAACTGGGTCAAAGGATGGGGAGCTCGATATCACCCCAAATTACCGGTCGATTTTAAACTCGCGAACGTCAGAATATTCACCACAGTAAGAACTAGCGTATGTCAAAAAGTCTTAACCTCCCAAGGTCATCCTTCAAGGTCAAACGTGGGTTCAAAAGACGGGAAACTCAATATCACCTAAAAATGGCCGGCCGATCTTGAACATAAAAACATCACAATATTCATCGGTTCAAGCGCTAGCGCCCGTCAAGACGTCCTGAATCCTCAAAGTCATCCTTCAAGGTCATACGCGAGCTCAAATGACGAGAAACTTAATATCATCAAAAAATTACCAGCCAATTTTAAACTTGCAAACATTACGATATTCAGCAAAAAAAACTAGCATCCGTCAGAAAGTCATGATCTCTCAATGTCATCATTCAAAGTCAAACTCGAGCACAAGCAACGGAAAACTCAATATCAGCCAAAAAATACTGGCCGATTTTAAATTGAAAGCCCCAAAACATTTACATGTTCAAGAGCTAGCGTCCGTAAAACTCTCTGAGCTCTCAATTTCATCCTTCAAGGTCAAATACAGGCTCAAACGGCAGGGAACTCAATATCCCCCCAAATGTTTAGGCCCATTTTTAACTTACAAACATCAGACCATTTCAAACGAAAAGAATTAGCGTCCTTAAAAAACTCCCGAATTATCAAGGTCGCCCTTCAAGGTCAAACGCGGTCCCAAAGGACGGATGAATTCAGTTGACCCCAAAAGTACCGGCCGATTTCAAATTTGCAAACAAAAGAATATACACCACAAAAAGAACTAGCGTCCGTCAAACTAGTTCTCGTTTGTTGAGTCCGCGTATGACCTTAAAGGATGACCTAGAGAGGTCAGGACTTTTTTGACCAACGCTAGTTCTTTTGTGGTGAATATTTTGACATTTGCAAGTTTAAAATCGGCCGGTAATTTTTGAGTGATATTGGGTTTCCCGTTCTATGAGCCGGCGTTTGACCTTCAAAGATGACCTCGAGAAGTCAGAACTTTTTGACGGACTCGGGCTCTTTCTGTGGCGGATATCTTGACAATTGCAAGCTTGAAGCCGGCCAGTAATTTTTGGATGATACTCAGTGCCTTGTCTATTGAGCCCACGTAAGACCTTGAAAGAAGACCTTGAGAGATTACGGCTTTTTGAATCTTATGTTTATTAATGTTTTGATGCTTACAGTTTTCGAATCCGTCGGTAATTTTTGGTTGACATCGAGTTTTCCATCCTCTGACCCAGTTTTTTTTACCTCGAAGGTCACATGATATTGCAAAATAAAGGTGGTTTATTATCGTGCCCTAACACGATGGTAATGGGGGGGGGGGGGTCAAATTGACCCCGTCCAAAGTTTTCCAGAACGGTGATTCCATTTCCATCGTGATTCGTGCCAACTGCTGAAGCGTGCGACGATTGAGTCTGGCCGAAGCAAGTGGCCAAGGTAGTTATTACCAGTGACACATTTGTGATTGTCGACCGACAGCAAATATGGTACATCGACCATAACAACATTCGTGTTGTAATCATCAGAGCTTGGCATGCAGGGTGAATCGTCTTCTTCCTAAGATAATGGAATAAAAAACAAGAACATTGGCGGCCAATCACATTATGCTAAGTAACTTCAGAGGGAATTGTGTGTTCTGTTCCTCAAGCATATGTTGCTTTTTGGGGTGTTCATGTTAGGCGTGATGATATGAAAAGATGAAGCGAGTATTGCGACCATTGCATATTTTTGCATGGTTCCACGAAGGCTGTTTGCATCAGACCAGCATCAAAACCTTTATTCAAAATGCAAGGGCAAAAATCTCTCGCGCGCCCGAGAAGTTGGTTATTTTAGGTGGCAAGTAAGCGGGTAGAAGCATCGCCAATACATTCAGTATGAACACCTTTAGCAGATGTCTGCGAAAAATTGAACTCGGGAGGACTTTTAATTTGGAGCTGGTTGCACCGTGCGAAATAGTTTGGGTTGTGGTTTAAGATTAGGTTGAGTATCTGGTAACCAACCACACCGAATGCAGTGCACTTAGGAAGTATTTTTGTTATTTTGTTGGCGTTGGTCGAATCAAAACCAATAACTAGTTTGGCACCAGTGTGTTGCGAGTAAAAGCTAAGCCAAGGATGGAGTTTTCAAGCACGCAAATTTGAAAAACAAAGAAAGAAAACATGACCCACTAAACTTGACGAATGTGACTTCACGGTTTTAAATGCGGGCCGGTTCTTGGACACTATTTTGGGATGGTAGGTGAAGCGTTTGCATGAAACTGAACCTAGCCTCCAGCGAATGTTGTCACACCACCAGCACGCGCGGCTATCCCTTGTTTATGTATTTTTACTACATGTAAATGTATTATACCCACATTTTGAATTCCTAACGAATTAATCGGAACCGTTTGTGCGGCTTCAAAGCTGCATAATGAAAGGTAGCATAACTATCACGCATTAGCACATGTCCATCAACTTTTACATGTAGTCATGTTTTAATAAATTTGTTCAACAAAGAAGCAATAATCTTTTTGCACACATTCTCAAACTTTTGCCATTTTGAGGAATTCGGATTCCATCGCAACACAAAAACTCTCTACAATAAACGCCATGATTCATAATACAAACAAAAATGGCAGGTTTTCTGAAACCGGCACTTAAACGTATTCCATCGGAAATAAAAAGGGCATGGCTATTAGTAAAAATAAGGGTAGGTTATACAAGTATCTAATTTTGCTCTAATTGCACGATGCAACAAATACCACGTGGTTTCGGCATTTTCAGTACATGTCGCGAGTACGTGATGTCGTTGAGGCTCCTGATGAGCAAAAACGTTAGATCTGTGATAAATGAAGTAGTTTAGATCCCAAGATTCCTAAAAATGTCTCAGATATTACTCAAAGATTAAGCGATGATTAGTATCTACAGAGCACGGTGTCCACGTGAAATGCACGAATATTCTCCCCTGTTTTCCCTTCGACACGCGCTTGGGAGGGGAGTCATATTGCCCCCCCCCCTCCCCCTCCCCCCGGAAGGTTTATCCAGAATGGTTTCCGAACAGGGCGGCGTAGCCGCACCAAATTTTGCTTAGCTATAGACAATTACGTATTGGATCGCTTGTTTCAAAAATTTAGATGTACCTTGTAACGTCACTGACCCATGACAGGTCAAAGTCAGGCCATGACTTCAGCGAAGGTAATTTCTAGGGAATCGTCCAATCTGATACAGTAACGCAGTGTTTGACGAAGCCATACATTTCTGAGATGCTTTCTTAGGCACCACAAATATTGAATGAGCAAATTACGTTGACCTAGTGTCGGGTATGAAGGTCATACCAAGGTCAAAACCAGCCTGATTTATTGCTCTGGCGCTCGCTGTATGAATAGCTTGTGGTGCTCATTTCGAATTTATTTACAGCTGGGGCCGCATTACAATCTTCCGTTGACTTTTTTTAGCAGTCAGAACAGGTCATTGACCTAAGATAACCCAGATCGACATTTTGTTTAGGAACATACTGCTTAGCGTAACCTTTGTCACTTATTCAAATGCAAAACTCAGGGCAGTCTTGTATAATTTTGGTCACTATGACCTTCAAATGGTCAAACAAAGGTAACTGACCTTAAATGGGTTTGTGACCTTTTGCTTAGAAACAGTTGCCTAAGTTCCAGTGGCATTTGAGAGGCCAACCTGGAACTGGACCTTGTTGATCTTTTTTACCTGAAAGTCATGATCTAGGAAGCTCAAACTTTGACCTAAGTGAGTTCATCTACAGGTTAAGACACCCCGTAAATTCGGTGTTTCTAGCCTTCTTAGTTCCCGAGATCTTAGCGGGGAGCTCAAATCCCCCCCACCCGAGCGAAGGTTATCTAGCCGGCCACCCGGCCCGTGCTAATTGACCTTTAAAGGTTTTTCAGAAAAATCGGAACTCGTCGCTGAATAAATATCTGAATAAATTGCTAACTTCACGGACATCTAGCACTCTGTTGACAAAACATGGAGGCATCGTCCAGAGCTGGCTCGATAACCGGTTTGCTCCGTCCCGAATAGAGACAACGGAGCGGCTAGCAGTGAGACAGGCTAGTGAAGGTGGAGGTTACATTAAGGATCGCATGGGGGCGTATGGGCCACGTCTGTCCCGTCTACCTCGTGTGGCGCCCGATTCACCGTGCGTGATGACTGTGTTATTTAGGGTTTTGTTCGGTCGAACACCACGGCCTGTCGCATGGTTAATAACCCAACTTCCTTCCAATGGCACACGCGTGTACATGGCACTACGCACGTTTGGTGTAACGCGGCGCATGAGTCTGCCCAAGGGCGTGCCAGGCTGCCCACACAATCGACGGATCCGGTCCACTGCACCTGGGGCGGGCAACGGCGATCAGGGAGTCATGCCAGCCGATCTGTTATTGCATTATGTCCCTGGGGCGTGGTGGGACCACCATAGGGCAAGGAAAACACGTCGGCCTTATGCATGGCTGCAGTACTTCCGTGAATCAATACTCCCACCGCGCCGGCTCCTGATCTAATCTCTGCGCTGAAGAAGCCGGTACTGATGAGAACATGCGCACTGGCAGTGCTGCAATGAATGCCGCGGCGAACGCAAACAAGTTTCGCCGTGTTCGTGTTACAAAACGGTGTCGTGCAAAAACAAAACCAAACGTAACGCAAATGTACGCTGCAAAACACGGTCCCTGCATAACGCAGATTTCCCCATTAACCGTGTTTGCCGTGTGAATATCTAAAACGCGTTATTTTCAGCACGGTTCCAGGACGTGCTGATATTATATGGACGGTATGTATATTATATTAAACATGCAATATATACGTAGATATATATATATATATATATATATATATATATATATATATATATATATATATATATATGGATGGTTCCGCGGTGTCGAAGAGTTCTAGTCGGTCCCTTGCACACCGCTGCATGCGTTCTTCGCTGCCGGAAGTGTTCTTTCAGCCCGGTGTTGTCGGATGTCAACATCTTCCACAGACTGTCCGATGATGCAAAAAATGTGTTTCGGAATGAAGTCCTTTTTGCTTTGATTAGCGGCTCCAGACGCACCCTGAGGCTTATCGCACGGCGTCTGGTGCCAGGGGATTTTATCGCACTGCTTTTTCAAAGCCGCCTGAGAATTCCCCTCTTCTGAAAATCACCGTCCTTGAAGACAGGTTTAGCAGCGCCATGTCGTGCAAACACACACTATTGCAATCATATCAAAGCGTTTGTTCAGTGTTTTTCTCGGCTCACCCCTGCTGACCGTGCACACGTACCGCGCACCGCTGGCACCCCCTGCGTTCCCTGGCAACGGCGCTCAGGAGCCGTCGATACGTCAGTCAGGATGGCGAGGGGAGCCGAAGTGACAGCCGGCTAACGCAGAGCAGTCGTGGCCGGAGCTCGCGGCAGGCTAATCTAGAGCACGTCGCGTATTTGCTACTGCCTTTTTGTCATAACTCTCCTCCCTCACCCACCCACACACCGACGGTCCCTTCAAGTCATCGCGCATGACGTCTTATGCGACACAGCACGCTGAAGTGGGCAAGGCTGCGAGGGTCACGAAAGACCGCCGATCATCTGTCGACATTAGAATCCGGCGGCATAACGGAGATCAGCCGTTTCTTAGCGGCAGCATCAGGTCTGCCATCCAAGACATTTAGGAACAATGACAGAAATGAGCACGCTTCAGCGGTTTTGTTGCGATGTCTTCCCTAGCACATGGTAACTGAAAACAATCAAGTCTTCCTACTTAGTTTTTGAGAAAATCAGTAAGGTAATGGTTTTCATAGTTTGTTTAGGCTGTGGTGTCTGTATAGTCAAGATCACGCACAGCTCAACGCGCAGTGCAGTCACGCCTCTCTCGGCAAATCTGGCTCCAGCACCGATGTTCTGTCCAGAACCCACCGACCAGCACTGCCGACGCGGGGAGCAGCGTGCTTGCGTGTGCCATGGCACTCATTCCCGAGGCCTGTGAGACTGGCGTTTTTTCCAGTGGTTAGCCTGCGCCCTAGGACGTGCTCTCTCCCGCCCCCCCCCCCCCCCTCGGACCTTTTCTGTACGTTCGCTGATTGAAGATATATCCAGCGTGAAAGGAGACCATGGTTCTCGATCAATGTGTATTTACAAAATTCGCATCGCCAGCTCATGCTACACGCTCTCAAGTATAGTACGCTCAAAATGCGGATGACATGAAATGAAAACGAAAGGAATGGTGTGAGTGTTTCTGGCTTAAAACGGCGCACGAATGCGCGGAAGCTGGCCGCGTACAACGCACGCGACCAGCGCGAGAGCATGGCAAGAGCTGAAACAGGAGCGACGGCCGCCATCGCACCGCGTTCAATCAAGACCATTCACGCCCCACTGAAGGTGAAGTAGTCCTGCACACAGCCAGCGGCGGCAGACGGCTCGCGGATACCATGACGTCACATCCGCAGCGCCACCGCAGCGCCGCCAAGCGGACGCCGTCCGCAACTGCAATCCGCCCTGCTAAGAACAGCACAGCCTGAAGATATCCAGCGACAGCGGCCGACGGCGGCCGACTTGCGGCCGCTCGTGAGTCTGGCGCACCGGCGTCGAGACTCATCGACGCTCCGCAAGGTAGCCTGAACGGTGACGTCACCCGGCCGCACATGACGTCACGGACGTTCGTTACTCTGGAGGTGACCGGATCATTGTTGAAAGTTGTGGTAGTCCAACTTGAACTGCAAGCACACTAGGACCATCGCTTTCAAGCTAGACCCAAGAACATTTGGGCACACACACTATGTGGTTCACGGCAGTCACTCTGTGGCCGAAAAAAGAAAGCGCTGAGTAAAAGAGTCGTCCGGCTGGCAGTGTCAAGCGACGGCCCACCTCGCGCACAAATCCTTGCGCTCCGAGCGGAGGGATCCGCACCAGACCGACCACCGTGCCACCTGGCAGACCCATCACGCCCTACAGACGACGCTCGCAGTATAGATGGCGCTAGTGTCGGGCCGGCCGCCGCGCCGCCGTGCTGTCTGCGAGCTCGCCTCACGCCAGCGCCCAGAGCTCGACGGCGTGGATGAGGAAGTCGCGGCTGGTGGTGAGCGGCTCGTTATTGTAGGTGCGGCACGGCTCTGTGTGGCCGCGGTACAGCTCCTCATCCAAAAACAGGCCAGAGCGGCCCCTGCAAGCACGCGGACGTCAGGGCGCGAACAGCGTCCAGGTAACGCAGCACGATGCTCTTGTTAGCAAGGACGACAAATTAGAGATACAGTGGGGAGAGCATGCCCCCCAATTCTGAGCAGCATCTAGCACTAAACATTAGGCGCCGGATGGAGAAAGACGAGCAAAGTCACGTTTGTCCCTCCGCCCCCCCCCCCCCCCAATCCCACCTCCATGAAAATTCCAACACCACCGGCTGGTAAACCACCAAAACACTCGGAAGCTTGAGAAATATTCTGAACGATCGAGACGTGGTATGGCACTGAAAAGACATTGCCTATATAACAAGCCAAAGGCAAACAGACCATGCGCAATATTAATATACATCATAACCTGCCATCATCGTCACATGGCAGACTGCAATTAGTTGGTGACCAGAGACCAGAACTGCGGAGCGCTTACTCTCCGGAGCCGAATTCAAGGCCGTAGAGGGAGCCTCGGGCGAAGTACTGGTTCTCGCCGCTCCACCGGAACTCGCGGAACTCCGGGTGGAACGTGAACAGGAACGATTCGCCAGTGCCGTAGTAGTGGGGATCCATCCGGATAGGATCCGAACTTACAGCCCCGAACACCTGGCGAGGCAAGACATGACAGTCGTCAAATAAATACACTGAGTCGTGAAATTAATACATGACAGTCGTGAAATAAATGCGTAAGAGTCGTGAAATCAATACACGAATACGATACAACTTTGCCATGCTGAAAACAGCGTACGTAAACAACGTACAACGTACGCCAACATGCTACGCATGTCTGCGCAAATCGCCAATGAACAGGGCCAACGATGCGGTGATGTTACGGCGGGTGCCGCAGAGCGACTGTGCGCCGGCACTGAGACAACTATGCGCCGCCCCATATTCCTGATGCCACGCGTTCGGGACGCACGCAACAGCGACGTCAACAATTTGGGACAAATGGCTGAAGAACAGCGACAGAAAAGCTACCACCTCAAACCTCATTGCAACCGGTTGCTCACCAGAACGCGCAGACATTGCTCGGAGCACACAGCTCAGCTGCTGATTCAATACAAACTTCACCTCAGTGCACACGTGGTCACGGCCGGCCGACCTCTGCGACCCCCGCGGCTCCGCCCCCCCCCCTCCCCCCCATGCGGACGGGTGCGCGCTGACTCACGTGCTGCTCGGCATCCTGGACGAACAGCACCATGGGGCACTCATGCTCGGCAGCCCGGCGGTACAGCGACTTCAGGCTGAACCCGTGCTCACTGGTGCTGAAGAGCAGATTCCACGGATGCCCTGTGGCCAGTGGTGAACAGCTCTGTTAATGCTGCTTTCCTTACACTGTTCAGAACAGGTCACTTGCAGCGGAACGTAGTTCGGATAGAACTGAAGCACAGTTATGCCCAATGCATGTAGGATAAAGGATGCTGTTTTACGAGTAGGTCCAAAGCACGTTGTTCGGTTCCAAACAGACAACTTGGGCAGATGATTACAATCAATACGTTAAAATACCTTCAGAAGTGCAACTGGCAAATCACCACGAACACCAAACTCTGCAACTTTGGTGCGTAATGCACGTGCCTGCGACAAACAGTAATGCTTAAACGGTCCTTCCCTAAACCACATCAGTGTCGATGCCTCCTGCTCCCCACAAACGCCGCTGCCACATCCGCCCCCCTCATTCTTCTGCGCCTCGCGGAGAGCCGGCCCCGACCAGCCGCTCGCCGGAGACGGACCGGTCCTCACCCTCGACGCGCGCTGGCAGCAGCTTGTACACGCAGGACGCCATCTCATCGGTGACGATCTCAGTCCTGCCCACCAGGTCAGGGACGAGGGCCATGCCCAAACCCGGCGACTCGAGGCCGCGCGCGGCCGGATTCTCGCCCGAGGCGTCAGCCGGCTGCGGGCACAAGGAGTAGCCATCATTGACACCGGTCACGCTCACAGCCGCTCTTACGTATGCGGCCACCATCGGTATGCGCGCGATACCTTCCGCAGATAGGGACGCGTTTCGGACGGGCCCATCTGCTCGGGAGGGGGGGGGGCGGGGTAGGTCGCAGCACAATGGTTATGAGTGGCGCGTCGGGTCTGGGCCGCTTTCGCCGCGTGGCCATCGCTAAAGGCTACCAAGTTAATGGGGCCACAGCGAAGACGGCACGAGCTTTTAAACACGCAGGAGATTACGGTAAGCGGCCACTCTACCGAGAGTACTGCGACGCTGGGGTTATTCAACATGCTGGGGTTATTCAACATTGCACACGGCTATCTTGCGCAGTAATATTTCATGCTGCACCGACTAGCGCATGCTGACCTGAATATCGCAGCATAAATACCGCAAAGGTTACAAGATCGCCAGGATTTACGATGGTCACAACCAAGATCACCAGACATTCATTCACCAGATCGTATCCACGGTGGAATACGATCAGCCTTCAGCCGCCAGTTTCACGCTCTAGGTAAGCCATTGTTCCGCCGTGAAAGTTTCTGATGGCCGTTTTCGGGAGTTTTTGAAATGAAACTTCGGCGGCACTCACATTACAGATGTACTACACACGTGATAGATCCTGGCTTGAGTAGCACAAGAAGTCCACTCTTTCACGGGCATTAATTTGCATTCTTTTGTGAGGGCCCTGTCACCACCACCCCCACCCCCTTCCAAAGCTGTCTTGGGCCCCCATTGTTGGCTTGCCCCCCAATGGTTTTGGTTAGAATACTACAAAAAAGGTGGGTAAAAGATGATCATAACACAAAGTATCTTCTTTGCTCTTTCTGCGTAGTGGCGTCCCGTACCACTCTCATAACAAATAGTCATGGTTGCTCTCACCACAAGATACAAATCGTGACAGCTGAGCGGATAAATGATGCAATACATTTCACATACCTAGCGCCATAAGACAAGCGATAGTTTGTGAAGTTTAAGTGAAAACCTCTAAAATATGGGGATGACTTAAGCCCTTCATGGCTAGCCCCATCCCCACAACCAAAATGCATGCTGCCTTCCATGACCGCCACAGAAGAGCGCTATCGGCGCCCCAAGGTGGCCTCTAAAGGTGCATCTTCACGTGCCGATCAGGAGAGACGCGTGCGTCCAGTGCCTGCTCCCTGGATCGAACCCTGCATGACTTCTATAGTTATGCTTAGATTAAGACTTCTGTAAAAAATACAATGATTTCAACACACGCTGCGTTTAATCAAAATAAAGTGGGCTGAATCCGGTGAGAAAAATGGGAAAAAGTTGTCTGGCCTTCGGTTCGGCCTCCCAATAATTTAAAACCATTGACACTCCTGGTTCTTTTAACTGGACGTGTCTCGCGTCGCCTTGCATCTATCATGCATCGGTGATCACCGCACCTCACGACATATTATATCAAAATATGTTCTATATTTTTCACCTTAACCCCTCCCCGTCACACACACACACACAAT
This sequence comes from Pollicipes pollicipes, assembly GCF_011947565.3. Taxonomy (NCBI): domain Eukaryota; kingdom Metazoa; phylum Arthropoda; class Thecostraca; order Pollicipedomorpha; family Pollicipedidae; genus Pollicipes; species Pollicipes pollicipes. Next base: position 44,767,921 of record NW_023596576.1, on the reverse strand, counting down.
GACGGAATATCAGTCAACTGTTTCAGCGGACACCCGAGGAGTGCCGCCCAAACGGCTAGAGAAAACGGCTGGCTAGTCACATGTCCCTTGGAGCCATGCTTGCTACAGAGACCACAGCCTCCGCGTCAAAGGAGACATTTAGCTTTTAACACCACTCAGAAGCGCGACATTCATGACGAGTGGATACCACCAGAATGACGCCATTGCAAGAAGAAGAATAGCTATATTAAACGAATTTGTAGCAAGCAGATCCGTCCCACCAAGACAAACTCGTCAGCAGAGCTTTGTCCTCAACACGTGAGACCTTGCGGATGCCGTGTTCAGTGTGTCATCGACACCGCACCTGGCTTTGCCAGCGCGCGCCTAGAGTCACACAGTGACAGTTCGGCCTTTTCGCATGAACGTAAGGTCACCCAGAGAGGTCGTCGACATTACGCGGCGCAAGGCAGGTGCTGATACTACTGCGCAATAACCAACCAACCACAAACCATAAAATCTCAACACAGAAACGCGCCTTCCTCAGTGCTTAAAGCCGACTACATAAACCACTCAAAGCACCTTAAAATTTTTGGCTGATACGCAGTTAAAGACAACGTGTATATGCATCGCAGAGGTCGACGGTTGTCCCGATGCGATCAGTTCCACGCTGGTGGGGACCTCCAGGAGATCTCCACACTGGAGAGACCGCAATGGTAATGCCGTGCCGAGGACGTCAGTGCTGCAGATGACGCTACACCGCCGTCAATGTGTAGGAACGCCCATCAAGATGTTATGACTCGCCAGAGAAGTTCCGCGATGAAATTAATCGATACAAACTTGGAATATGAGATATGGAATACGGAAAATATGGAGTCCCGGCGAATATTGGAAGCATAAAGAAGCTGGCCTACATATGCAACAGCTCAGGGAGCTGAGGTAATGAGTGTGACAACATACGATTGTACATAAAATCAACGGGTCAGGGCTGTCTGCAACATCTTGCAACTAACGTCAACATGACATAACACCATGACGGGACGATAACACGACCAAACCCGACTGGCGCTGCCGACTGACCAGTCCGACATACTTCTGCTGATCAGGCAAAAACACGGCGAGTCGCCAACTTCCCACACGCTAGCGTGCTTTAAAAGTATCCAACGGTGCCTACATTTACGTAATATCTTTGCCGAAGTTGAACATACCTCGAGGCAGCGACCCTGCGGGCGTCACGGTCGCCACCCTGCCCCGGGCCAGGCGTGACGTCCCTAGCCTTGGGGCAACCGGCGGCGGCGGGCGCCGTTTCACAAGGCGTGCGGATGCCATGGCGCAACACCGGAGCCGGGCACAAAGGAGCGGCGCATGTCACCCGCCGAAGGGGCTGGCCACTGGGTCAGGTCCGGTCGGAGGACGGCGCCGACGCCCGAGCGATCGCCAGGCGACCCTCGCGCCTCGCGTGGCGCCGCTCAGGTCGTTAGGGTCACCCGTGCGGTCAAGGGTCAAGGTCGCGCGCCAGCCGCGCCTGACCGCGGCAGTGACACGAGCAACGCGCCGCACCCGCGGCCTGTTCGCCGATCAGCACCGGATCCCATCAGGCGCTCCCTTCTGTGAGCGGCATTATCGCGGATATAAGCATTCCTGCCGTAATGCCGGCATCTGGTGAGAGTTGTCCCGTCGCAGACCATGAACTGATTGCTATTGTTGCTGCCTTAGTAGGTTGCGTGGCACACTTCTGACCGGTCTTCATATGGGATTACGGCTTCCGAGATTACGTCGACACGTCCCGCTGGAAACCCGGGCGAGTACCAAGGATGAGGAATGCTCCTGTGCAGCGGCTTTGATTTGCAATTGCACTTGATTGCATTTGAATTTTGAATGCATGAATGCAACTGTGCCCCATGACCGTCGGCCGGCATTGCAGTCAACCATTAGCGCCCAACGCATCTTACGTGAACTGTCAGCTGTTTGGGGTTTGCCGGACACTTAAGCTCATCCGGAGGCCGTTGCGGTGCCAGCCTTGAGAGCGTGACTACTGCGCATTCGATACGCAGAGATAACGTGCCGCCCCGTTCTTTATCCTTGACTTGTGCCAGCCGACTGCACATCCGCGCACCTGCGCGTAAAACAATGCGTGCGACGTTTGTGAACTTTTTCTCCTTGTGCTTTTTCCCATTGGACCCCTTATTGTGTGCAAATTTTCGGACCTTACAATGGTCTCATGCTCGCGCACCACCACGTAACTTGCTGATGTGCTGACGCGTCTGGCAGCGGCAACGGTACGCACTGGAAATAAATGTCAGTGGTGCTGTGAGTCGATGTCAGCGAGTAAAAGAAACCGGTTGGCCTGCTCACAGGTGCATTGATAAACCTTAACGAGACGATGAATTACTAGTCACTGCGCTACACGGCACCAAACACGACGAGACATCAAATGCCGAACACGATATTCCCCGGGATTTTCAAGACTGGTCCAAGCATCTCCCCGCACATCATCAAGATCGGCCTCGCCTTCCTTTGTCCCCCCCCCCCCCCTTCCCTCCTGTCACTCCACCAGCGCCGGCTCGCCCAGATCGCCGGCGCCGGTCCGTTCCTAGCGCAGCGACCTGGTTTGCGGCGCCCGGCACCGCGCGGCACCGCCGGCACGAGAGAGCTGGCCCTGGCCGGCCGGCCCGGCCTGGCCCGCGCACATACCTGCACGCCGCATGGCCCGGCCGTGCAGACGTGCGGCCGCACGCGCCATCTCCGAACCCGGCACGGACGTGCACGGCCGGGTGTTTTTGCGCGTGCCGCGCGCGCGCGCCTCTTCCCTTTCCGCGTGCGGAGGATGCCGGACGGTCCAGCACCGTAACAAACGACTGAGAATGCTTTGTTTGCCAGTCTGTTGACGGCGCCTCAGTCAAGCCTGACTCAGCCGACCATCGGATGCAAACACAGGCCAGTTTGAAGCACGCCACTGGGCCCTCGCACACGAGGTATTTCGCGGAGTGACGAAAGGCCGCCGACCTGACCGGCCCCCAGGCGCTGCGGCGCCCCGGGGTCTGCTGCGGCGCTGGACAGGAAGGGGATGACTGCCGGCATGGCCGCGGGGGACGGGGTGACCTTGGCCCGGTCCGCAGGAGCCGACGGCGAGGCCGGCAGAGGCAGATGAGCGGGGTTTGTGAAAGTGCCGTGGGCTGAATTCAACCGCGACCTTTCGTTCACGAGTCCTTTAACCCACATGCAGTGCCGGAAACAATATAAATGCCGGAATTAATCCAAAAATGGCGTGAATTCCTCGGCTAAATCTGCATGACCAGATCGAGAACAGCCAGCGCACCAGCAAACCAATGAAAACGGGTAGGAACATCCGCATACTACAAAAAACCTAACCTACCGAACTCGACGACGCCAAAAGTCCAGCCCAACGAGCAATAGGTCGTGCCCCAGTTTTCCGAAGCCTGCCATCATGGCGAGGCCGTGCACCTTTACCCGCTGTTGTACTTCCAGAAGCGTTGTGATTTTTCCAGAAATATTCGGAATGTGGTTTTCACAATACTCATGCATAAGCGACAACTTGCAGCGACTGCTACCAGAAGCCTTCAGGTTGTTCCAAGAACATTCAGAAAACGTGGTTTTCACCGTTAACTTTCTTACGTTAGCGAACTGGACAGCAACTTCCACAAAGAGTTCACCATGAATTTCGTCACCCTTCGCAGGAGTATGGTTCGATGTTTTATTCACAAGATCGGAGTAGATATCAAGACCCTTCGAGAACTCGATGATCAGTGCTGAGCAACTTTCACATCCTAGTCCAAATCCCGGTTTCATCATTTGAAGTCACCATTTACGAGCAGGTGTGATAGTCTTCTGTGTGGATGGAGGCCGTGATCATTGACAATTCAACGGCAACCGCCAGCGGCCGGATATCCGGATATCTTTGGAATAACGGAGATTTCTCTCACGCTATCTCGCGCGTGCTTTCATTTGCGACAGCGCTTACAGCACCACGTGAAATATATGCGAAAACGTCACAACCATTACAAATCACTTTTGATTTCACTTTTCACAAATCGCTGATCTGCAACGTGTCTGCTGTGTGGCAGCGGGTAGCCTGCACGCAAGATGTCCATTGCCTGCCGCAGGCATCATTGCCCGTCGGAAGTACTACACCTGACGTCCGTCGGACCAGGTCATCGAAGGAGACAACTACGCATAACTTTTCTACTGACAGCGGTATACGGCTAAAAGATCACCGTCATGGAGCGCCGGAAGCCAAGCGGCACGACATGAATTATCCTGAAGTTTTTCTTCGAGCGCGACGGCTGCTAAAGAAGAGTATTTCTATGCTGTGGAGGATATCGTGAGAACCGCCTTCACACCTGACCATTGTGCCAATCTCCAGCCGGGGCAATGGGCATGTGCGAATCATCCTTCACACCAGAAAAGACGCACAGTTATTGCCAACGATCTGCTGCTAACAGCAACCACTTTGGAGGACTTCAGTAAGTCATAAGACGTCGCTCGTGCCAGTCTGCGAGCCTGTCATCCTATCTGTCTCCTGATATACGAACTTAGTCACGCGTCAACGTTCCCATGCGCTCCACGTGACTAGCAACAATCGCTCTCCAACGCCACCGTGGCCGAACCATTGACAGCTGTTATCCATTTGACCCATTTGCTGCGATGGCGTATGCATCAGGCCAAGGGCGGTGGCCGGTACCAGTCGGCGCCATATGCTACGACAGCGCGTGCGTGCACAACGGCGCTCCGTGCCGGCACACCGCACCGACTGATACATGGCTCGACTGAGTAGATGCAGTCAGGCAGGGCTCTCAGCACGTGCTCAGCCGCTACTGGCGTATCGACAGGCGCGCATGTTTGCAGTGTGGCTAGAACAGACAGGTACCCGTGTGGCCTGCTCGCCACCAGGTATTGTTGCCGTCGGGCCCAACAGCCCGCGGCGACGGCTTTGTACCTTTACATCTTTCACCAGTCACTGCTTCCTGGCACCGTTTTTAGCGCGCTGAGCAGGACGTGGTACAGCATTTACGAACGGAGCGGGTATTCCGCCCGGGGCTGGGTGGTCAACCCCGCCCGTCCGTGACAACGCAGGTGACGCTGGGCGGGGAGGGGAGACAACGCTGACACTGCACAACGCGACGCAATGCCGTGACTAAAGACGGCCGGTCACAGCACTGCGCCCAGAGCACGCACAACAATGCGCGCTCGCGCAACGGCGCGACGCTGCACGCGACACGCAATAATATTGAATGCACGCAACACGGCACTGCAGTGAGACACGAATTATACAGAGCACAGTACTGTCATACCGTGCCAGAGCTGATCAATACAAGAATGGTTAAAATGCGGGAATGAATAACTTGTCTACATGGTTTGGGAAAAGGGTTAAAACAGGAAGCATCCTGGCCCTTGTGACTGAGCAAACTCCAGCAACAGTCGGTCACTTCTTCAGCTGTCCAGTGAAATGCCGTACACAAAATATGGACGGCGAGAAAGCATTACGTCACAGCACCATCAGCCGGGGTGGCGCGCCACCACGCCTTGGCACGCAGGACACGGAACAATAACGATAACAGGCACGGCTCATGATAACACAATGGCAGGATCAACACAAAACCATTGTGAAACTGGCACAGTGCAATAGCGTGTGTCAGCGGCTACAGTACGAAAGAACAGCACGTTACCGTCTAACAAACGACACAAGGGACTACTGTCGACGAAACGGCCAACCAGTGTCGTTCGGTGTGGCGTGTCGTCAAGCAATACGGTGACAGTAAACGACACGACACTGCGCATGCCACGACACATTACCTCAACGCCGGGCACAGCGAAATAATGTGACGCCCCCGGGCCCGTAACGGCACAACATCGTGACGCGGCGACCGTAACGCACGACAGCGGAGCACCGGGACACGGGCAGCGGGACACGGGCACCGTGACACTGGGCAGCGGGACACGGGCACCGGGACACGGGGCAGCGGGACACGGGGCAGCAGGACACGGGGCAGCGGGGCACGGAGCGCCGGGCCGTCCCCACGCACACCGAGCCGGTATGCTCACAGATGTCGCGGCCAAGGCCAGTCAGCTGGTCCGCAGCCCCGCAGCCGCGCAGCCCCGCAGCCCCGCAGCAACGTCACAATGGCTGCGGCCCGCGGCTCAGCTGGGGGCGCCGCGTGGGACACCGGCTGTCCGGCTCCCACGGCGGGAGCTGCCGCGATAGAGACAGAGCGCTGCGGATTGGGGGAGAGGGTGGGGGTAGGACGCGGAGCCGACAAAGACCCCGGCGACGGTATGCTGCTAAGTGTAGAGCGGCAACACCTTGCATATGCATACCTATGCACGGCGTGAATAAGTCAGAAGGGCTAGATCCGCTTTCCGATCAATATGGCCAGCGTATGATTAATTTGAAACTTTCACTAGAACTAAAGGACCAGTGGTCTCTAGCCCCTCCCCATCCATACGGGTATGTCCCATTTTTCTGACGGTGAGCACCGATGGTTGATGCTGCCGCACTGCTACGGCACATGTAACCAGCAGCTGGCGTGGCAAGACCTCTTGCACTCCGTCTTCGCTAATTGTTGTGTTTTATTCGCTCTGGATAAAGCTCCAGCGCACAGCGAACGGGACCCAGCCTCCTCTCGCCGGACAGGCAAACAAAACAACCAACAGGCCCGCGGTATCGGACACACAATCCGACCACACCAAGGCCATCCCTAGGCCGATCGAAAGAACGCGCCATAGTGGCCTCAGGTGACCCTCAGGATCAAACCTGGGCGCCGAACGGTACCTTTTTATTTTTCTTATGCGACCACAGCTTGGGAAGCAATCTCTTGCGCTTCATCATCTTCTTGGCGGACGCTACCCAGTTGGAGAGGCGCTGACGTATCCTTCTATCCGCCAAGGGGTCGCGTCGCGGTGTTTTCGGCTCCACCTCGGGGTCTGGGGCGATCTCGGTCATGGCTGGACCGCAGCGGGCAGGTCACCGCCTCACTTTGCACGCACGCTTTCACAACTGAGCGCGCCGTGCCGACCCGACAGCCGCCGGTGGCTCGAGCACAGTGACGGACGCGGCCGCTTGGCGGCGCCACCGGCGCAAATGGAAAGGGCAGCGGTACCGACGTGGTGAAGGGTTCATAGTTCGGGGTGGGTTTCGGACGGCCTCCAGCGGTGTCGAGGCGGCGAATGGGCGTGTTTTTGAGGCGGCATCACGGCCTCTCACCAAACGATCGTAGTGTTTGTCATAACGACGAAAATCGATGATTTGGGGCTAGGTACAGGGTTACTGCTGGGACAGCTCGCGAATTACTTCCCTTGCATCAGTAGATACGACAGCGTCTAGGGTCTTGCATCGCCTGAACAGCTTGAGCTGCAGGATTACAATGTGCTGCTGACACACGGATTGCACTACTATTTCTTCAAAACATGCACCAAACTTGTCTCAACTTTAACGCAGGCTTGTGCTCTTGATATAAGGATCATGGTTAGGTGTCTCAGCACGCCGAAAATGGGGAAAATAGGGCAGCATGGATCGTTTTGCCTTTCAGTCTAAGCGTGATATGTGGTCGGTGACCTACCGTGATATTTCTGGTAACCTCAACTCCTATCTAGTATATACACACATGTTCATTCAGAAACGAGCGGGAAGAAACAACCACCCTTTTTAGATAGAACATGACATACTCCTCACAATTTCGCAGCTTTGTGGCAGCATACCTTCGCATTAATTCTGGATCACTGAAACGTGGCAAGCGGGTGCACTAGCGCTTCAAATGTAGCGACGCCTTTCATCCCGCACACGACCTAGCCCCGTGGGTTTCAGCCTCCGGTCAGTCACGTGCGTGCGAGCGTAGCCGTTCAGGTAGGGTGTCTGCCAGTCTCTACAGATAACTAGTCTGATGCGCAGACTGAACTGTAGCAGCAGCCACAGCCAGATGCGGCGAATGGTGTAACACACACAAAAATGGAGCGGCAATAGAGCAAAAACTGACTTCCCTGAGGGGAGCACGCAGCTGCAATTTGGGATCGCATATCTGGAGCAGGAGTGGGCATGCAGATGGCGCGGTTTGGCACTTACGTGACGTCACACCATCGGAAAATGACGTCAAAGCGGACACATGTTTAGCCAATAATAATACTTATTGGACCATACGCCTCACCGACTGTCCAGGCCAACCGAGGAGGGAATTCCATTCAAAAACTTGTTTAAAAAACTCGATACCATAAACTGCATGTTGAACATCAATCCGAATATCGCATCAAATGTCTCAGTACCAAGCCTAGAAAGCGAAAACGCTTTCCTTTTTTACTGCCTGAGATGGGGGAATGACCCCGCTGACCCGCCGATGAGATCGCCACTGCGTGCTAGCCATCCGGACACCGAGAAGTTCACACCACGCTAGAGTGCAAATAGGTTTGACCTACGACAACGTATGGATGAGAACACAAAATATGACGATGGCCACAGTCTTCCACACGTTCAGGAAATCCCAAAAGGCAATCGTTGAAAAAAATCAAAAGGCTCTCGAGTCTAGAAAACACTCGGACCATCGCCTTTGTCCGCATCACACATTCTGCATCAACAGCCATGCAAGCGGGCCTATGCAAACACCCGCGTTTTCAAACCTGTTTTGTTTTCCGTCGCATGTGTCAAGATCGGGGCCAAGACGGCACAGCAAGCTGGAATATATCTCACGCATTTCGGCCAGACTCTCGCCATCAAGCCAAGACTCCCGCTCATTCATCTTGCTCTTAATGCTGCTGCGGAGCCCGCCACCAGCTTTCCGCCACTTGCAGGGCATTGGGAAGGCAAACACGACTGCAAACTCAACGAGGCTGGTTCAGAGAAAAATGCCAACGTTCTTGGAACTGGGATAAACACGCCGATTACAGCCCGGCAACTGCATTGAACCGGTTCCGCCGAATGTATTGGCCTAATCCATGTGCACAACGGTCCTGGCGAGCAAGATGAACGCCAATGTCATGCGCTCGATTCGGCCTGGACAGATCGTGCACACCCCTGCGTTGATGTTGCCATAGATGCCATCCTACCCACCCAGGACCATGCACCGTCTGCACATCCCGAAACGTACCCTTGTTCAGACAAACGATCGCGCCGATCGCTGCCCGTCAGCTGACCACCGATGACGTCACTCACCTGTGACCTTTGGGAACCCTAGCGTCGGCGCAGTCATCACTGACAGCGGGACACCACGCGGCGGGCCTCGCCGCCCAGAGGCGCCTGCACCTCGAGGCCACAGGCGCGCACCGCTGGCTGCGGGCCGCACCCCTCGGCCGGGCTCGGTGGCTGGCCGGACCCTGGTACCGTGCCGCCGCGGTCGGCTATTTTTAATCGGCGCTCGACGAGTTCGTGCCCTGACTCAGATTCCGCTCAGCTGCACGGGTTTGCACGCGTAAGGTGGTGGCTTATGGGACTGACGTTGTAGCTAACAGTAGTGGTCAACGTCCTTGATTAGAAGGCTGGCTAAGCATTTTGTTAATTGATCAGCTAGGATATTGACGGTTCAGTCCTTCCTTTGACTAACAGAATTTGCGATCCATAACTCCGGGGCTAAATTACGCATACCTCTCTCGCCATTCTCAGTGTACGTCTGTCAACCAAGCTGCACGATAATTCATTTCCCATGGAAGTAATACCGATCGGAACAAGGACTTAAACGACGATCACGGAAATGTTTTATCATTGCTGTCATCACAGCCGGTAAACGATCTTGGCCGGCGCAGAAGCCGTTGGCTGGAAACGATTGTTGCTAAAGAGTTGTCACATCGAACTTGTTAAGAAAACTTTGGTACACCCCTGTGCCCAGACTCTTAAACAGGGTGCCGATAGCGTGGCGTTTAAGCTGCAAGCATGGGAAGCCAAAGGTCACGGACATGGTTACGGGATTAGATTCCCCGCGATGCCCACCCTTCCTGCCTATTGTCTGCCTTCCTGGGTGAGAGGTAGACGACGCCGTATAGCCTCAGCAGCTTTGTGCGGCCGCGCTCCTTTTTAGCGAAGCAACATTGGAACCGATGCACCTTCCTTGCTGAAACCGTGTTGGGCACATTTTTAGGACCACATTTCTACTTCTTGGAAACTAGCCGTTCCAAAATTGTCATACTCCCACCACACTGATACGAAGCTCGCTGGAACCGCACGCGCTCTGTTTCCGATTATTCTCTGAACGAGGCTAAGCTCCGGAACATCGTAGAATAGCCATTGAATGAGAAAAAATCCCACTGCGAGGAATGGGAGGGCCGAAATGCAGCACTGTTGCACCAGACGAAAGCAAGTACGTGGGTGTCCAACGGGCTTCTGCAGCACTGTCGTACCAAACGTACGTGGGTGTCCGACGGGGTTCTGGCACTGTCGCACCAGACGTACGTGGGTGTCCGACGGGGTTCTGGTACTGTCGCACCAGACGTACGTGGGTGTCCGACGGGGTTCTGGCACTGTCGCACCAGACGTACGTGGGTGTCCGACAGGCTTCTGCAGCACTGTCGTACCAAACGTACGTGGGTGTCCGACGGGGTTCTGCAGCACTGTCGCACCAGACGAGAACGAGTACGCGGCAGAGGCGGGGAGGAGGCGGAGGCAGGGAGAGGCGCCGAGGCGGTTTCCAAGGACAAAAACCGAGGTCATCACAAAACTCTGTGAGTGATAAACTTTTTCACCACACAACAGCGCCGGACCAAATGTATGCTCCGCAACGCTGCTGCTGACAAAGTTCCGAGAAGACAAGATCGCTACCGATAAAACTTAAGCCTCATTACTTCTACACCACACCATAAACACGCCTTCACGAAGTGTGTTACTTCCTGGCACATCCTCTCCCGCTGCCGAGCGTTAACGCGCCCGTCGCCATGGTCAACATTAAAAACAGTGTTCCACGTTTGGAGACATTGAAGAAATACAAAAGAAAATCATCACATATGAAATGTGCTCAGTTGTCACCATTGGCATGCTTTTAAGTGAAAAACATTGCTCTAGACAACACAATTTCTCTGTAGTAAATGTGGCCCTGAATAGTCACTGATTGATTACGTAATCGCACCTTGCACACCAATGATTCAGAGCCAATGGACGGTCGTTATCTCTGGCGGGCGTGCTCACAAACGCCAGATATGAACAACTCGACAATTATATTCATCTTGGCCTCGATTGCCGTACGACTAATAGAATAGCAAGATTTTAATGACATAATTATGGCGTCATGAATACCTGGGTGACCTTGAAGTGGTCTCTCCGAAATAATCTGTACATCTTCGCAGTCGTGTAGATAAGAAACTAGAGGAGTATAGATCTTAAGAAGGGAATGGTTGTGGACTGCACCTAATGATCTTCAAGATGGCTACTTCAGTTCAAAACCCGTACAAATATGGAAAACTCCCATAAAAGCAAGACGTGACACTGGCAGGATGGGCGGACACCGCGGGAAGTCGAACCCCCTATGTCTGGTTTCCCAGACGAGCAGTGGTTAACACATAGGCGTATTGGGCGTATAGGCGTACAACATACACTATTGCCACCTTTGCTACGGGGCTCTTCAGGCATAGCAGCCACCAAAACCGCAACAGAAGCCCACCACGATTAGAAAGCCATATGGAAATTATGGCTATGGCTATATCCGCTTTCGTAGGCTTAGCAGGTGGAAATGTGCTGTTGTTTATCGTTTGGGTTCAAATCTACGTGTGTTATCACAAACAAGGTGTCCCAAATTTCTCATTACATGGTTTTATGTAAACTTCTTAACATTAACGTCCATGACAAGTTGTCATCAGTTGGCATGACAACCGTCTACAACGTCGATCATTGGCCATAACACCGTCTCAGCAGAACCTAAAACAAAACATGCTCTAGCTGCGCGTCCCAGCACGGCATGGTCATGGGAAGACCCGTCATCCGCCTGTCCTGCAGGCGGGTAACAACGTCAGCCACCACCTGGAGCACGACTCGGTCCGCTTCACAGACAATCCCAGTGTTCAGCTCCTCTGCTGCGCTAGGTTTGTTGGCATTCACCCGATCACTGAGGTGGCCACACATGAAGAAATCTACTGGGCCGAGGTCTGGTGAGTTGATGCCAATGGGCTGCGTTGTGGCTGATGTGGCGGCTCAGAAAATGGGCTTCGAGTCAGCTTAGTGATCCTTGAACGGCGTGGAACGTTCCACCGCCCTGCTGCAACGATGTCTGATGACGGCTGAGTTCGCATCTCAAGCCGAGTTCCAAGGAGGGGGCATCAGGGGCAATACTGATGTAGCGTTCGTTGCTGACGACGGCACCGAAACAACAAGGAAACAACCGTTTCCTTATCGATCAGGTGTATATCACTTAACCTCCCCTTGCACATCTTTGAATCTTCGAAGAAAGAAACAACTGCTTCCTTACCGATCAGGTGTATATCAATAAACTTCACCTTGCACATCTTTGAATCTTCGAAGAAGGAAACAAGCGTTCCCTTATCGATCAGGTGCATGTCAATAAACCTCGCACAAAAGAGGAGACGAAGGCTGCGATCGTCCGTGACCCGGGCCGTGTGTTACCGCCCAGGTGGTGGATGACGCGCACCGCCCGCATGCACCCACCCGCATAAGCGTCGCTTGGCTACGATGCTGCAGCGCCGGGTCGTATATCTAGAGCATCTCCCTTAAGAAGCTACTGATACAGGGCTAAGGGCAGACGTTAGGATATAGGTGTGTCCTGCCAGCTTATGACACTTCAAACGATATTTAGATGCTGACCATGAGACGTTTAATAAAATAGTCCCTTCAAGTCTGAATCACTTCAAGTCTTAGTCATTTCAATTGCAGACACCCTGTATACATGCGATAACGGTACTGGTATGGCTGGCGTTAGGTTGCCAGGCTTCGGCAGTCATAATGAATCAAGCGGATGAAAGTGCAAACGAAAGTTACGATTTTGGTGGCCCCAGCGAAAGCACTGGAAAATATGCCAATCTTTGGGATGAAGATGGGCAACAACACACTAGGCTCGGCGCCCACGTAGTTGTAACGGTCCGTTCTGTTCTCGTTTAGGTCAGAGCGCGTTGAATCCAAGTCCTGCGTTAAACAAATGCGTTAAAAATGCGATAATGGGAGCCTGCTGGTAGGATAACCACATTTTTTAATGCAAATACAACTACGACATATATCGCCCCTTTTCGTCATTCGCCCTCTTGATATCTCGAGAACTACATGGTGATTACCAGGAAACGGACGACTTTCGAATCCTCCCGACAAGATCTACATTTCTAGAACAAGGGAGTTGAGGGTTTTTAACAAACAAGAGAAGGCAAAAACAAAGGAGGATTAGGACTTTGTTATGGGATACCACTGACGCAGTTTTCAACAGATTTTGACACTACTAATTCAGACTGATAGCCAGCAATCAACATATTGTTATGCTGGGTAGACACTTAAGTTGTAGGAGTATCTAGTCGAAAGACAGTTAAAACAACCAAAAATCTTCAAAACGGGCTCGTATTTAGTTCCAGCAGGATAATGCGACAGTATGTTTCAGTGGCATCACAAAAGATGCATAAGCCCAAATATTGTCATAAATAATGTCAATTAACTTGTGTCTTCAATGATGGCATCTGCTCTTGAATGGCGGGTCTTTGTAAAGCGTGTGTGGACACAGGCGTGTAGCAAAGGCTATCAAGGTGTCAAAAAGAGGAAAGTAGAGACACGGCTTTGGGCGTGAACTATTAACACGCGCTCATGTGGGGTCAATTTGACCCCTCGTTTTCCAGAGCGATTTCCGAATGGTGCGGAGTGGCCGTGCTAAACTCTGCATAGCTGCAGGCCATTGAATAGAGAATCTTTTTTAGACGCTTTCCTATTGCAGGGACTTTACAAAATCAGACCTGGGCTGTCAGCGAAGGCCATTTCTAGGGAATCGTTCTTGCTGATGCGACAACGGATTGCTAGACGAAGCCATGCATCTATTAAATAGTACCTTAAGCATTAGACAAACTGGATTTAGAATTACAACAAATTCCATTACCCTAAGGTCAGGATTTAAAAAAGGTCAGACCAAGGTCAAAACTCACCTGCTTATGTACTCATGAATATGTTTTATTGGGTAGGTTTCGTTGCTCCCTTCGAACGTATTAATGACAGGAACAGCAATAAACATCTTACATGGGCTTTTTAAGGGTCATTCTAGGTTATCGACCAAAAATGAGCCAGGCCAACACTTTTAGAACATACCACTTATCGTAATCCCTGATGTTTATTCAAATAAAAAATACCAGAAATTTCAGTTTTTGAGGCACCTTGACATTTTAAACGAGAAAAAACCATCTGACCTTAAATGGACACCATTGATCTTTCTCTTAAAATATATATATATATATATATATATATATATATATATATATATATATATATCTGGATTCACGAATATCTGGATATATATATATATATATATATATATATATATATATATATATATATATCTGGATTCACGACGGTTGCATGAAGAAGTCTCGGGGGCATTCTGGACACCACTCTAGAGCTTGGCCTTAGGCCTTACTTGATCCCACGTCATGACCTAAGAATCTAAAATTTTGACATCAGTGCGTTCACATACAGACCAACCCATCCAGTGAGTTTGATGTTGTTAAATATCTTGATCTCCGGGATATCAGGAGGGGGGAGACAAATCGACTCCCCACCCCGGCGAAGGGTCTTCAACCGGCCGCCTGTGCGCATGCTTAAGCAGCGTTAATCTTTTGGAATCAGCTGGAACTAAGTTTTTCCTTGGCACATGGGTGAATAATAAATTTTCAGGCATGTTGCACCGTACCAATAGTGTTATTTGTCAGTCGGTCAGGAGCTTTTCCTCCCTGGGCAAGAAAATCGTCTTCGATACTAGCGTCATCTATTATAAATAGTGGCGTTATCTATCGAAAAGCCTCTTTCCTTTTTCCAAACTACCGACACCTGATGAATTAAATGTTTCTAATTTGATGTTAAATAGCCGTTAGTTAAGTATAGAGCCTATATCAGAAGCATATCAATGAAAAAATTACTGATAGATAGTAAGTTCACTTTTATGAAAAAGGCGTTATTAATTGGTATTGGAGGTTGCAACTGTTTACGCATCATTGTGATATTGATTTGCAGTTAATGTGCTTGTATGGGTTTTAAGAGGGTATAAGTTCGGTTTGCCGGTATTCAAACGTTCCTTTCGCGTAACTACTTGGATAAGCATGCCGAAGGCTACGAGGTCACGTACAAAGCATTTTGTGATAGGTCACCCGGCGCCCCTGTCCCACCAACGACTGCCGACTAAGGGGAAGCCTTAGCTTACATCAGACGGCTAAGGGAATCAAACAAGAATCCCATTAATACCGTCTTCAAGACCGTGGCGGCTGAAATCAGTAAGCTTTGGACGAACGAAAGGATTCCCGTTCATGATATAGAATGCGTCACAAAAGTTATCAAGAGGGATTGCTATGAACCATACAAAGCTATCAGCAAAATACCAAAAAGGAAAGAGAAGGACAGTACAGCGTCGCTACCGCGAAGTTCAATAAGCTTCTCGATATATAGCAAACAATAAGCAACATGTAAGTGCGAGTCCCAGCGCAGCTACAAATGCCCAGCTGCCTACAGACTGCCGGTAAAAAAGGTTGCTTTCTTATCAGACCAACACACGCACCGGAGGCTTTCCCTGGAGACGTATGACTGGGCTACGGCTGTAGCTAGGGAGGCTCGCGAGGTCCGGAGGATGACCAGACAATTCCAGGAGCGTCCTAGCTCAAACACCAGTGGGGCGGTGTGTGCTGCTAAACCTGAGTCGCCTCCCCCGCTGGCTGCTGAGCCCATGCTGCCTGCTGAGCCAGCGCCGGCTGCTAGTGCTGAACTCGAGCCTGCTCCAGGACCGAGTGGTCTCAGCTCTAGCGAGTCAGCCGAGAGTGCGGAATCTGGCACGGCTTCGCGCGTGGCAGAAAGTGGCGACGACGTCGATTTCTTTGTTCCGGATGAGGTTGCTGTCACTGCAGATCGCGACTTTAACGATCCCACCAACACCGCTCTTGCGGTTGACCGCTACAGTGTCTCGAACCTGGCGCCTGCTGCCATCATTAACGCCTTCCAACATGACAGCAGAGGCGGACTGGCTGCTTCAGATGTCGTAGATCCTAAGAAGATCTGGCGCGCAAGAGACAAAGCGAGAAAAGAGGCGGCGCATCAAAATGCGGAATCAATCTACGAATCAGGTTTGACTAGTCTCTACTTCGATGACCGCAAAGGCAGAACCTGTGTGACACATAGCCATGTGAATGCCGTAGAAGAACACGTGGTTGTCATCACCGAACCAGGCAGCCGCTACGTGACCCACTTCACGCCCAAGTCCGGCCGCGCCCGGCAATTGCTCAACGAGCTTCACTCCGTGAGCCAGCTGTTCGACGGTCACATCAAGGTCCTCGGATGCGACGGCACGGCCGCCAACACAGGGATTACAGGTGGAGAGTGCCGGCTGTTTGAGCTGTCACTGAATCACCCGTGCACTGGTTCATCTGCCAGCTGCACGGCAATGAGCTGAATTTACGTCACCTGCTGCTGGGCCTGGACGGCACGACTACGGGACCGAAATCTTTTTCTGGACCCATCGGTAAGATCTGCGCCGGAGAGATCTGGAAAACGGACGTTGTGGTATTCAAGCCTGTGCCAGGCATGTGCCAAACCTGCCTGTCGACCTGGTCCAGCAGCTGAGCACCGACCAGCAGCTGCTGTACCTGCTGAACTCAGGCGTACAAAACAGCTCCGTCCGGACCGCGACAGCTCGGCGGCGAATCGGACCACTGGACCATGCCAGGTAAATATGAAAGCACGGTGTTTTCTGATTCCGGACGTTTTTAACTGCATTTGCGAAAAATATCATGCGTATTGATGAGACAGCAATAATAGCCTTATTCCACGCGGAATATCGAGGAAGGTGGAGAACTAGATATATTGATATTTCGGAGATTACGTAAACCAAACTACGTTATTAGTACTGTCGCCAAGCAAAACCAACACTATTAGTACTGTCTTGTCATCGAATTCATGGCAATGAATGTTGAAACTTTCTCACGCATCATCTGGCATTTCAAATACTCATCATTAAGCACATACTCATTACAATGCGTTGTGCCATAGTATGTCATCATTTACTCGTTGGTTCCTGCTTACGAGTATACTTGCTGATAAGTGTTGCCGTCGCGTTAAAATTGAAATTATTTTTGTGACCTAATGCTCAGTTCGGGACGAATTGTTTTAAGTGTTCTTGTTACTTTGTTTTCCGATGGTTGACACTGGCTACTCGCCTGCCCCGAGCTAACATCTCCACAGAGACTCCCAGCAGGGTCTGAAGGACCTCGTCCAGGGCATGGTTGGCCACTATGTGCCGGTGTGGTTCTCCATTCGACAGAACAGCAGCTGTGACGTGGGCTCACGCAACCTGTTCAGAAGCTTCGCGCTGCTCCGCGAGCTGCCGCTCGGTGCAGCCAGTCGGTGCAGCCACAAACCACGGTGCAGCCAGTCATCCAGCGCAACGGGAACTGGGCCCGTCCGAAACAGCTGCTGCTGGCCATGGTGGCGGACGGGGACCGTGTGGTCCGCGAGCAGGCGGTTCAAATCATCAGCGCCGCGCTTGGGCAACAAACCGAGGGGCCCAGGATCCTCGCAATCTCAACGATCAACTTCGAAGCCGTGAGCCACACGGGGCTGATCTCCTGGCGCGAACCAGTCACGCACCCCCCCCCCCCCCCTCTTACGACACCTCAGTGACGGGAGCTGCGAAGCATAGTGCACGCTTCGTTGCCCATTCCGCCTTATCCGGTTCATACCCAGGCGGAGTGGGCCGTGCGCACCGTCACCGAGGCATGTTCGGCGCTGATGGGAGAAGAGGCGCGGCATGGCCTCATCACGGCCAAGCTCATGCACCGACATATTCTCCCCACTGTCAACTCTAAGAAGAATCTGCTCTGAAGGTAGGCAGGTAATTATCAACTGATCACATCCTCAGAGGTGTTTTACCCCCGTTTCAGCTTAAAGCTACTCCAGCCCTTCAAATTCACATTCATCTCAATGCCAAAATTGGGCCAATTGCAAATTGCAAATGCGTGCATGAATACAACATGCATTGTTTCACTTTAAAGCAATTTCATGACTTTTGTGCTTTCATCGCAAATGTGCTATTGTGCTTTCACTTAAATGTGTCTGTTGCAGGTGGTCGTAGCAGCAGGCACCAGTACGGCAGCCGCCGCCTCCGCATCAATGCGTGCGACCGCTGCGCAGATGCAGGACAGTCTCGAGAGGAGAGACCAAGGAGCGCACCGCTGGACCAGCATTCGGCGCTGCTACAATCAGCACGTACTGGTGGCGACGTACATTACTGCGGCGACGGCCAGTCAGCATTGGTGACTGCAACGCCGGGCGCCGGTTTACGACGATATTTCGATCGGCTCGCGCTTCACTAATAAAAGTTTTTGGGAAGAAATTTTGCTATACTGTGCACTTTGGACTCTAGCACCAACGAATTTCTTTGTCTCACTTGGTTTTGTTACTGATGACACGCCCTACTGTATATATCGATCGGTTGCCAAATTATTGACAGGAGCTGTAAAACTTCGCATCCGGATGCACGGACCTAACCCCTCTATACCTGCATCGGAGACCAGCAATGCTCCTTACGCTTTGTGAAAACTCTTTTTTCGAGCCTTGACACCACCTATGGCATACCAACTATGGTATATTGAAATAACAACACCCATGATGTGAGTGTTTCAACCACTGGAAACAGCGATCACTTTTGTAAACGCAAGGCAGCGCACGTAGCCCATGCCAACCACCATCTCAGCATTATTGCCAAGTACCACTTCAGGTTCCTCCTGAAACCTCAAAATCCTGCCTCACCGGACACAGATTGCGTGCCGACTGCGAGGTGGGTGCCGCAACAAGTACTGAGCATATTCTCCGAGGAATGAGACTATTACTACTGTCCTGTCTATGGGAATTATGCTCCTTGCAAATGCACTTAACGACTTACGTAACCGCCTCGGGCCTATAAAAAAGGTATTTGAAACATCCGTATGTAGCTGGGTCCTTTGGTGTCGCACCGCCATTCATAGCCATTGTGCTTATGTTATTACGCGAACTCCGCCAAAGCTAAAGTTTGGGAACGAATGCATTGAAGTTGGAGACTCGTTTTCCCATGTGACAGTAGCAGTTTAGCAATGTGACACAAGCAAATCACAACCTTCCTTGCTGGGGGTCCGGAAACTTCAATGGAAAATAACAGGGCTGGCAGAGCCCTCGCACGATAAAAAGACTAGGTTTCGTAACTTAATTTCACTTCCTTTCCTTCTTCTGTTTCTTCTTCTTTTCCCATCCTTTTAACTTTGCCGCTCAGCCCAGTCCATTTCATGATTTAATCACACATCTACGAATTTATCCCATTCGTGAAGGGTGGAGAAAATGGAGCCCCTGCTAGAGACGTTGAATACATCACACAATGACATTAATCCGCACCAGCCTAAGATCCATGGTCTGTGAAGATAACAGGCAGCGAATCCCACAGACACTATCGCATCCAAACCCCGATACCACTTTATTTTGCCACACCACGGTCTAACGCGGCAGCGCCCAACCCCAGCCCAGCACTGACACGCTGGGATCGGGCTTACCTGGGCATCTCGATTTGATCTATCTGTGATGGTGTTCTCAGCGTCTTCTGGCTCTCCTTCAGGCTCCCAAATAGTCTCTGGGGAAAAGAAAGCGGCTATGACTATCACGAACACATGTGCGATTAACCAAGCAAAACGTGAAATGAGGGGGGATTGCCTGCTATGTACATCTTCTATGCAACCGCCTTGTGCTCTTAAGCCCTCCCGTGAAAGAACTTATTACCATTCCGGAAGACCATCTTACCTCACCGGAGCTTGAATACCTTTAACTCATATAGATATTTGGGCATTGTGATGTTAATATAGATATCCTTGGTTCATGTACATACCGACATAAGCTGGCGGCTAACCAAAAATTGCTTTTAACTTAAGTCGTGCACAAAGACACGTCAACAATGCTTGCATATGCTAAGACCCCTCCCACATTACTGCACGCAACATCTCCGCCAAGAAGAATAGCTGTGAGCGCCGGCGCAGCTGGATTCCCAGCGCGCACTGACCGTCGTCCGAGACGATCAGCTCGTAGCCGCGACTCTCCGGCTTGGTGACGTCCAGACCTCCGCAGATCTCTGGCGACGCCTCCCGGATGGCGTTGTACAGCTCGTCACAGCTGATGGAGACGTCAACAAAAGTTTAAACGCGCATCAAGACAGACGCAAGCGGCCCAGCCAGGTACGGATGACGTGGGACATCTGCGCTGGTAGATACAGCCAGCCGCAGTTTGCCACAAACGCTTCCACGCCGGTTCCACATCTTGTCATATCCCAGGGTGCCGGTTTCGCCACGTCCTAGGTAACACCAGACTGGCACCACCACTCCCTTGACACCAATATTATGGTGACACAGACACTATTCCCTCGGACGTAACGCAGACCTTGTCTCGGTTTAGCGCACAGTGTTTGCGACAGCAAAGCACGTAGTCACAAGAGGAAGTCTGCTGTACGTGGGTGCATCCGCGGCTGGACGAAATGGACTCTGGTAGGTGGGCGC
This sequence comes from Pollicipes pollicipes, assembly GCF_011947565.3. Classification (NCBI taxonomy): domain Eukaryota; kingdom Metazoa; phylum Arthropoda; class Thecostraca; order Pollicipedomorpha; family Pollicipedidae; genus Pollicipes; species Pollicipes pollicipes. The sequence goes on along the minus strand of NW_023596576.1, from coordinate 44,747,278 downwards.
ATGACTAACGTGACTCACGAAACAACTTAAGTGAACCAACACCTCGATGACCATACGCAGATCACCACCAAAGCGCGACTCCGGTAGCCAGTGGTGACGTCACTTCACGCACCAGTCGCGCGGCACGGCGAACCAGAGCTCGGAGCGGATCCGGCGCTGGCCGCAGAAGATGACGGTCTGGGAGCGCGGGATCCGCTGTCCCCGCGGCCTCCCCGTCATCAGGCGCAGGTACAGCGGCGGCTGGCGCGGCGGCGGCGTCGGCGGCCGCAGCAGCTCTGGCGGCGACGTCACGCGGCGTCATACAGCGGTGACGTCACACAGCGTCACCGCGCGGCCCGAGTGTCGCCCGCGGTGGCGTCGGTAGGGGGGGGGGGGGGGGGCGGGGGCGGGGGAGGCGATTCAGGATGAGTAGCGACGTAATGGGAATTCCTGACAGTTTACTAACTAGACCAATACCCTGAGTCGCCGCAGGTAATACGTGATAGTGAACGTGTTGATAAACTTGGCTTGGAGGCCTCGGCACATTAATCAATCGCTGGAAGCGGCTCGGGTTGCAAACTGCTTGTACATTTTGGAGCTGGGCTAAGCTAACTAAGCTTGAGTAGAAGACAAAACGCTGAACTCACCATCGACGGACAGGAAGAGCTCGGGCCTCTCGTCAACAGACACAGCGCTGAACTCACCAACGGACAGGAAGAGCTCGGACCTCTAGTCAGCGGACACAGTGCTGAACTCACCATCGACAGACAGGAAGAGTTCGGGCCTCTCGTCAACAGACACCGCGCTGAACTCACCATCGACAGACAGGAAGAGTTCGGGCCTCTCGTCAACGGACACGGCGCTCGTGAGACGACGTCGCCTCTGGCTGCTTACGTCGCTGCCCCGACTGGAAGGGGTCCTGGAACAGGGAGTCACCCTGAACGAAGATAAAACACGAACGAAGCGGTGACAGGTGATGAGCCGGCGTCGTCGACACGCTCGGTCACGTGTCGTGCTTAATGGCTGGTGGTGTGTAGGTGGATGGAGCAGGGCGTTATTGAGATTTTAGAGCAGGTCAAAAGGGCTGAAGACGCAGGAAGCCTAGCTGGCCAAAAGCGCTGAGACTGAACAGGGCATCCATTTCACGCGTGTGAAAATGACGGGTGAAGCCCTGATACCAGGAACCTTGGAAAACCGCAGACGGTACGTTTACATATTATATGCCACTGACCGTAACTCAATGCCATCCACTGAATCCACACTGGCGATCTAGTTAATCACTTGGTGGTGACGTAATATTAGGTACTGCCGGCTGGGGCGGAACCGATGATATGTTTTGCTGTTGTGCTATATTCGCTAATGTTTGTTTTGCTGATAAGATAGTACGCTCATGATAATGTTTTGCTCTGTTGCTTTTTGTTTGTCTCAAAATTATATCCAGCTTTTACGAACGTCGTTCGTTACGGGATTACCAGAGCATCAAAGACACTCCGCCAAGGTCTCGTGGGTGTTTCTGTCATTGCAAAGCCTCTCAACGATTGTTGCATCCAGCCAAAGTGAGTTTTAAAAAATCAGGGAAGCCAATCTATCCTGTCTTAATCAATCATGTTGAAAGCCATGGCGATGCCCTGTCTCTCACCGTACCCATACAGCACAACACCTCGTGTTCACGGATTTAATTTTCCATCCGCAGCTTTCTGTTGCTTCATGGGACGCACCTCCTCCCCGGACTGTATTCCACGTCAGTGGAGGCCTCGCTGGAACCGGCGGCGGCAGGAGCGGGAGAGCTGCCACTCGGTGAGGACGAAGTGTCACCCTGTGCAGAGGTAGAGGAGGTGGCCGGCTCACAGCTGGAGGACTGTGAGCCGGGATTGTCCTCGCTCATTGTGCTTGCGGGCCGCCGGGGTGAGCTGCAAAGCAGCAGCGCGACACGGTTACACACAGGCATCGCGAATGTTACCGTCGTATCAGCACCGCTGCCAGTTAGGGCAAAAATAACGCGTACGATTCGTTTCAACCCTGCTCCACCTGGGTTTGTTGTTCAACAAAACGGTGTGGATCGATGAAAAATCGATCGCAGTTGTTCGACGCCAGACGCCACCGATCAACGGGCTCACCCGCCAGACGAGTTCTCCAAACAATACTAGTAATGTAGTTCTCCACAACACGTAGTGCTGGGCACACGCGTACAGCAACGCCGTGTGGAGATGCCAAACACCAGCACATGACCTTAAGAGCCGCTGACGGGGCCCGCGCCCGCCCCCTCCGCTGACGACACCCCTCACCTGTCCGGCGCGCCGCTGGACACGAGCGGGATCTCGCTGGAGAGCGCCACACCGTACGCGTCCGGGTCCACCGACGGCGGGGCCGAGAAGCAGACCGCGGTCTTGCGAACCCGCGCCCGCCGCTTGGCGCCGCTGGCCGACGGCGGCTCGGACTGCGAACGGCGCGCCGGCGCCGCCTGGCGGCCGGCGCCGGCGTCCGGTCCGGCCGCCGGGATGGTCATCGGCGACGACAGCTGCCGGCCGGACGCGCCGTCCCTCCCCAAACGCCGCCGGGACGTCTGGTCCCGACGTCTCGCCGGTGCTCGGCGAGCTCGGGCGCTTTTCCGAGGCGATGGGTGCGCCCGACGCGGCGCCGGCAGCGTCGGCGACAGCAGCGCCATCTTCGGCGGCGTGGGGTGCGCCGTCGTCTGCACCGACCGCGCCGGCGGCGCTTGCGTCAGCACCGGGCTGGTTGACGACCGTCCGATCTCGACCAGTGCCGCCGCTGCCGCTGTCTTCATCGTCAGCGGTAGGAGAAGTTTCGTCTTCTGATTGGTCGCTTAATGCAGCCCCGTCAGCTGGCTCAGCAGCCACTGACGGCCTACGGGCAAGCAGAAATGCACGCATTCCACACACTGCCTGGCACGTGCGGGATTGCCGTGGCAGTTACTACGCGGCCATTTTAAAACAAATAACAACAAACAAAACAAGCGGCAGGCCGGGCTTCCGTTACAGTACTTATAACCACCCCAAAGCCGCATGACGAAACGGGTGGAAGGTCCATCTACTAACCAAACAATTCCCTCGTCCACAAACAAATATATCTTGGGAACGGTGCGCGCTGTCCCCGCCGCCGCTCACCGCATCCTCCGGCTGGCGCGGCCGTGGTGCGCGAGATCCTTGAAGTAGGCGGCGGACACCAGCAGGGCCACGGGCACCTCCACCGTGTACGCCTCCATGCCCATCTCCACAACCAGCGGGTGGGACACGTGTGGATCGAACTTGACGCGGTTCGGCGTGAAGAACAGCGTGCCCGTCACCACTCCCTGGCGGCATGAGGACGGACGGGGTGAGGACTGAGGATTCCGGACGGAACACACAGGGCGATTCAAGAACTAACTCTATGTGACTTAGCTGGTGTGTTGATTGGTAGCCTGTGACACTGACCAGCAGAACTACGGATAGTTTTCTTCACTCATCACTGATGCGTTGCTTGGCTGGAATGATAGAAGATCCGAAGGAGCAAGTAAAATACAAAAAAACATCGTTATCCATGACCCTAACTATTGCAAGTTTTACCAAAACCGCTAGAACAATGTACAAATGCAGTGAGCACTGTTCGGGCTGAGCAGCCGTAAGGAGCTCTCACGACACCGTTAAGGAGCACAGTAGCCCACCGTAGTGCCTGTGATGAGTTTCGCCTCGACATGAATGTATCCGTCACGTAGTTTATGCGGCAGCGCCCCAAGGAAAGCGCTGCGGTTGCCGGGGGTGGAGTAGGAACGGAAGCGCAGCCTTGGTCTTGCTCCTCCTGTTGCATGCTCCTCTTCATTAGCAGCAGCACTTCTCTCTGAAACAGAGGGCCGATTTGTGCGGGCGGAGGGGGGGGGGGGCGGTGGAGGGAGTGGGGGTTGGGGATGGGGTAAGGTGGGGGATAGCTTCACCTACGCTGAATTCCATACACTTGCCAATTCGGGAAGCTGTAACGTCAGAGTAGAGAAATACATGTCCGTTTTCCGGGACTGAATTAGATCTCCATAGATACTGGGGTTCTTTTCATAACCCGACATCACCTGGCTTAGTCTGTATCAGAGAAGTGCACCTGTTGTTATGGTCAGAGATCTGGTAATTTCTGCATTTCGGGGCACCCAAGCTTTCACAAGAGAGTATTCAAACCAGCAAGATATGCCTGCAAGCAGGACTTCCGGCACCGTAAAGGATTGCTGCTGAAGGAAAAGCGCCGTTAAGTCGGATGAGAAGACCTTCAGCACAACTTCCCGGTTAGAATCTCGTAAAATCTCATGAATACAATCCGCAAGCCCACTGCATAGCGCACAGGCGGCACGTTTCAGAGGTAGGCATCGCTGAGCAGTTTTCCGAATTCGTGACGTCCGTTCATGGTCCAAAGAGGTTTTACATGTTTCACGTCTCACGTTTCCGTCACGGAATAAATCCATCACATCTGGGAAGACGATGTTAGTAAACATCCCGCTCCGGGAGCGTTTCGGTGTGTTGCCGTGAGTAAGACCCCATCTCGATCGAGTGCATCAGTCCTTTGTGTACGAGACACTTGTGCGCAGCAGTTGTACACCTGCGTTTGATTGCGAAACACACTAGGCATCGGGGTTACGCCAACAGTTTTGGTGGCGCCTTGCCGCGATGTTAGGCCCTCGTGCAGGCTCAGGCTCAAGCCGGCGAAGTCCGCAGTCAGTGCCCAAAACCGGTACTCCTGCGGTGAACAGCTGATATTTTGACGAAGACTAGTTATGGTTACTATTTGATCACAGTTGTACCACTATTTTCCGTACTTTCCTGTAGCTGAGCCACAGGTTTCAGCAAGGGTGCAATTTTTTACTCTTCGCCTTTAAGCAAGATACACAGATTTTCACCCATAGCCTGACAGTCGCTGATGAGAACTGCATGATTGAGCTGTTGTTCAGGGTCGACGCCCTCGCAGGGTCACTTCCGCTCCAATAATTTTGCAATTTAGCATTGCTCTTCCTAGGCGTTGCAGGAAAAAAGCAGAGCGAAAAAGCTCTCCGTGTCTTCACTAGTCACCAGCCGGTAACGGCGCTGTTTTTGTTACGAAGCGCCGACTGATGGTGCCCCCCCACCCCCACCCCCCTACCCACCCGGGGTCACTGACCTTCGGCCTGCCGCAGCTGGTCCTCGGGCAAGTGACAGGGCACCACCAGCACCTGGCCGGGGAAGATGAGGCGCGAGCCCAGCCGGTTCACTTCCACAATCTCGCCCGGGTGGCAGTCGAACCTCGCCGCGATGCTCGGCACCGTCTCCCGCAGCTGCACCTGTTGGCGCCACACGCGTGCGTGTACTTAGTCATGGTGAATTGGGCCCGGGCTAAATGCGAGGATTCTGGTAATGTACATATTGTCGTTGTGCTGTGTGAAAGTGAACACAGGTTGTTGAGTGCATCATGCGAGCGCATACTTGCGTCGTCTCTACCACGTTTCGCTAGTGACACTCATTAACGCTGTGTATTCGTAATGTTATCAACGTCGACGGATGGGGCACATTATTGCTGAGAAACATATCGAACAGCACAAATACATTTTTGGATCACAAGTAGATAGCAGCAGCAAACTAGCAGCAAGAGGACCGTTCCCCTTCGTTTGTTGGGTCCGTTGGTCCAAACCGTTGTTTGGGTCCGAGTCTCCATTCACCGAATGGCCCTCTAAGACCAATCGCTTCAGGTGTCTGGGTGAAATGTCACCACTCAACACATGTTCCGGTCAATGCACAGACACCGATCACCACTGCCGGAGCAGTATTGACGAGCTAGCTAAGCACCACTCATAAGCAGCGGTGCGAAGCGCTGTCACTGACAGGGCCGTGCCGTACGGCGGCTGACGGGCACGTGCCTCCCGAGCATGGCGGCGGGCGGCGGCCTTCGATGAGCATGGGGTGACGCAACCAGATGGCAGTTGCGCATGGAAGGGAAGCAGTTGACCGCATTCTGAGATAGCCAGCGGTCGGATAGGGTGATGTGGTGTCATATGCTGCCGTTATTTAATCGTAGTGCAATAAGTGGTAAATTGGCTTATGACAAACCGTCACACTTCTTCAAAATATTTGCGCTACATGCCCGATACTACCCGCGTTACCCCTATTACATCCACTTCGTCGCCACAAGCACCGTGTAGAATTTGCCACCCGCACGGCTCACGAGCTCGAAAGTGTCAAACCCTCTCCGCCACCTTCGAACTCTTCACGACGCACTCAGCTGTCGAGGCTATGTGGCATCGCCGGCAGAAAGGGCGGCACCGCGGGGAATCGATCCACGGATCTCTGGCCCCTCTGGCGCGTAGAGTAAACACTACGATAGCGGTAACCAACTCACACATCTAGTTCAGCTATCAACACCTACATTCCAACCCGTTCCTCGTTCTAAAAACAAAAGCCTACAACTACGCTCTTCGTAAACATCGACTCCCAATTGTGCTCGGCCGTTAACACCGGAGTTAAAAAAACTTGTGCTGGGTGGAGAAGTGCAGATACGTGCCATACAACGCTACCACAGATTTGCATCGACATACTGTGTATGTGCGCATATTTAAAACTAGCTTAGCGTTACCTTGTGTCTGATCATTCGTGGCAGTTGTGCAGGGTTCCTTCTTCGTTCATCCCTGGTAGTTCGTTCATCTGAAGAAAAGTACACAAGTATTGTCAACATTATCAATATGCAGTTGAAACGGATATATAATACGCGTAAACCAAAGCAAGGTTTTAGAAATGCAACATATGTGTTGAGGAAAGCGGCATTCAAGTGGCATTGAAACCAGCTATTCGCAAAGCATCTTGTTGCATAAAAAACCATATTATTTGAGTGATATCATACCTGCTCAAGCAAAATGATCTGGACATTGGCACGCCTTTAAACACCAAGACATACATGCTTTATGCGGCTATATTGCACAGGTCATTGTTATCTCGACGATGCATGTTTTTTCCACGCACTCCATAATGCGGCCGGTCATCGTACACGGTCTCCCATTTCGCAGAGATACACCTTTGGTACTACGGTGGAAAATGTGGAAAAATCACCCAGATCGGCGAAGCTTGCCATTCGTATGTCATTCATTCATTTCCAGCCATATCATCATCCTTAGCGGCAGCCCACTTCAGGCAAACTCGTCAAGCCTTTGGGATCTCATTGATACATGTTGTTCAGAGTGCGTCGTATGGCGAGGTCACAAAAGTAGGCGTAATTTACCCTGTGAATGAGATAACGGCTATGATGCCAACCGTGCAGCAGCCGGGTGGAAATAGCTTCGACGACAGGCGTTCGGTACGATAGCCATGTTCGACACAATGCATTCATGCACGGTTTCGGATAAAGCATTTAACAAAAACGGAACCAGCCTAAGCTTCATGTACATTACACTCCTGACCGGTTGTAGGCTTAACGCAGCACGCAATGTACTCATATCAGCTACCTAAGGTTAAAGCACTTCGAGCTAACCTTTGCGTGTGGGTTTCCTCGCCGTCTGAGGTGCTCCCGAACATCTCGAAGTCTACGGCGCGATACAAAATATTTACAATGCAAAAGGGCGCGGTTCGGGCACGTACCAGAGCAGACAGCCATCTCGTCCTTTGTTCCTTGAGTCCCGAATCGACTAGATTCGGTTCGACTCAACGATTTGAGGCCCGTAGCTCCTCGAGAATATTTAGTGTCAATTTTGGTGTCGCCCCTTAGCGTTCTGATAGTATTTGGACTCATCTTGCCTCTGAAATGACTATTCAAACTAGATTAGCACATTCTTGGTGTCTTTTAGCCACTAGTTGCCACGCACACTAGTCTTGAGTTGTCCCCACAGCATGCATTAGTGCATATAGAACGGGTGGTCAAGGAGAATGCGTGGGTAAGTGAGAACTTCGAAATGGTAAGCATTGTATGTTACAGAGTCATGCATTACGCCTTCCAGGTCTTACAAACTAGTCCTTAAGCTCAGTTAGTCATTAAGCTATACAGCTAACGTACGCAATATCATATATATATATATATATATATATATATATATATATATATATATATATATATATATATATACATTGCGTACGTTAGCTACAGATAGCGTAGCTACGCAATATACTGACGTAGGCAAGAACAACCTCAAGCTCTCGGTTTTTCGGCATAATCAATTCTCATTCTAAAATAGCTGACATTCTGGGCTTAGTTTTATACTGAGATAACGATATTCAAAGTACCAGTGAACGACGTTATAGTGCTATACAATGACTACATTGGCGACACTCAATATTTCCAGCTGTGCTAATCCTCAAAAGTTGAGGATGAGCACAACTCGACATGTTGAATCCTCCAATATGTTCATTGTGTAGCACAACGTCGTTTAACCAGTGTTTCCTGCTAAACTGGAGGTAGCTAGCTCGGCCTAAAAGCTTTGAGTCTCGGCTAAGAGTGCCGAGAAGCCAGGAAATGAAGGAGCTTCTTGTTTCAAAATATCAGACCTTGCAATGCGTCAGCAGGACGCCTCTTGTGGCGCGGCCCAAGCGAAGAAATAACAAACGTGACTGTTATCAACAGGCAGCCATAAACGGACGTAAGCCAATGAAGCCAGTCGCCTTTCTGAATCGCCGCCGAAGTCATTAATCGCTCTTGATTTGTTGTCGGCGATATCATACTTGATTTACATGGCAGCTTTTGCACCGTTGCCAAGGCAGTGTACGATAAGGAATGCTTTCCAATAGCCAGGGCGTAAGGCGTCTCATTACTACCGAGCTACTTTTCGAAGCTCACGTAGGTGGTCAGAGAGCGCTGTAAACCATTTACGCGTTCGGAGCGACTTCCCGTTGTTGATCCCAGCACGTAGCAAACGAATGCGGCTCTGCTTAAGTGTGCTTGAATTGGTTCATTTGTACAACAGACAGAACAAGGCTAATAGTGACAACGTACCTTCCACAATGCTTCTCACGAATAGATCCAGTGGAATGGCCAGTTTCTTTTCCATGACGTCCATCGCCGTTGACACGTTGCCAAAAAATTAATGATTCACCCAGGGCCCACCTGCCCGTACTGACGAGTAACACAAATACAATCGTTACACACCCAAGCTTCGCATCGCTGTCACGCAACAAATTACGTACTCTCTATACGCAACACATATAACCAACCTACGATTCGGATTACGTTACGGTAAGTACTTCCCCAGCCGGAGAACACCACAGTAGACCAGCTCGACTGTCCGGAAGACTCAGCCACCGGCGCGTCCCGACCGCCCCTCAGTCCACCTCCTCCTCCGCCTACCCTCGGACCCTCCAACCCTCTGTAGCACAGCGCACCCACCCGCCTCCTCTCCGCCTACCCTCGGACCCTCCGACTCTCCGTAGCACAACGCACCCCACCGCCTCCTCCTCCGCCTACCCTCGGGAGCTCTACCGCTACGCAGAGCAGCGCACTCCACCGCCTCCTTCTCCGCCTACCCTCGGACCCTCCAACTCTCCGTAGCGCAGCGCACCCCACCGCCCCCTCCTACGCCTACCCTCGGACCATCTAACTCTCTGTAGCACAACGCACTCCACCGCCTCCCTCCTCCTCCGCCTACCCTCGGGAGCTTTAACGCCACGCAGAGCCAGCCCACCCCACTGCCTCCTCCCCCGCCTACCCTCGCGAGCTCCAACGCTACGCAGGGCGGCGCACTCCACCGCCTCAGACGGCGAACTGCGCCGGCTGACGAGCCCCCGCCTGAGAGCCGGCCAAGGGGGGGGGGGGTGACCTCGGAGCGGGCGCGGCGCGGGCGCGGCCGGCGTGGCGCTGGCGTGTTGACGGCGCCAGTCGCGGCGTACCTACAGCGGGCGGAAGAGGCCCGATGAGGCCCGCGTGGTCGCTGGCCTCTGATCGCTGCAAGGCGGGCCCCCGCCTTGCGGCAGAGTGTCACGCTCGTTGGCTGAGGGTCTGGACTGTGTCCGACCGGCGAGTGCGATACTGTATCGCCCTACCAATCACCCGACAACGTGGAGACCCTGTAGGGCTGCTCCGCGGGGCAGGGGGGATGGCAGCGCAGACCTGCTGGCGCGAGAGCGTGACGCCGGGTAGTGTCCTCTCCGCGGACAAACCTAGTAGGGAGGCTGATGACAAACACTTTATGTTTTAAATTTAAGCCTCGTAATGATCAGCCATGATAACTATCTTATGTTCACTTTTAATTATGAAGATTTCATGAGTGTTACACGTGCTCGGGTGGGGGTCAAATTGACCCCACCTCCGACCGTTCTTCCAGAACGGTTTCCGAACGGCGCAGCGTTCCCGCGCCAAATTTTGCATAGCTGTAGAAAAGTCATTAGCAGATCGTTTAGCATGAACACTTGAGATGTACCTTGTAAGATCGCTGACCTATGGCAGGGCAAAGTCAGGCCATGGTTTTAGCGAAGGCAATTTCTAGAGAATCGTCCAATCTGATAATTTAACGGAATGGTAGATGAAGTCGTACATATCTGAGATGCTTTCTCAGGTAACACAACAGTTTTATGAGCAAATCACATTGACCTGCGGTCAGGCATGAAGGTCACACCAAGGTCAAGACCAACCTGTTTTATTACTCTAGGGCTTGCTGTATGGGATAGTTTCTGGTGCTAATTTTGGGTTTATTGATAGCAGGAACCACATTATGCATCTTCCGTGGACTTGTCAGAGGTCAGAATGGGCCATTGACCTAAAATGACCTCGGTCAACATTTTGTTTTAGGAACATACCGCTTGGCGTATGTTCCCTAGCCGATCTTACTTTGTCGCTTAGTCAAATGCAAAACTCAAAGCAATCTTGTATGATTTTGGTCGCCCTGACCTTCAAAAGTTCAAACAAGGTCGCTGACCTTAAATGAGAATGTGACCTATTGCTTAGAAACGGTTATCTACGCTCTGGGGGCAGCTTGGAGACCGACCTGGAACTTGACCTTGTTTGACTTTTTTGACCCGCAGGTCATCACCTAGGAACCTGAAACTTTGACCTAAGTGAATTCACGTAAAGGTCAACACACCCTGTACGTTTGGTCTATCTAGCTTTCTTAGTTCTTGAGATCTCAGGAGGGTCAAATTGACCCCCCTCCCCACCCGAGCGAAGGGTGTCTAGCCGGCCGCCCGGGCGAGTGTTAAGCCTGCTTGATTGGAGTATCCCGGACAATACAGACACAAGACACCACGATTCTGTGAAGGGCGTGCAAGGATAATGACAACAGCAACAACAAGAAAACATCGTTGACACCTACTACGGAAAACACGAAGTCAAAACGGGTGGTGTCATTACAGGCAGTCACCGCTCCGGACTCATGAAGTCGCGCATGTTTGGGACGGAATGCTTCTAATTCATGCGTGCAAACACCACCCATGCATGCAAACACACACACAGGGAGCACGCGGCACTGCCACACAGGCGAGCGTGCATAGGTACCGTTCGTGCTTCGTATCCAAAGTCATACGCACATCCGCTCGCAATTCGTCTTCGCCGATCTTACACTTGTCAAGGCACGGCATTGCGTTCGAGCTGATCATTTTGGGCAGAATTATCAGGTTTTTGGCCAATCACGCTTCAGTCGCGCACAGAGCACAACTCTGTCATTTGCATATCTATTTCCCCTGGGTAGTTTTCCAACTGGATGGCTTCTATGAGGGGAAAGCTGCTGTTTGATACAGAATGCTGCACCGATAAACTGTACACTCTACGGATTCGAGGATGGAAAAAGTCAAAATTATGCACTCCCTGGTGCGCAACAGCTTTATATACAACTGCCCCGACCTCCAAATTGGCAATCTTTTCTCAAGTGAAAGATGGTGGCAAACGGCGCCACGCTGTTGGGGTGATGGTTAGAGCACCAGCCCCGTCACCCAGCGAGCGGGCAACGTGCATTGGGTTCCAAGTTCGTGGCGACGCGGGGTTCGATGCCCAGTCCAGACGGCACATTTTCTCAACTACGGAGACTTCTCACCAACAATTGCGTTATGTTCCTGCGTAACATATTCCCAGTTCTATAAATAATGTAACTTAACTGTTCGGGGGAGGGCGTGGGGGGGATAACCTCATAGTTCAGACCACTTGACCGGAGGGAATTGCTCCTCATGAAACAAATTTCACTGAGGCCACCTGTCCTAACGCCACGACAGCGAACGATATGTCGGGCTAACATTGTAGGAAAATAAACGGCATAAAGCATAAATATATCGATAATCCACACATCAACAAGTATACTATGACGGAAGAGGACACATGAGCAGATGAACAATGACCGACAAATGAGAATGAGAACAACGACCATGACCACGTGGCTTCCGTCACGCAGCATTTTGTGCACAAGAACCGAAAATGGGCGTGCTCCGTATAATAACGAAATACATAAAGTGACCTCCCCAAACTTGCCGCGTCAGCTACCGGGCCAAAGCACTTGCCGCTCCCAAAGCATACCGAGCGAGCCTTACTTGAACCCTGGTAACATTAATATGGTAACATTAACATCACATAACATGATAACATTTCAACTACGCCGTCGGCATTCCTGTCGCGCTCTCTAAAAACGGTAACCGACGTTGTGCGAGGATCGAATACCAAAACGCGCCTGTGGTGTACAACCACGAATCGGATAGTTGTGACATGTCAGTTGTCGTTGTGTTGGACAGGAATGTGTCACATCTCCAAGGCGTTATGGTTGTCATGCTACGATGACGATGTCAGAACCACAGCAGGTTTGACACTTAAGACCAGCTGCGCAGTGTAGGTGATAAATTATTACAATCGCCAATTAAATCTCAAAAACTCTCCGACCCACAGGTGCGCCCCGCAATCCACCAGAGAGCGGGAATCCACGTTTTCCAGACACCGATGTCAAATACAAGGAGCCGAGATCTGAACTGACAGAAACCGGACCGGAACAATTAGACAACATGGCCACAACAGACACGTATCCTTGTTTATTTTAAGGCCTACGTCCGTCACAAATTCAGCCTACCGTGCTATCTATTCTCTTAAGCTTCCTTGTAAGACAAGCTTTTTCAACACTCGACCAACCCATTTTTATTAAGCTCCAAAGATGGGCAGCATATTACTTGAAATGTTGGCTTTATTTACGCTAGGAAGATCCCTAACTATCACGTCTTTTATCATCCCGATCCCACCACGATGGAAACATGGCGAAAATATGTGAATGACAAGAAAGTTGAAACCTCAAATTATTCTGTGCAACTGGTTAAGGATATTTCTAAGTGAAAGATGATGCACCGCCCAGGATCTCCATCTTTGAACAATACGAAACATAACGATCAAATTAGTAGAAAACCGGAGCGACGGAATACGTGTGAGCGCTATATTACGATCAGCATTCCAGACAAATGGAACGCATATCAGTGACGGGTCTTCGGTTTTCAGATGGCACGTTTAATATCCGTTGGGCATTTCGATCTGCAGGGAATTGATTGGAAAACGACGGAAGCCGGGCGGGGGGGGAGACCAAACAAACATCGGTCAACAGTCTTTCTGATAAAAACTTAACTTAAGGCGATGCATGATAAGAGGTAGTGCAAAAAAACTGTACACACCTCCCTATCCCTATTCCCTCAGTGAGCCCACAATTATTATGGAGGAGTTTCACATTGTACTGGGTTTTTATGCTGAAATATTCATCTTGAACACCGTTCGGTGCAGTTCACATCCCTACCCTTCCTAAGACGTAAACTTCTGCATTTTCTGAACTATACCTCCGCAAAGATGTGGAAACTAGTCTAAGGTCACCCAGCCATCCATGACGCCATAATAACATTTTTGAAGTGCCGCCAATTCGTTGCCTACGCGGCGACCAAGCCCAATAAAGTATGATTGATAGTCGTTCATATCCGTCGTTCATGAGCGTGATT
>NW_023596576.1:44705203-44732443 GCF_011947565.3 Pollicipes pollicipes | reverse complement strand
TATACACACCACATATTATATATATATATATATATATATATATATATATATATAGATATACATCTATATATCTCTCGCTCTCCCTTCTCTCGCTCTCTCTCTCTCTATCTCTCTCTCTCCTCTCGCTCTCTCTATCTCTCTCTCTCTCTTCTCTCTCTCTCTCTATCTCTCTCTCTCGCTATCTCTCTCTCTCTCTCTATCTCTCTCTCTCTCTCTCTCTCTCTCTCTCTCTCTCTCTTCTCTCTCTCTCTCTCTCTCTCTCTCTCTCAATATGGCACAACGTAGTATGACTTTACCCAATACATCTGACTTGACTAGGACTCTGTCAAAAACACATTTCTAAAGGACTTGATCTTCCAGTAACTCAAAATGCGGTTAATTTCGGGATTGTTTCTGCCCACCCGGAGTGAAGCACATTAGCTACCTACCACTATAACTGTTTTGAAAATAAAGCATTGATTATCAATGTCTAACTCTTCTTCCGCAAAAATAAGACAGACACTTAGCATTAAACTGGCAAGCATATGGCCGGCCAGTAGTTGCAGCGTACTAGCAAACGTCATGCAAAAGAGACAAGATGCGGATGGGAAAAGGGGACAAAAAGACACGCTCTCGGCAAACATGCTTACCATGACGCTGACTCCGAAGAAGTCCTAAAGGACAGACGAAGCGCCACTGGGCACGTGCGCGTCACACTCCGGAACTGGCCGTGTTCTGTGAGGCCTAGCGTCCCGCTGTTCCGAGGCCTCACCGTATGCGGTGACCCCAGCCTCAAGATCGCTATCCAAGGTCGTGACAGTGGCGCCCGTCACTCAGGCACACCAACATGGAGGGTGAGCGGTAAACAGGAGACGGCGCGACGGGCTCAGTCCCAGCTCATTAATATTTGCGAACACGCCAGGAACATAGCACAACTTCATGCGGTCAACCGACGCATTTAAGCATGAAACTTGAAGGAAGAAGCTTAAAAACACGTTTTAACCGCATGATGGTGGCGACCGTCGCCCAAACGTGGAGGATGGGGGCTGAGGGATAGACTGGACCGGCGCAACAGCGGCCTTCCATGAATTTATATATTCAAAATTACAGGTCGGTTCCCTCCGAAAGGTCAAAGCCAGCAGGGCTATTATTGGGCATGTGTTATACAGAAATAGAAGGTGAACACAAATATAAAAAGTTACATTAAGATAAGAACAATTACAGTCAGAGGTATAGCCGTCAATGCAAAGCAACATCTGTTTCCAACCAACTTGTTGATATTCAACGAAATCTTTTGGACTAATCTCCGCTCTTTCTTCAGCCTTGGTCACACAATGATATTCATGAAAGAAGATACAGACAACATATGATGCACACACGATTTTTATACGATAACAATGCACTCGTTCTGAATGTTGCCATGGCACATGACAACTGCCTGACACAGCACACAACTTTTATAGGGAATGTTTCACATTTGCATGGCATTTTGAACAAAAATAGCCATCTTCAGGACCTTTTGATGCAGTTTACGGTCATGTCCTTTTCAAGACTCAAAACGCTCTGGTTCCTGAGTTGCACGCCCGCAAAAGTGCGAACAGGTTTATTGGGAGACTATTTCAAGGTCGCCTTCGCATTCATGACGTCATAAAAAGTCATGCGATCGCGGTCGTACTACAGGCTGTTTTCTGCTTATGGTCAAAACAGCATGGCCGCTGATACATTCGCAGAAGTGATAATGCGGCTCGTGTGATACAATGCGCGGAAGATGATTGGCTGTTGGCAAGATTTCGTTCCTGAATGCGCGTCGCGAACGTAAGCGTGAGCGCTTACGGGTTGTGCGGCACCCGTCGTGAACGGGTCATTTTTTATTTCTAGGCCATAGGTCAATGTTTACAAAAAAAACACCACTGACCGCAAAAAAGTACGGCACCCACAAAACGGACACTCTCCCGTAAGTTATAAAAAAGAAGACGCGACGGCAACTCTGTCTTTTTCCCTGCTGGCGTTTTTTCTCCTACTGACGTATCATTTACAGACAGCTCGGTTGGCGCCTTGTGTCCCGGAGCATGGAGCCTTGCATGGGTGTGTGGGTTAGCAAGGCATAATGAAATTGGGGATGCACTACAGCAATTATATATATATATATATATATATATATATATTATATATATGTATATTACTAAATATTTCACACATATTGCACGACAAATTGAAATCTTGAACTTGATGTGATGGAGTGTGCGTGCGAGGTTTGTACTTCTGAGAGAACATTGTTTTGGTATTCTTTAAGTCTACTGACTCCCAATAAAATGTGGTATACCGATACCTGTCTCTATCTTTCTGCTTGTGTTTGAACATGACGAAAGAGTACCGGCAAACTAAGAAAAACACTAGCTTCTATGTTGTAGGAGTATACAAAGGCAATTTGGTCCTTAATTATGATCTTGCCAACATTTTGAACCTATTGAAGCATTACGGCTTGTAATAAATTCATTGCGTGCAATTATATTAGCGATTTGTTTTGACAGTAGAGGCTGGTACGCGCAGCTCATTAATGGGCATGCTCAGTACAGGCTCACATGATATGAACTTGTAAAATCGTCTCTCCCAAAATAATTCTGAAAATATAGGCCTGCATTATTACTGATGTACATTCTACTGTCTTAACAAATTTTGTATGCAAGCGAGCATTGCTTGTGACTAATCAATGTCATAGTCGCTGCAACTTGCGTGAGATGCTGGGTGCTGCGAATGTTGGGAAACGTATTGCTGTTGGTATCTTGTATAGCACGTAATAATATTTTGTTATGAGCCTTGCGTGCGCTGGCAGCTTTGATTTCCTTGCATTTTGCCCATCCAACCAAAACTACACGCACTTGTCATGTCTCCAGTCTTGTGCAAGTTCAGCATGTTTGCATTGTCATTTCACCACATGTAAAATGTTCCTGTTATTTTTTTTAGTAAAGCAGCCTGATGGCTGCAGAATATTGGATGACTGTGGAAGTGGAAGATATGTTTGCATCTTTCTCACCTAGGTTTTGTGGGTTCCCAAAACAGGCTGAGCAAGTGATGTCACTTAATGATTGCCTGCTTTGCTGGAAATGATTTGAATATTGTATCACGCGTTTTTGATCGGCCATCCGTCGGATGGGTAGTCAATACAAGAGTGCGCGCTTGACCCATCTATTCATGGTGAAATTTATTATGAAAGTAGCATGGATTGCATTACAAAAACCATATCGTTGTTCATTTTATGCCACAGTACAGCACTGAGGTAGTGCCACAATGACGCTGTTGACCTGTGCCACTACACAATGTACCACATTGGTTGACTACTCTATGTCAGTAGTCACTGACAGTGACTACTCTATGTAAGCCTATGGGACGGCAGCTTATGATTATAAATTACTGGTAACAACTGATTTAACAATGGTAAAGCACTACCAACAGCAATAATGTAACTGCACCACAATGCTTATATCAGGGATAACTATTAATCGCATAAATAACCCTGAGCAAGAAACCAAATTTTGTTCGCCCAGCCTTACCATCTTCACCATTGCAGTAGCAATGCTTTGGAAATCAATCCATAGCAACGTTACAAATTAATTAATTGTCGCATGACACCCCATTTCCAGTAACAAACAATAAAGAAAGTAATTACTGTGAACGTCACATGATATCAATGTCGGGACCACAGCACTGCAGGCAAGGATGGGTCAACAATACAGTATTGACAAAATCATTAACAGCATAGCAGCAACAGCAACAGCACAGCATATTGTGCTTTGATATTAATAATCCGCCATAAAAATTGGCGATCGCTACATTGCTTATGTTAAACAGTCCACCAACTCTCTTCTTACGGCCAGCACCAAATCCACAAACAAACCACCCACCAATTCACGGCACGACACAGTCCCCGCGACGAGAATGGCCGGCTGGCGTCAGCTTCCGTGTGTTTCGAGGTATTCTTTAGGTCTGGCTGCCAGATGCTGCCAGGTATTGCTGTCGTCACAAAACCATTCCATTCCAAAAACATTCCAAACAATGACGTAATGGGGCGCATTTTTACAAACTTTCAAAGTTTGCCAGTTAGCAAACGCCGTTTTGAGCCTTGAAAGCTTGCCGATACCAAGTAAGCTTTCCCCATCACATCTGATGCCTATCTGAACATCTTCAAATGTGGAACATTCCATTCAAACATTTGCCTGTTTTTTCCGCATATCGGGATCGATTCCGTGGCGGTATATCACAACACTAAAACAAGGTGACACATACGTGTACAAATGTCGTAACCTGCAGCCCGCCATTGCACCCAGTGTTGCACATTGGCCCAAGCCGACAGCTCTCTTTCAGGCTCTTCATTTCAAAATTAGACATACACTGGCTACTGGTAGCCCACGCCCTGTCCAACATAAGCAAGCTGATCTGAGTGCCATATTTGTTTACGTTTACGATGCCCCAGCTCAGTTATCTTTCAAACATACCAGGGGTAAAGCATGGATTCATGTCGTCAACCAACGCTTAAAAGCATGAGGCTTGTAGGGAGAAGCCTAATAAACATGTAAAATTGCATCGCAGTCATGACTGAAATTCGAGCAGAACGTTCAAGAGGGCAGAGTAACGTGGTGGTTCTGGGCGTGTGCGCGGCATGTGATTAGAGCGCCCCTAGTTAGATGCAAATATCGCGACAAAAAACTCAGGGCTGTGTGTGAGATGTTGTATAAGAAAGCAAAGGTTCGGTAGATAAATATGCTATGGGAGTTCAGCTAGCCCAGTCCAGAATGTTGTCGCGGAATTTGACCGTGGACGAGGGGAGGTTGCGCGTGCTTTATCCTTTGTCATGAGGGAGGAGCTGAAATTTAGTCTCGTTCACCACGACGTTAAATCCAGAATGAGCCAGGGGTGGAAGAAGTGTCTTTTCTGTCACCGACAAAATTTGAAACCGTTTAGGTTGTCGCCTTGAGTCAAGCTTATCAGAAACCGTTTCAATACAGCTCAAGTGCGATAGGTCACAAAAATAAAATAAAATAAAATGCAATGCGGCACAATCATCAACCATTTCCGTTTCGGTAATTCATTTTCACTGCACTATCATTTCCTGGCCATCAAAGGCTTATGATGATTGATATTTAGTTAATCAGATTTTCAGATAAAGGAATACTCAATGCAACCAGCCTAGAAGCATGTAGTTTCTATTCTTTTGGGGGGATTGTGCCTCTCAGCATGGGATGTAGATTCCAGTTAGCGTTTATAATTTTGCATTCATTATTTTTAATTCATTATCATTTCCACGGTTCAGCCCCCCTCCAAGCTAAGTTTGAGAAACCGCAATCCTGCTCCCAACCCTGGAAAAATTGCGTCAAATTTGGGAAGAAAAACGTTTTTAATGCATCACGGAGGCAGGCTCAGCTATGTTTTCTTCTTGCACCCGTTCCCGCACCCCTACGTATTTTGCAAAGCTGCATCCATGTAGGACTACATTTACCGATATTGTGGCCTTACAAGCACCTGAAAACAGCATCACTTTCGTGTTTGTGAACTCATCGTCCAATCAGCTGGATGCGTTGGCGACCTTAACTGTCGTCGCATTCACTGGTATTACCGGCGCATGCCTCATACTTCCTAACATGATCCCAATTAATTAGCTCCAACCCATGCAGTATTGGTATCAGCAGATGCAAGAGACATTTTTGAATACCTGTAGCACCTTCGTTTAACTCTACACAGAATACAATGGCAATTAAAAACGTTTTAACTTGCGTTTTTCATCGGTCAGAACACTGAGCCTGAGGCGTGACGGGCGGTGTGAGGAACCTGTACTAGCAATGCTCGGCATCTTACCTAAAAAAGTCGCTGTATTCCTCTGAGCTGCAGGAAGACCCAGACGAGTCCTTGTGTAACCTGTGTCGCTCCAGTGTCCTCGGTTGAGCTCTGAAGCTACTGCTCAGGTATCCACAAACAGCAACGCCCCTCGATCGGCAGGGCTTTTGAACGCTGTTACCAGGACGTCCTCCATGGTCGATCTTAAGAAACCTCACAGCATAGTAAAAACCTGACGGTTGGCTACGTTATTCAAGCCAGTCAACTTCTCACGACATGATCACCACCAACCGCAGCCCACAGACTTGCAACGAACCCAGCGCATTACTGCGTGGCGGGCATTCTAGCTCATCTGTCTCAAGTCACACGACGCTTAAAAACGCTGCGTAGCAAACTGATCACGTCCTTCCCAAGATGCTGTGCCTAGTCACGATTCTTGCGACCTAGTCTAGCCTAGTTTTTTGGTATTGTATGCTGTTTAGTATGTGAAGTGAATTCCGGGTGAAAAAATATCTGGAAAAAGCACTCATCTGAGTGGCATTGGAAAAGCGCTGTCACCACTGATCTGTGACGTCATCACTGATATGGTGTAGTTTGTAGCGTATTTCTGCCATCTGCAAAGACCATCCCGATTAAATCTATTGTGTTTGGCAGCATCTTGTGGCTCAACTTGCTCATACAGCAAGAGGTCACCGTTTCGACACGTGGTCTGCGCGAGCTCACCCTGCAAGCCTTAGCGAGTAGATCAATACTGAGCTTTGAGTTTCGTCTAGTTGGGATGATCTGTTGTAATGTGGTCTGGTCTGTTGACACTTCTTTCCATTCATGCAGTTCTGTCACCAAATGGCTCGCAGAAGTCTCCGTTTTTGTCACCGGTTACATCAGGTAAATCAGAAGCCTTTTTCACCGCTGAAATAGTGTCAAGCGACGTTAGGCTTAATAGTATGTCATAAATCAGCTCGGGGAAAGCGAGCTGATCTACAAGGGCGAGAGCCCTCGTGCCGTCAGCAAACTAAACTACAAAAACACGGGCGGCTTGTGGGCTGAGGTCATTAGCGAAAATTGTGAGGAGCTCCAGAGGAGCCCTTGCTGATTGGTCGCGAAGCAGAAATTTGAGAACCAGAGAGTCAGACACTTTGTGTGTGGGCAGAAACATACTTTACAAACCAACCGGTGTTTGGGCCGTGGAACGCACTTTTGTAAGCAATTTGGAGTGATCGGTAATGCCGTAGCATTTTTCCAAGCCAATGAGGCAAATAAACAAATTTGTTCCCTCGTCCTCTGCACAAAGCAGGGTGTCTGTGATGTTCAGCAGAGCTATTTCAGTCAGTGGAATGCCGCGATGAAAAACCGTGTTGAGATGAGGAGATGAGGTGATTGGATTTTAGATAGCAGTGGAGCTGATACTGCATCAGCTCTCGTACCGCCTTGAAAATGGCAGAAAGGATGGAGACTGCGTGGAAGTTGGAGGGACTGGCATGATCACCGAACTTGGAGATGGGATGCGCCAGCACATGTTTCCATGAGCCCGCTGGTGCGTCGACGAGTGATAGCTGCGTTTTCAATGCTTAAAAGTATTGTGGGATTTAAGGATTTGAAGGCATACTGAACATTCCCATGCTCAAACCGTCAATGCAGCACGCAAATGAGTCATGCATGCTAAACACGTGCAATACAAATGCATCAGAGACCGGTTGTGAATCAAAGAACAAGCGCTTGCTCGGGGAAGCCAAACAGCTGCCCTGAGTGCAACCCCGGCGCGGCCATCTCAGCAGTTACAGGCGGTCAGACGTTAACAGAAACCTCATCCAGGACAAGGGGTGAACCTGCGGGCTTCTCGCCCCGGCGAGGTCGTTTGCTCCGGACCACGTCACGCATGACACCCGTGCTGAGTGTCGACCGTCAGCACCAACATTCTCCGGTGATGACATGACAGATTAATGATGCCATCAATCAACAAAGATGACAGATTTGACCGCGCGGTTTGCGGCGCGTCAATGCATTGGAACCGCGTCCGTCAACCCGCAGTACTTCGCCTCTATATGATGACTGGTGGTCTCGGAGATAGGTGGCGCTGACAGGTTGCGTGCCTTAGTGCCCTTGTATGTACATGCGGGGGAGGGGAGGGGGGGGGGGGGGGGCAGTCAAGTACTGCTTAACCGTGTAGTGGGAAACACATTGCACATGTCACTGGCGGTTTCAAAGGCGAACAATGTTTCCCGGCCACAGGATTGCCCATCACTTCGAACGCTTCAAGGTTGACCCGGTCCAGCAAACACGTGCGCATGGAGATTGGCTTAATGCGATGTTCAGGTAAATTATGTGACACCAGAATGCATCTGTGCAATCTTAAACGGTAATGCATTAACACAAAGCGATCGCTGAAAGCACGATTCACGTTGAACATGTCCAAAAGAAAACCCGACAAATAAGCTGGCACTTTTATGAGCTGGGGCGGGGAGTACGCCGCAAGGAATGCGGTAGTCTCTTACGTGCTGGATGGCTCCGTGCATCGGCCAGTAGGTTGGCGCCTAATTCGCCACCGATTACAAGAGTACGATCAGGAAATGCACTAAAATACGCTGGTAATGCACCTTTTGGTCATCGACATCAGTGTTTAGAGCAGCAGGGGTGCGCGATGAGCGGCGCCAATACCAACCTTCCTGCGCTCCAAATGCAGTACTCACCACAATGACTAAACACGAGATATCGTTCGTGGAAGATTGCACAAATATTTCATCTGTTACACCGCAAGCAAGCACTGCAACACACCTGTGGCACTTTGTGGCCAACATTTCATCAGCACGTAACAGTTCTGATTATTTCTGACTGTAGCCAGGAAAGACCAGCAGCACAGTGCGAACAGCCGGTTCGAGCCACGTCTCACAGATAACAGACACATAGTAGTGAAGCAGATCAAGTTCACAGAAAAGCCCGAGTGTTCGGCGGCGTATTGACCGGATCGTGGCCGCGCAGACACAGAGGGTGCCAGACCGAGAGCTCCCTCTCCAGCTGCGGCCACCTCGCCCGCTTCGGTGACGGCGCCACGAACGTCGGTCACGGCGGGTTGTCCGGACACGACGGCCCCGCGCCGGGCAGAAACTGCCTTGCAGCGGCCGAGGGGCAGACCGGGTCAAGGTCGACGGCTCAGGGTCAGCTGGATCGCCTGACCGGTCCGCGGTCACGGCGGCGGCGACGCTCCCAGGCCTGGGGCGGGCGGGCCGTCACGCCGTGACGCCGCGGGAAACACTCCCAGCAGCTGTGACTCGAGCTGCGCCGGTATACGGCAGGTCGGCGCACCGCTCGGGGTCCGTCACGGGCCACGGACATCGAGCTGGCGTGGCAACAGCGACCAGCACACGGACGCTGGCCAGGACGGCCAAATAACAGGCCGGGCCTCGACGCGTGGTAACGGGCGCGGGGTGTCAGCTCACATGGGTCGGTCCAGGCGAGACGTGGGAGTTGGCTCCAGTGCGAAAACAAGTCACGTTCGGCTGAGAGGCTCGCAGAATTTGATCGGCCCGAGTGACACTCAAGCGAAGAGCGCTTAAGAGCGCACTCCCTAGCATTAAAGTGCTTTGCTTGTGTAGAAACAGGACTGAGACGCTATTCTTTTCAGGATAGTGGCTTCACCCATGAAAATGTTTAAAACGCAGTTTGTTTAGCCCGTCCGGGCGGCCGGTTGGACCCCCTTAGCTCGGGTGAGGGGTCAATTTGACCCCAGCTGAGATCTCGGGAACTAAGTGAGCTAGAGACACCAAATTCACACGGTGTGTCGCCCTGCACGTGAACTCACTTAGATCAAAGTTTGAAGTTCCTAGTTGGGGTTAACTCGACATTCGGGTCAAATAAGGCCAAACAAGGCCAGTCTTCGGGCTCGCTCCCAAAGTGCCCATAAACCCTAGATGCCTATTCTAAGCAAAAGGTCACATGCTCACTTAAGATCGGTGACCTCTTTTGACCCTATGTAGGTCATGGTGATCAAAATCATACAACTCTACTTTCAGTTTTGCATTTTAATAAGCGAAAAAGATTACGCTGGAAAGTATGTTGCTAAAAACAAAATGTTGAACCAGGTCGTTTCAGGTCAGTGACCTTAGAAGTCCGTGGAAGATGTATAATGCGGTTCCTGTAATCGATGAATCGTCTTGTCAATCCATATATATATATATATATATATATATATATATATATATATATATATATATATATTGTCATCCGAGTCCGAACCTGGATGCGGTATTGTGCCCGTGTCCAAGGACCAAGTCGGCCCCCGGTACATGCCAGAGTTCGAGCTCAATCATTTACACGGCGGGTTATTAAATAAAAGGGAACTAAATAATGCATCTACATCAGTAATTTAATAAAAGAGCAACGCCTGGCCAACATAATCATGGCAACCGGCCTAAGCAGCATTGTTAAGTTTATGTGCTTTTTAAAAGCTGTCTGTTTTCGTTTCCGGCTTGGCAGCTTGTGTTTCGTGTAGACCCTTAGGTGACATTTTAAGGCCCCTAGATCGTGGCCTTCGGTCCGAATAAGGTGAAACAAATCAAAGACTGGATCAGTGTCCGAAATGCGCTCAGATCTCCTCACGCAACCACTTTTAATTTGGATACATGCTATCATAAAAAGATCTATGATGTGTAGAGCATGTCAGTAACCTAACTTGGTATTTTGAAGGAAAAAGAGCAAAAAAACTTAGAGATTACTTAGACATTTGAATTTGCAATCGGCACCAAGTATTACCCTAGCCTGCATTCTCCTGAAAGCAAAAAAGCTTGCTCGAGATCATTTAGGTCAGTGATCTAACCGACCTCCATGAGGTTAAAATAAGGAGTCTGCTGTCGTTGGGATCCGAGGATCCAAGATGAGCATGAAAGGCTGCCACACAGCATATGCTGTTTTTCCAATAAAACACATGCTCCGTTTGAGCTTTTATCTGACCGGCATATACATTTGACTTAATCATTTTTAAAACAAAAATCACACACAGTCTTTACGTACACATCATTCATTTGACCAATGGCCAAGTTAATACGTTGCAATCCTAAAAATAAACTGCCTTAGCGTGCATTCTTTTTGCAAAGGCTGGTGCAAATCTTAGAACATGCACGAGCCTTTGGTAGACATTTTAAAAGCATCTAGGCTAGAGCGGGGCTACGCACCCCGTCGAGGTAACGCGCCTCCTGCCCCATATCACGTCTTTTTATTGTAATTGGTCTAAACTGAAGTTGCGAGATGATTTGAACTTGTACTGTAACCGTTGTGTTCTTTTTGTTGACGACTCTTGTGGATGGTGGAGGAGGGCCAGGAAAAGCAAGCTTTTTGCGCTAAAAGGAACTTTTTTGGTCAAGCTGAGAAGTTAAGTTGCACTTGCTTGCTTCAAGCTTTATTGTCCAAATATGCTCGCCAGTAAACATTACAAGGGGCTTGATGACTTTCGCTTGGAATAAATCTGGTGCATGTTCCTTCAAATAATCATCATTTGCATCGTAGCGCAGGTGGAATACTGCACCTCGTTAGCAAGGATCACGGCGCCCCTGGGGGTCACTTCGCCCTTGTGAGCGATCAGACAATATCGTCTGTCAGACAATAACTTATTGCTTCTTAACTTTATGACGGGTCTCCGCACCAGTCTATGCATGGTAAGAACATGCATTTGTTAGTCTGGTTGCATTCCTGGGAATCATGAGGTAGAATGTGGTGCAGAGTCAAAGGAGACTCAGCCCGCAGAGATAGTTGGTCAGAAGCTGCGCCCAGTTCTGAAAAATATAGCGAGCCTGCAACCGGTGCTAGCGGCCTTAAGAATCGTTCAGAGCCCGTTCCCGTTGCCATGGATACCAAAACGCAGCCGCACACGGCTGCAGGAAAAGCGCTGTGGTACCCTCTTTACATTACAAAACTGTCACATTACAGCCGCAAAAACAAAAGTCAAGCTAACAAAGTACGGGCGAAGTGGTAAAGACTGTGCAGGAGAGCGCGACGCAGAGAAGTGACGGCGGAAAGGTCATAGAGAAACAAGGCGACGTAGACACCGTAGACACTTCGTCTGTTGTATGCTGTACCGCCTGTGTTGCGAATCCTGGATTCAGTGCACGAAGTGCTCAAAATGGGTGTGTAGAATACGCGCAGGTGCTAACAAAGGAGAAATATCTTATGTGCG
Organism: Pollicipes pollicipes; assembly: GCF_011947565.3. Lineage (NCBI taxonomy): Eukaryota > Metazoa > Arthropoda > Thecostraca > Pollicipedomorpha > Pollicipedidae > Pollicipes > Pollicipes pollicipes. Next base: position 44,720,472 of record NW_023596576.1, on the reverse strand, counting down.
TGATCTCCGCCGGGGGAAGGGGGAAGGCTGAAGAGCTACGAATGAGCACCGTTGTGCCAAGTATTAATTTTTCTCTTGCCATGTAGTGCCAGTTTTAGTGTCCTGTGACCAGTGACGACTTGAGCGACGTTTTGAAACTTGTTGGAGATTGTGACTTCACGTACTGAGCTTTGTGCTCCTCAGATGAGCAGGTGGAACGCTGCGAAATAGGTTACCTAAGCGGGACGATGCAGCACAGACCTTCGTGGCGTGTGAGCTGGACAGCATAAGCCAGCGGGGAACGGCCAGTGACTGTGAAAATGTTTTATCGGTACATGTTGTATGCTCATTGAACATATTGCACAATGCTGGGAGCACATAATTCGAGGATTGCGAACCATTCATTTGACGTTTTTCATCATGTCCACTCTTCCATAGAAATCCCGCAGTTACGACCCCTATGTTACGACAGAACGCGTGCATGCATATCTTAAGAAGAGCTTTATTTGTCCACATATCAAGGCTGATGCCCTGTGCGATACGCTATGAAACGAACACTATGACAAGTGCCAAGGTTAAACTTCCTCAGAGTTGGAGCGCTTTGCCCCAGTGCAGGGGGCGGTTTGCCCCGAGCTGGGGCAAAGGGTTGCTTTTTCGTCCGTACATATTTTGATAACTTTAAACCTAAAACACCATCAATGCGTTTGTAGATTATTATTAAGCGCGAGAAAATGCATTGAGCAGGCCACTTATAGGCAGGTTGGTTCGGTTATGCGCTACAGTCCAAATATATGATGCTTTTAACGGAATTAGGGGGCGTTTTGTCCCATCTCATCCCACTTCAGTAAAACTTTGGGACTAGTTACGTCCAGTGATGGCTTTGGTTAGTGCCGCTGCAGCACCATCAAGCCAGTAAGAGGATATAAATTGTTATTATTTTCAAGTCCAATTTACGCTACCAATGCCCTGTAACAGCACCACGCTTTTTCCCTACAGTCGTGACCACACTCGTCATGACAAATACCGTGCGTACCTCTACTGGTGCGAATACAAGAACGATTTTTATTGCCGTTAATTGCCCGGGCAAGCAAACGCTTGCCACCGGGAAGGGTATTTGTTGCAGTTTGAACGCCTCATGAACCATGCCATACTCCCACTCCCAAAGCCAAAGCGCGCCTCGAAAAGAGGCTTTGCGGTAAACGTCTAGGGGAAAAATAAAAGCCTTTCGTTGAATTCGTGGGATAAAAGTTTCATGTTCGCATCATATCATTGTGTCTCAACAGTGTTTCAAACTTTCGTAAGCATTTATTACACCAACATTGTGACGAATAAGTGTGTTAGAAGCATTACAGGTACAGTAAATGGAATTCATGATGTTCATAATGGTGAACGGGGAGTGAAATGAGACTTCTCCCGCAGGGTTGGTTACTTGAAGCCGAAAGTCTGAGCTACTCAGAAAGATTTCGATAAAACTGGTGGTACTGATCAAATCGCACGCTTTTGATGCAACAATACATGCAAAATGCGACGTGGGATGCTCCCTTTCAAAAGCCCACCAAAGTTGCTCGACTCCGTCAAACACTTAGTTGTCGCATCATTCTAAAATATCTTAGAAATTATTTCTACTGGCAGCCATGGTTTTATTTCACCCGCCATAGATCAGTGAGCTTACAATTATATAATTTTTTCACTAAAAAATCGGCTATCTAATCACCAGCAGCTGAACAAATTTGGCGCGGCTCCAAATAAGTTGCTGCGCCGTTAGGAATTTGTTCTGGAAAACCTTCAGTGGGATCAAATTGCCCCCCCCCCCCCCACACCCCACCCCAGCGCCTGTTAATCTGCGCCCGGCCGGGGGTCTGGGACAACCGCGCCGGCCGGGGGAGGAAGTTGACTTCCCCCCGACATCTCCAGCTTACAGGCGTTCTGTGAGAAAAACTAAGATTCCACTTTGAGCATCTCGTTAAATCATAAAAAATTCACACTAATCTGTTTTACCTTAGATCAAATGTTAGGTCACCAGGGATCACGCAAGGTGAAAAGGGCGTTCCGATAGATGCAGATACAACCTATGTTAACAAGTCGAGCAGGATATTGAGCTTACGAAAACAGGCATTGAGGTTGTGGAAAGTCCATTTCGACCATTTTTGCTCCGCCACACGCATCAGGTCAGATCAGGTCACCGTTCAAAGTTGCTGTACCAGTAGCCTACAAGAACGATACCTTTTTTCACGATGTGGCTCTAAGTTTGTTCAATTTGAGGCAGATGAGGGATACAAGTATTTCAGATATGCTCTGTTAGAGTAACCTTGAGATCGTCGTAGATCAACTTAGATCAAAGTGATAAACCATGTAAATGAAAAGAATAGGAGTGGTCAGAAACATTGCACTGCGCATCTGCAGTTACTCAAGATCGCCTAGCTGTTGTCAACAGTATACATAGTATAGTCCCTTCGCCTTTTGGCGAGGTCATGGAACAAACTGAGAACAGGTACGTCGGTACAGGTATATCGGTACAGGTATCGGTACAGGAACAGGTATTTTACATCGGTACATAAAACAAGAGGTCATGAGCTTCACAAAAACGATAAGGAGGTAATCACACGCACGGCACTCGTTCATCTAGCCTCTCCGGCGCTGGCAAGATAGGTTATTGATTTTGGATGACCTCATATGACTTTGCATGTCCTTACATGACCTGTTGTGGTCTCATTATGCACAAGAATGATATGGCAGCATATTTGCATTAGGCTGTTCGAATTGTGCATCCTATTCACTATTTGGAGCTCAGCATATGTTTTACAGAAGGCATCTATAGAAGAAATAGGTCATGACCTGGGCCAGGGCCATGTGCTCTGTGGCCATATGATGGTTGTGCACGCAAGCTGGTGCTTTGTCGTAAACAAACACCAAAACTGCACAGAAATACTCACAACTTTGCGCTTTTTACTAAAACAGTAAATATTCACCTGGTGCTAGGTCACTGACCTCGCATTTTCCGAGAAATCTGAAATACACACACTGTAGGTGCCATCATGTTATATTACTACAATTTGAGCGATAGAAATTGACCCACAAAAAGTATGTGTGGTTAAAGATTTTAGAGGTGAGCCTATGCGACGTGACCTAAGTCACTGACCTAGGTAGTAAGTAGGTAGCAAAATTGATAGATCAGGTAATAAAGCTTTCGTGCCGCCGCAAACGTTCGGTTTTGACCTGTGCACGAGCAACCGTAGGGAAGTTAACTTACGTCGGCGGGGCGCGTGCTAAGGTAGCACCATGTATCGGGTGTTAGGGTGTAGGAGTCTGAGCAATTTATCGTGTTTGACATGTTTTACTTGCAGCGTCTGAAAAGCTTGGACACATTCTCAGGATTCATGTGGCATGGTTTTCAAGTATTATTGCTCTACCCTGCTTCACCTCTGTCACTCGTAATCACAATTCCCGCTCGAAACGCCGGGTATTATCTGTGTAACCGATGTTTGCACCATGACGTAGCTCAACCAGGACCCCTGAAATATTGATAGTCCGGTGACTCAGCATAACAATTCAGAACTCATAATTCCGAAAAACAAGAGCCGAATTCTTTCCTATCTTAGTTTCGAAGAGGTCCCGAGGGCAGCCGAATGCCGCATCAGATACTGAGCTTCGGCATCTCACGCTCCACCGCTGACCACACCGTGCTGCAGCCCAAGATCCGACCGACGCTCCACGACCGACCACACGGGGCTGCACCTCAAGACCCGAACGGTGGCCGAGCCGCGGCAACCGACGCTCCACGACCGACCACACGAGGCTGCACCTCAACACCCGAACGGTGGCCGAGCCGTGGCAACCGACGCTCCACGACCGACCACACGGGGCTGCACCTCAAGACCCGTGCCTGGGCATCGCACCTCGGTGCTGCTGCTGCCCCACCTAGCACTCATGTCCGTGAAGTTAGCGACTTATTAGACGATTTATTCAGCAACGAGTTCCAATTTCTCTCCACAAATGTCAAGGTGAGTTGTGGCGCGAGAACATCGAAAATCACCTATACTTGCAATATCATGTGAACTTCGAGGTCAAAAACTGGGTCAAAGGATGGGGAGCTCGATATCACCCCAAATTACCGCTCGATTTTAAACTCGCGAACGTCAGAATATTCACCACAGTAAGAACTAGCGTGTGTTAAAAAGTCTTGACCTCCCAAGGTCATCCTTCAGGGTCAAACGTGGGCTCAAAAGACGGGAAACTCAATATCACCTAAAAATGGCCGGCCGATCTTGAACATAAAAACATCACAATATTCATCGGTTCAAGCGCTAGCGCCCGTCGAGACGTCCTGAATCCTCAAAGTCATCCTTCAAGGTCATACGCGAGCTCAAATGACGAGAAACTTAATATCATCAAAAAATTACCAGCCAGTTTTAAACTTGCAAACATCACGATATTCAGCACAAAAAGAACTAGCATCCGTCAGAAAGTCATGATCTCTCCATGTCATTATTCAAGGTCAAACTCGAGCACAAGCAACGGAAAACTCAATATCAGCCAAAAAATACCGGCCGATTTTAAATTGAAAGCCCCAAAACATTTACATGTTCAAGAGCTAGCGTCCGTAAAACTCTCTGAGCTCTCAATTTCATCCTTCAAGGTCAAATGCAGGCTCAAACGGCAGGGAACTCAATATCCCCCCAAATGTTTAGGCCCATTTTTAACTTGCAAATATCAGACCATTTCAAACGAAAAGAATTAGAGTCCTTCAAAAACTCCCGAATTATCAAGGTCGCCCTTCAAGGTCAAACGCGGTCCCAAAGGACGGATGAATTCAGTTGACCCGAAAAGTACCGGCCGATTTCAAATTTTCAAACAAAAAAATATACACCACAAAAAGAACTAGCGTCCGTCAAACTAGTTTTCGTTTGTTGAGTCCGCGTATGACCTTAAAGGATGACCTAGAGAGGTCAGGACTTTTTTGACCAACGCTAGTTCTTTTGTGGTGAATATTTTGACATTTGCAAGTTTAAAATCGACCGGTAATTCTGGGCTGATATAGGGTTCCCCGTCATTCAAGCCCGCGTTTGACCTTGAAGAGTCACCTTGAAAGGTCAGGGCATTTTGACAGACGTTAGCTCTTTTGCTTGCGAGTGTTTTGCTGCTTGCAGTTTTGAAATCGCCCGGTAAATTTTGGATGATATCGAGTTCCCCGTCCTTTGAGCCGGATTTGACGTTGAAGGGTGACCTTGAAAAGTTCGCTTTTGTGACGGATGCTAGTTTCTTTCCTGTGGTGAATATCCTGATGCTTGAAAGTTTAAAATTGGCAGGTAATTTTCGGGTGATGTGGAGTTCCCTGAACTGTCAGCCCATGTTCGACCTTGAACAGTGACGATGAGAGGCCAGGACTATTTGTCAGACGCTAGTTCTTTCCATTGTAAATATTCTGATGTTTGCAAGTTTAAAATCGGCCGGTAATTTTTGGGTGATATTGGGTTTCCCGTTCTATGAGCCGGCGTTTGACCTCCAAAGATGACTTCGAGAAGTCAGAACTTTTTGACGAACTCGGGCTCTTTCTGTGGCGGATATCTTGACAATTGCAAGCTTAAAGCCGGCCAGTAATTTTTGGATGATGCTCAGTGACTTGTCTATTGAGCCCACGTAAGACCTTGAAAGAAGACCTTGAGAGATTACGGCTTTTTGAATCTTATGTTTGTAAATGTTTTGATGCTTACAGTTTTCGAATCCGTCGGTAATTTTTGGTTGACATCGAGTTTTCCATCCTCTGACCCAGTTTTTTTACCTCGAAGGTCACATGATAATGCAAAATAAAGGTGGTTTTTAATACTATCGTGCCCTAACACGATGGTAAAGGGGGGGGGGGGGGGTCAAATTGACCCCGTCCGAAGTTTTCCAGAATGGTGATTCCATTTCCATCATGATTCGTGCCAACTGCTGAAGCGTGCGACGATTGAGTCTGGCCGAAGCAAGTGGCCAAGGTAGTTATTACCAGTGACACATTTGTGATTGTCGACCGACAGCAAATATCATGGTACATCGACCATAACAACATTCGTGTTGTAATCACCGGAGCTTGGCATGCAGGGTGAATCGTCTTCTTCCTAAGATAATGGAATAAAAAACAAGAACATTGGCGGCCAATCACATTATGCTAAGTAACTTCAGACGGAATTGTGTGTTCTGTTCCTCAAGCATATGTTGCTTTTTTGGGTGTTCATGTTAGGCGTGATGATATGGAAAGATGAAGCAAGTATTGCGACCATTGCATATTCTTGCATGGTTCCACAAAGGCTATTTGCATCAGACCAGCATCAAAACCTTTATTCAAAATGCAAGGGCAAAAATCGCTCGCGCGCCCGAGAAGTTGGTTATTTTAGGTGGCAAGTAAGCGGGTAGAAGCATCGCCAATACATTCAGTATGAACACCTTTAGCAGATGTCTGCGAAAAATTGAACTCGGGAGGACTTTTAATTTGGAGCTGGTTGCACCGTGCGAAATAGTTTGGGTTGTGGCTTAAGATTAGGTTGAGTATCTGGTAACCAACCACACCGAAGGCAATGCACTTAGGAAGTATTTTTGTTATTTTGTTGGCGTTAGTCGAATCAAAACCAATGACTAGTTTGGCACCAATGTGTTGCGAGTAAAAGCTAAGCCAAGGATGGAGTTTTCAAGCACGCAAATTTGAAAAACAAAGAAAGAAAACATGACCCACTAAACTTGACGAATGTGACTTCACGGTTTTAAATGCGGGCCGGTTCTTGGACACTATTTTGGGATGGTAGGTGAAGCGTTTGCATGAAACTGAACCTAGCCTCCAGCGAATGTTGTCACACCACCAGCACGCGCGGCTATCCCTTGTTTATGTATTTTTACTACATGTAAATGTATTATACCCACATTTTGAATTCCTAACGAATTAATCGGAATCGTTTGTGCGGCTTCAAATCTGCATAATGAAAGGTAGCATAACTATCACGCATTAGTACATGTCCATCAACTTTTATATGTAGTCATGTTTTAATAAATTTGTTCAACAAAGAAACAATAATCTTTTTGCACACATTCTCAAACTTTTGCCATTTTGAGGAATTCGGATTCCATCGCAACACAAAAAGTCTTTACAATAAACGCCATGATTCATAATAAAACAAAAATGGCAGGTTTTCTGAAACCGGCACTTAAACGTATTCCATCGGAAATAAAAAGGGCATGGCTATTAGTAAAAATAAGGGTAGGTTATACAAGTATCTAATTTTGCTCTAAATGCACGATGCAACAAGTTCCACGTGGTTTCGGCATCTTCAGTACATGTCGCGAGTACGTGATGTCGTTGAGGCTCCTGATGAGCAAAAACGTTAGATCTGTGATAAATGAATTAGCTTAGATCCCAAGATCCCTAAAAATATCTCAGATACTACTCAAAGATTGAGCGATCATTAGTATCTACAGAGCACGGTGTCCACGTGAAATGCACGAATATTCTCCCCTGTTTTCCCTTCGACACGCGCTTGGGAGGGGAGTCATATTGCCCCCCCCCCTCCCCCCGGAAGGTTTATCCAGAATGGTTTCCGAATAGGGCGGCGTAGCCGCACCAAATTTTGCATAGCTATAGACAATTACGTATTGAATCGCTTGTTTCAAAAATTTAGATGTACCTTGTAACGTCACTGACCCATGACAGGTCAAAGTCAGGCCATGACTTCAGCGAAGGTAATTTCTAGGGAATCGTCCAATCTGATACAGTAACGCAGTGTTTGACGAAGCCATACATTTCTGAGATGCTTTCTTAGGCACCACAAATATTGAATGAGCAAATTACGTTGACCTAGTGTCGGGTATGAAGGTCATACCAAGGTCAAAACCAGCCTGATTTATTGCTCTAGCGCTCGCTGTATGAATAGCTTGTGGTGCTCATTTCGAATTTGTTTACAGCTGGAGCCGCGTTACAATCTTCCATTGACTTTTTTAGCAGTCAGAACAGGTCAATGACCTAAGATAACCCAGATCGACATTTTGTTTAGGAACATACTGCTTAGCGTAACCTTTGTCACTTATTCAAATGCAAAACTCAGAGCAGTCTTGCATAATTTTGGTCACCATGACCTTCAAATGGTCAAACAAGGTAACTGACCTTAAATGGGTTTGTGACCTTTTGCTTAGAAACAGTTGCCTAAGTTCCAGTGGCATTTGAGAGGCCAACCTGGAACTGGACCTTGTTGATCTTTTTTACCTGAAAGTCATGATCTAGGAAGCTCAAACTTTGACCTAAGTGAGTTCATCTACAGGTTAAGACACCCCGTAAATTCGGTGTTTCTAGCTTTCTTAGTTCCCGAGATCTTAGCGGGGAGCTCAAATCCCCCCCACCCGAGCGAAGGTTATCTAGCCGGCCACCCGGCCCGTGCGAATTGACCTTTAAAGGTTTTTCAGAAAAATCGGAACTCGTCGCTGAATAAATATCTGAATAAATTGCTAACTTCACGGACATCTAGCACTCTGTTGACAAAACATGGGGGCATCGTCCAGAGCTGGCTCGATAACCGGTTTGCTCCGTGCCGAATAGAGACAACGGAGCGGCTAGCAGTGAGACAGGCTAGTGAAGGTGGAGGTTACATTAAGGATCGCATGGGGGCGTATGGGCCACGTCTGTCCCGTCTACCTCGTGTGGCGCCCGATTCACCGTGCGTGATGACTGTGTTATTTAGGGTTTTGTTCGGTCGAACACCACGGCCTGTCGCATGGTTAGTAACCCAACTTCCTTCCAATGGCACACCCGTGTACATGGCACTACGCACGTTTGGTGTAACGCGGCGCATGAGCCTGCCCAAGGGCGTGCCGGGCTGCCCACACAATCGACGGATCCGGTCCACTGCACCTGGGGCGGGCAACGGCAATCAGGGAGTCATGCCAGCCGATCTGTTATTGCATTATGTCCCTGGGGCGTGGTGGGACCACCATAGGGCAAGGAAAACACGTCGGCCTTATGCATGGCTGCAGTACTTCCGTGAATCAATGCTCCCACCGCGTCGGCTCCTGATCTAATCTCTGCGCTGAAGAAGCCAGTACTGATGAGAACATGCGCACTGGCAGTGCTGCAATGGATGCCGCGGCGAACGCAAACAAGTTTCGCCGTGTTCGTGTTACAAAACGGTGTCGTGCAAAAACAAAACCAAACGTAACGCAAATGTACGCTGCAAAACACGGTCCCTGCATAACGCAGATTTCCCCATTAACCGTGTTTGCCGTGTGAATATCTAAAACGCGTTATTTTCAGCACGGTTCCAGGACGTGCTGATATTATATGGACGGTATATATATTATATTAAACATGCAATATATATGTATATATATATATATATATATATATATATATATATATATATATATATATATATATGGATGGTTCCGCGGTGCCGAGGAGTTCTAGTCGGTCCCTTGCACACCGCTGCATGCGTTCTTCGCTGCCGGAAGTGTTCTTTCAGCCCGGTGTTGTCGGATGTCAACATCTTCCACAGACTGTCCGATGATGCAAAAAATGTGTTTCGGAATGAAGTCCTTTTTGCTTTGATTGGCGGCTCCAGACGCACCCTGAGGCTTATCGCACGGCGTCTGGTGCCAGGGGATTTTATCGCACTGCTTTTTCAAAGCCGCCTGAGAATTCCCCTCTTCTGAAAATCACCGTCCTTGAAGACAGGTTTAGCAGCGCCATGTCGTGCAAACACACACTATTGCAATCATATCAAAGCGTTTGTTCAGTGTTTTTCTCGGCTCACCCCTGCTGACCGTGCACACGTACCGCGCACCGCTGGCACCCCTGCGTTCCCTGGCAACGGGGCTTAGGAGCCGTCGATACGTCAGTCAGGATGACGAGGGGAGCCGAAGTGACAGCCGGCTAACGCAGAGCAGTCGTGGCCGGAGCTCGCGGCAGGCTAATCTAGAGCACGTCGCGTATTTGCTACTGCCTTTTTGTCATAACTCTCCTCCCTCACCCACCCACACACCGACGGTCCCTTCAAGTCATCGCGCATGACGTCTTATGCGACACAGCACGCTGAAGTGGGCAAGGCTGCGAGGGTCACGAAAGACCGCCGATCATCTGTCGACATTAGAATCCGGCGGCATAACGGAGATCAGCCGTTTCTTAGCGGCAGCATCAGGTCTGCCATCCAAGACATTTAGGAACAATGACAGAAATAAGCACGCTTCAGCGGTTTTGTTGCGATGTCTTCCCTAGCACATGGTAACTGAAAACAATCAAGTCTTCCTACTTAGCTTTTGAGAAAACCAGTAAGGTAATGGTTTTCATAGTTTGTTTAGGCTGTGGTGTTTGTATAGTCAAGATCACGCACAGCTCAGCGCGCAGTGCAGTCACGCCTCTCTCGGCAAATCTGGCTCCAGCACCGATGTTCTGTCCAGAACCCACCGACCAGCACTGCCGACGCGGGGAGCAGCGTGCTTGCGTGTGCCATGGCACTCATTCCCGAGGCCTGTGAGACTGGCGTTTTTTCCAGTGGTTAGCCTGCGCCCTAGGACGTGCTCTTCTCCCGCCCCCCCCCCCCCCCCTCGGACCTTTTCTGTACGTTCGCTGATTGAAGATATATCCAGCGTGAAAGGAGACCATGGTTCTCGATCAATGTGTATTTACAAATTCGCATCGCCAGCTCATGCTACACGCTCTCAAGTATAGTACGCTCAAAATGCGGATGACATGAAATGAAACGAAAGGAATGGTTGTGAGTGTTTCTGGCTTAAAACGGCGCACGAATGCGCGGAAGCTGGCCGCGTACAACGCACGCGACCAGCGCGAGAGCATGGCAAGAGCTGAAACGGGAGCGACGGCCGCCATCGCACCGCGTTCAATCAAGACCATTCACGCCCCACTGAAGGTGAAGTAGTCCTGCACACAGCCAGCGGCGGCAGACGGCTCGCGGATACCATGACGTCACCATCCGCAGCGCCACCGCAGCGCCGCCAAGCGGACGCCGTCCGCAACTGCAATCCGCCCTGCTAAGAACAGCACAGCCTGAAGATATCCAGCGACAGCGGCCGACGGCGGCCGACTTGCGGCCGCTCGTGAGTCTGGCGCACCGGCGTCGAGACTCATCGACGCCTCCGCAAGGTAGCCTGAACGGTGACGTCACCCGGCCGCACATGACGTCCACGGACGTTCGTTACTCTGGAGGTGACCGGATCATTGTTGAAAGTTGTGGTAGTCCAACTTGAACTGCAAGCACACTAGGACCATCGCTTTCAAGCTAGACCCAAGAACATTTGGGCACACACACTATGTGGTTCACGGCAGTCACTCTGTGGCCGAAAAAAGAAAGCGCTGAGTAAAAGAGTCGTCCGGCTGGCAGTGTCAAGCGACGGCCACCTCGCGCACAAATCCTTGCGCTCCGAGCGGAGGGATCCGCACCAGACCGACCACCGTGCCACCTGGCAGACCCATCACGCCCTACAGACGACGCTCGCAGTATAGATGGCGCTAGTGTCGGGCCGGCCGCCGCGCCGCCGTGCTGTCCGCGAGCTCGCCTCACGCCAGCGCCCAGAGCTCGACGGCGTGGATGAGGAAGTCGCGGCTGGTGGTGAGCGGCTCGTTATTGTAGGTGCGGCACGGCTCTGTGTGGCCGCGGTACAGCTCCTCATCCAAAAACAGGCCAGAGCGGCCCCTGCAAGCACGCGGACGTCAGGGCGCGAACAGCGTCCAGGTAACGCAGCACGATGCTCTTGTTAGCAAGGAAGACAAATTAGAGACACAGTGGGGAGAGCAGGCCCCCCCAATTCTGAGCAGCATCTAGCACTAAACATTAGGCGCCGGATGGAGAAAGACGAGCAAAGTCACGTTTGTCCCTCCGCCCCCCCCCCCCCCCCCATCCCACCTCCATGAAAATTCCAACACCACCGGCTGGTAAACCACCAAAACACTCGGAAGCTTGAGAAATACTCTGAATGATCGAGACGTGGTATGGCACTGAAAAGACATTGCCTATATAACAAGCCAAAGGCAAACAGACCATGCGCAATATTAATATACATCATAACCTGCCATCATCGTCACATGGCAGACTGCAATTAGTTGGTGACCAGAGACCAGAACTGCGGAGCGCTTACTCTCCGGAGCCGAATTCAAGGCCGTAGAGGGAAGCCTCGGTGCGAAGTACGGTTCTCGCCGCTCCACCGGAACTCGCGGAACTCCGGGTGGAACGTGAACAGGAACGATTCGCCAGTGCCGTAGTAGTGGGGATCCATCCGGATAGGATCCGAAATTACAGCCCCGAACACCTGGCGAGGCAAGACATGACAGTCGTCAAATAAATACACGAGTCGTGAAATTAATACATGACAGTCGTGAAATAAACTGCGTAAAGAGTCGTGAAATCAATACACGAATACGATACAACTTTGCCATGCTGGAAACAGCGTACGTAAAACAACGTACAACGTACGCCAACATGCTACGCATGTCCTGCGCAAATCGCCAATGAACAAGGCCAACGATTCGGTGATGTTACGGCGGGTGCCGCAGAGCGACTGTGCGCCGGCACTGAGACAACTATGCGCCGCCCCATATTCCTGATGCCACGCGTTTCGGGACGCACGCAACAGCGACGTCACAATTTGGGACAAATGGCTGAAGAACAGCGACAGAAAAGCTACCACCTCAAACCTCATTGCAACCGGTTGCTCATCAGAACGCGCAGAACATTGCTCGGAGCACACAGCCTCAGCTGCGATTCAATACCAACTTCACCTCAGTTGCACCACGTGGTCACGGCCGGCCGACCTCTGCGACCCCCCGCGGCCCCCTCCCCCCCCCTCCCCCCACGCGGACGGGTGCGCGCTGACTCACGTGCTGCTCGGCATCCTGGACGAAACAGCACCATGGGGCACTCATGCTCGGCAGCCCGGCGGTACAGCGACTTCAGGCTGAACCCGTGCTCACTGGTGCTGAAGAGCAGATTCCACGGATGCCCTGTGGCCAGTGGTGAACAGCTCTGTTAATGCTGCTTTCCTTACACTGTTCAGAACAGGTCACTTGCAGCGGAACGTAGTTCGGATAGAACTGAAGCACAGTTATGCCCAACGCATGTAGGATAAAGGATGCTGTTTTACGAGTAGGTCCAAAGCACGTTGTTCGGTTCCAAACAGACAACTTGGGCAGATGATTACAATCAATACGTTAAAATACCTTCAGAAGTGCAACTGGCAAATGACCACGAACACCAAACTCTGCAACTTTGGTGCGTAATGCACGTGCCTGCGACAAACAGTAATGCTTAAACGGTCCTTCCCTAAACCACATCAGTGTCGATGCCTCCTGCTCCCCACAAACGCCGCTGCCACATTCGCTCCCTCATCCTTCTGCGCCTCGCGGAGAGCCGGCCCCAACCAGCCGCTCGCCGGAGACGGACCGGTCCTCACCCTCGACGCGCGCTGGCAGCAGCTTGTACACGCAGGACGCCATCTCATCGGTGACGATCTCAGTCCTGCCCACCAGGTCAGGGACGAGGGCCATGCCCAAACCCGGCGACTCGAGGCCGCGCGCGGCCGGATTCTCGCCCGAGGCGTCAGCCGGCTGCGGGCACAAGGAGTAGCCATCATTGACACCGGTCACGCTCACAGCCGCTCTTACGTATGCGGCCACCATCGGTATGCGCGCGATACCTTCCGCAGATAGGGACGCGTTTCGGACGGGCCCATCTGCTGGGAGGGAGGGGGGGGGGGGGGTAGGTCGCAGCACAATGGTTATGAGTGTCGCGTCGGGTCTGGGACGCTTCCGCCGCGTGGCCATCGCAAAGGCTACCAAGTCAATGGGGCCACAGCGAAGACGGCAGGAGCTCTCAAAACACAGGAGATTACGGTGAGCGGCCACTCTACCGAGAGTACTGCGACGCTGGGGTTATTCAACATTGCACACGGCTATCTTGCGCAGTAATATTTTATGCTGCACCAACTAGCGTATGCTGACCTGAATATCGCAGCATAAGTATCGCAAATGTTACAAGATCGTCAGGATTTACGATGGTGACAGTCAAAATCACCAGACATGCCACGGTAGGATAAGATCAGCCTTCAGCAGTCAGTTTCACGCTCTAGGTATGCCATTGTTTCGTCGTGAAAGTTTCTGACGGCCGTTTTCGGGAGCTTTTGAAATGAAGCCTCGGCAGGACTTACATTACAGATGCACGATAAACGTGATAAATCCTGGCTTTGGTAAGGCAAGAAGTCCGTTCTTTTCACGGGTGTCGATTTGTATTCTTTTGTGAGGGCCCTGCCCCCCCCCGCCCCAATGCTGAGTTGGGCCCCCAATGTTGGCTTGCCCCCCAATGTTTTTGGTTAGAATACTACAAAAAAGGTGGGTAAAAGGTGATCATAACACAAAGTATCTTCTTTGCTCTTTCTGCGTAGTGGCGTCCCGTACCACTCTCATAACAAATAGCCATGGTTGCTCTCACCACAAGATACAAATCGTAACAGCTGAGCGGATAAACGATGCAATAAATTTCACATACCTAGCGCCATAAGACAAGCGATAGTTTGAGGTTAAAGTGAAACCTCTAAAATATGGGGGTGACTAAGTCCTTCTTGGCTAACCCCGTCCCCGTCCCCCACAACCAAAATGCATGCTGCCTCCCCTGACCGCCACAGAAGAGCGCTATCGATGCCCTAATGTGGCCTCTAAGCACGTGAAGGCGCCCCGCCTTCACGTGCTGATCAGGAGAGACGCATGCGTCCAGTGCCTGCTCCCGGATCCAACCCTGCATGACTTCAATACTTATGCTTAAATTAAGGACTTTTATAAATAATACAATGATTGCGACGTACGCTGCGTTTAATCAAAGTAAAGTTGCTAAATCCGGTGAGAAAAATGGGGGAAAGTTGTCGGGCCTTCGGTTTGGCCTCCCAATAATTTAAAACCATTGACACTCCTGTTTCTTTTAATTGGACGTGTCTTGCGTCGTCTTGCATCTATCATGCATCGGTGATCACCGCACCTCATGAAATATTACATCAAAGTATGTTCTATATTTTGCACCTTAACCCCTCTCCCTCACACAACACACACACATAATGACGGAGCTGCAGTCAGCTGCTTCAGCGGACACCCGAGGAGTGCCTCCAACCGAGGGAGAGAAAAAGGCGGCTGGTCGCATGTCCCTTGGAGCCATGCTTGTTACAGAGACCACAGCCTCGCGTCAAACGGAGACATTTAGCTTTTAAACACTCACTGAAGCGCGACATTCATGACGAGTGGACACCACCAGAAGGACGCCATTGCAAGAAGAAGTATAGCT
>NW_023596576.1:44566530-44704203 GCF_011947565.3 Pollicipes pollicipes | reverse complement strand
CATGACGTCACATCCGCAGCGCCACCGCAGCGCCGCCAAGCGGACGCCGTCCGCAACTGCAATCCGCCCTGCTAAGAACAGCACAGCCTGAAGATATCCAGCGACAGCGGCCGACGGCGGCCGACTTGCGGCCGCTCGTGAGTCTGGCGCACCGGCGTCGAGACTCATCGACGCTCCGCAAGGTAGCCTGAACGGTGACGTCACCCGGCCGCACATGACGTCACGGACGTTCGTTACTCTGGAGGTGACCGGATCATTGTTGAAAGTTGTGGTAGTCCAACTTGAACTGCAAGCACACTAGGACCATCGCTTTCAAGCTAGACCCAAGAACATTTGGGCACACACACTATGTGGTTCACGGCAGTCACTCTGTGGCCGAAAAAAGAAAGCGCTGAGTAAAAGAGTCGTCCGGCTGGCAGTGTCAAGCGACGGCCCACCTCGCGCACAAATCCTTGCGCTCCGAGCGGAGGGATCCGCACCAGACCGACCACCGTGCCACCTGGCAGACCCATCACGCCCTACAGACGACGCTCGCAGTATAGATGGCGCTAGTGTCGGGCCGGCCGCCGCGCCGCCGTGCTGTCGCGAGCTCGCCTCACGCCAGCGCCCAGAGCTCGACGGCGTGGATGAGGAAGTCGCGGCTGGTGGTGAGCGGCTCGTTATTGTAGGTGCGGCACGGCTCTGTGTGGCCGCGGTACAGCTCCTCATCCAAAAACAGGCCAGAGCGGCCCCTGCAAGCACGCGGACGTCAGGGCGCGAACAGCGTCCAGGTAACGCAGCACGATGCTCTTGTTAGCAAGGAAGACAAATTAGAGACACAGTGGGGAGAGCAGGCCCCCCAATTCTGAGCAGCATCTAGCACTAAACATTAGGCGCCGGATGGAGAAAGACGAGCAAAGTCACGTTTGTCCCTCCGCCCCCCCCCCCCCCCATCCCACCTCCATGAAAATTCCAACACCACCGGCTGGTAAACCACCAAAACACTCGGAAGCTTGAGAAATATTCTGAACGATCGAGACGTGGTATGGCACTGAAAAGATATTGCCTATGTAACAAGCCAAAGGCAAACAGACCATGCGCAATCTTAATATACATCATAACCTGCCATCATCGTCACATGGCAGACTGCAATTAGTTGGTGACCAGAGACCAGAACTGCGGAGCGCTTACTCTCCGGAGCCGAATTCAAGGCCGTAGAGGGAGCCTCGGGCAAAGTACTGGTTCTCGCCACTCCACCGGAACTCGCGGAACTCCGGATGGAACGTGAACAGGAACGATTCGCCAGTGCCGTAGTAGTGGGGATCCATCCGGATAGGATCCGAACTTACAGCCCCGAACACCTGGCGAGGCAAGACATGACAGTCGTCAAATAAATACATGAGTCGTGAAATTAATGCATGACAGTCGTGAAATAAATGCGTAAGAGTCGTGAAATCAATACACGAATACGATACAACTTTGCCATGCTGAAAACAGCGTACGTAAACAACGTACAACGTACGCCAACATGCTACGCATGTCTGCGCAAATCGCCAATGAACAGGCCAACGATGCGGTGATGTTACGGCGGGTGCCGCAGAGCGACTGTGCGCCGGCACTGAGACAACTATGCGCCGCCCCATATTCCTGATGCCACGCGTTCGGGACGCACGCAACAGCGACGTCAACAATTTGGGACAAATGGCTGAAGAACAGCGACAGAAAAGCTACCACCTCAAACCTCATTGCAAACCCGGTTGCTCATCAGAACGCGCAGACATTGCTCGGAGCACACCAGCTCAGCTGCTGATTCAATACAAACTTCACCTCAGTGCCACACGTGGTCACGGCCGGCCGACATCTGCGACCCCCGCGGCTCCGCCCCCCCCCCCTCCCCCCACGCGGGACGGGTGCGCGCTGACTCACGTGCTGCTCGGCATCCTGGACGAACAGGCACCATGGGGCACTCATGCTCGGCAGCCCCGGCGGTACAGCGACCTTCAGGCTGCACCCGTGCTCCACTGGTGCTGAAGAGCAGATTCCACGGATGCCCTGTGGCCAGTGGTGAACAGCTCTGTTTAATGCTGCTTTCCTTACACTGTTCAGAACAGGTCACTTGCAGCGGAACGTAGTTCGGATAGAACTGAAGCACAGTATGCCCAACGCATGTAGGATAAAGGATGCTGTTTTACGAGTAGGTCCAAAGCACGTTGTTCGGTTCCAAACAGACAACTTGGGCAGATGATTACAATCAATACGTTAAAATACCTCAGAAGTGCAACTGGCAAATGACCACGAACACCAAACTCTGCAACTTTGGTGCTGTAATGCACGTGCCTGCGACAAACAGTAATGCTTAAACGGTCCTTCCCTAAACCACATTCAGTGTCGATGCCTCTGCTCCCCACAAACGCCGCTGCCACATTCGCCTCCCTCATCCTTCTGCGCCTCGCGGAGAGCCGGCCCCAACCAGCCCGCTCGCCGGAGACGGACCGGTCCTCACCCTCGACGCGCGCCTGGCAGCAGCTGTACACGCAGGACGCCATCTCATCGGTGACGATCTCAGTCCTGCCACCAGGTCAGGGACGAGGGCCATGCCCAAACCCGGCGACTCGAGGCCGCGCGCGGCCGGATTCTCGCCCGAGGCGTCAGCCGGCTGCGGGCACAAGGAGTAGCCATCATTGACACCGGTCACGCTCACAGCCGCTCTTACGTATGCGGCCACCATCGGTATGCGCGCGATACCTTCCGCAGATAGGGACGCGTTTCGGACGGGCCCATCTGCTCGGGAGGGGGAGGGGGGGGGGGGTAGGTCGCAGCACAATGGTTATGAGTGTCGCGTCGGGTCTGGGACGCTTCCGCCGCGTGGCCATCGCCAAAGGCTACCAAGTCAATGGGGCCACAGCGAAGACGGCAGGAGCTCTCAAATACACAGGAGATTACGGTGAGCGGCCACTCTACCGAGAGTACTGCGACGCTGGGGTTATTCAACATTGCACACGGCTATCTTGCGCAGTAATATTTTATGCTGCACCAACTAGCGTATGCTGACCTGAATATCGCAGCATAAGTATCGCAAATGTTACAAGATCGTCAGGATTTACGATGGTGACAGTCAAAATCACCAGACATGCCACGGTAGGATAAGATCAGCCTTCAGCAGTCAGTTTCACGCTCTAGGTATGCCATTGTTTCGTCGTGAAAGTTTCTGACGGCCGTTTTCGGGAGCTTTTGAAATGAAGCCTCGGCAGGACTTACATTACAGATGCACGATAAACGTGATAAATCCTGGCTTTGGTAAGGCAAGAAGTCCGTTCTTTTCACGGGTGTCGATTTGTATTCTTTTGTGAGGGCCCTGCCCCCCCCCGCCCCAATGCTGAGTTGGGCCCCCAATGTTGGCTTGCCCCCCAATGTTTTTGGTTAGAATACTACAAAAAAGGTGGGTAAAAGGTGATCATAACACAAAGTATCTTCTTTGCTCTTTCTGCGTAGTGGCGTCCCGTACCACTCTCATAACAAATAGCCATGGTTGCTCTCACCACAAGATACAAATCGTAACAGCTGAGCGGATAAACGATGCAATAAATTTCACATACCTAGCGCCATAAGACAAGCGATAGTTTGAGGTTAAAGTGAAACCTCTAAAATATGGGGGTGACTAAGTCCTTCTTGGCTAACCCCGTCCCCGTCCCCCACAACCAAAATGCATGCTGCCTCCCCTGACCGCCACAGAAGAGCGCTATCGATGCCCTAATGTGGCCTCTAAGCACGTGAAGGCGCCCCGCCTTCACGTGCTGATCAGGAGAGACGCATGCGTCCAGTGCCTGCTCCCCGGATCCAACCCTGCATGACTTCAATACTTATGCTTAAATTAAGGACTTTTATAAATAATACAATGATTGCGACGTACGCTGCGTTTAATCAAAGTAAAGTTGCTAAATCCGGTGAGAAAAATGGGGAGAAAGTTGTCGGGCCTTCGGTTTGGCCTCCCAATAATTTAAAACCATTGACACTCCTGTTTCTTTTAATTGGACGTGTCTTGCGTCGTCTTGCATCTATCATGCATCGGTGATCACCGCACCTCATGAAATATTACATCAAAGTATGTTCTATATTTTGCACCTTAACCCCTCTCCCTCACACACACACACACACATAATGACGGAGCTGCAGTCAGCTGCTTCAGCGGACACCCGAGGAGTGCCTCCCAACCGGGGAGAGAAAAGGGCTGGCTGGTCGCATGTCCCTTGGAGCCATGCTTGTTACAGAGACCACAGCCTCCGCGTCAAAGGAGACATTTAGCTTTTAACACCACTCAGAAGCGCGACATTCATGACGAGTGGACACCACCAGAATGACGCCATTGCAAGAAGAAGTATAGCTATATTAAACGAATCTGTAGCAAGCAGATCCGTCCTACCAAGACAACCTCGTTAACAGGGAATAGTCCTCAACACGCGAAACCTTGTGGATGCCGTGTCCAGGGTGTCATCAATACCGCACCTGGCCTTGCCAGCGCACGCCTGGAGTCGCACAATGACAGTTTGGCCTTTCCGCATGAACGTAAGGTCACCCAGAGAGGTGGTCGACATTACGCAGCGCAAGGCAGGTGCTGACACCACTGCGCCATAACCACCAACCACAAATCACAAAATCTCAACACAGAAACGCGTTCTTCTCAGTGCATAAAGTCGACTACATAAACCACCCATAACACCTTAGAATATTTGGCTGATACGCAGTAAAAGACAACGTGTATATGCATCGCAGAGGTCGACGGTTATCCCGATGCGATTAGTACCACGCTGGTGGGGACCTCCAGGAGATCTCCACACTGGAGAGACTGCAATGGTAATGCCGTGCCGAGGACGTCAGTGCTGCAGATGACGCTACACCGCCGTCAATGTGTAGGAACGCCCATCAAGATGCTATGACTCGCCAGAGAAGTTCCGTGATGAAATTAATCGATACAAACTTGGAATATGAGACACGGAATACGGAAAATATGGAGTCCCGGTGAATATTGGAAGCATAAAGAAGATGGCCTACATACGCAACAGCTCAGGGAGCCGAGGTAATGAGTGTGACAACATACGATTGTACATGAAATCAACGGGTCAGGGCTGCCTGCAACATCTTGCAACTAACGTCAACATGACATAACACCATGACGGGACGATAACACGACCAAACCCGACTGGCGCTGCCGACTGACCAGTCCGACATACTGCTGCTGACCAGGCAAAAACACGGCGAGTCCCCAACTTCCCACACGCTAGCGTGCTTTAAAAGTATCCAACGGTGCCTACATTCACGTAATATCTTTGCCGAAGTTGAACATACCTCGAGGCAGCGACCCTGCGGGCGTCACGGTCGCCACCCTGCCCCGGGCCAGGCGTGACGTCCCTAGCCTTGGGGCAACCGGCGGCGGCGGGCGCCGTTTCACAAGGCGTGCGGATGCCATGGCGCAACACCGGAGCCGGGCACAAAGGAGCGGCGCATGTCACCCGTCGAAGGGGCTGGCCACTGGGTCAGGTCCGGTCGGAGGACGGCGCCGACGCCCGAGCCGTCGCCAGGCGACCCTCGCGCCTCGCGTGGCGCCGCTCAGGTCGTTAAGGTCACCCGTGCGGTCAAGGGTCAAGGTCGCGCGCCAGCCGCGCCTGACCGCGGCAGTGACACGAGCAACGCGCCGCACCCGCGGCCTGTTCGCCGATCAGCACCGGATCCCATCAGGCGCTCCCTTCTGTGAGCGGCATTATCGCGGATATAAGCATTCCTGCCGTAATGCCGGCATCTGGTGAGAGTTGTCCCGTCGCAGACCATGAACTGATTTCTATTGTTGCTGCCTTAGTAGGTTGCGTGGCACACTTCTGACCGGTCTTCATATGGGATTACGGCTTCCGAGATTACGTCGACACGTCCCGCTGGAAACCCGAGCGAGTACCATGGATGAGGAATGCTCCTGTGCAGCGGCTTTGATTTGCAATTGCACTTGATTGCATTCGAATTTTGAATGCATGAATGCAACTGTGCCCCATGACCGTCGGCCGGCATTGCAGTCAACCATTAGCGCCCAACGCATCTTACGTGAACTGTCAGCTGTTTGGGGTTTGCCGGACACTTAAGCTCATCCGGAGGCCGTTGCGGTGCCAGCCTTGAGAGCGTGACTACTGCGCATTCGATACGCAGAGATAACGTGCCGCCCCGTTCTTCATCCTTGACTTGTGCCAGCCGACTGCACATCCGCGCACCTGCGCGTAAAACAATGCGTGCGACGTTTGTGAACTTTTTCTCCTTGTGCTCTTTCCCATTGGACCCCTTATTGTGTGCAAATTTTCGGACCTTACAATGGTTTCATGCTCGCGCACCACCACGTAATTTGCTGATGTGCTGACGCGTCTGACAGCGGTGACGATACGCACTGGAAAGAAATGTCAGTGGTGCTGTGAGTCGATGTCAGGGAGTAAAAGAAACCGGTTGGCCTGCTCACAGGTACATTGATAAACCTTAACGAGACGATGAATTACTGGCCACTGCGCTACACGGCACCAAACACGACGAGACATCAGACGCCGAACACGATATTCCCCGGGATTTTCAAGACTGGTCCAAGCATCTCCCCGTACATCATCAAGATCGGCCTCGCCTTCCTTTGTCCCCCCCCCCCCCCTTCCCTCCTGTCACTCCACCAGCGCCGGCTCGCCCAGATCGCCGGCGCCGGTCCGTTCCTAGCGCAGCGACCTGGTTTGCGGCGCCCGGCACCGCGCGGCACCGCCGGCACGAGAGAGCTGGCCCCGGCCGGCCGGCCCGGCCTGGCCCGCGCACATACCTGCACGCCGCATGGCCCGGCCGTGCAGACGTGCGGCCGCACGCGCCATCTCCGAACCCGGCACGGACGTGCACGGCCGGGTGTTTTTGCGCGTGCCGCGCGCGCGCGCCTCTTCCCTTTCCGCGTGCGGAGAATGCCGGACGGTCCAGCACCGTAACAAACGACTGAGAATGCTTTGTTTGCCAGTCTATTGACGGCGCCTCAGTCAAGCCTGACTCAGCCGACCATCGGATGCAAACACAGGCCAGTTTGAAGCACGCCACTGGGCCCTCGCACACGAGGTATTTCGCGGAGTGACGAAAGGCCGCCGACCTGACCGGCCCCCAGGCGCTGCGGCGCCCCGGGGTCTGCTGCGGCGCTGGACAGGAAGGGGATGACTGCCGGCATGGCCGCGGGGGACGGGGTGACCTTGGCCCGGTCCGCAGGAGCCGACGGCGAGGCCGGCAGAGGCAGATGAGCGGGGTTTGTGAAAGTGCCGTGGGCTGAATTCAACCGCGACCTTTCGTTCACGAGTCCTTTAACCCACATGCAGTGCCGGAAACAATATAAATGCCGGAATTAATCCAAAAATGGCGTGAATTCCTCGGCTAAATCTGCATGACCAGATCGAGAACAGCCAGCGCACCAGCAAACCAATGAAAACGGGTAGGAACATCCGCATACTACAAAAAACCTAACCTACCGAGCTCGACAACGCCAAAAGTCCAGCCCAACGAGCAATAGGTCGTGCCCCAGTTTTCCGAAGCCTGCCATCATGGCGAGGCCGTGCACCTTTACCCGCTGTTGTACTTCCAGAAGCATTGTGATTTTTCCAAGAATATTCGGAATGTGGTTTTCACAATACTCATGCATAAGCGACAACTTGCAGCGACTGCTACCAGAAGCCTTCAGGTTGTTCCAAGAACATTCAGAAAACGTGGTTTTCACCGTAAACTTTCTTACGTTAGCGAACTGGGCAGCAACTTCCACAAAGAGTTCACCATAAATTTCGTCACCCTTCGCAGGAGTATGGTTCGATGTTTTATTCACAAGATCGGAGTAGATATCAAGACCCTTCGAGAACTCGATGATCAGTGCTGAGCAACTTTCACATCCTAGTCCAAATCCCGGTTTCATCATTTGAAGTCACCATTTACGAGCAGGTGTGATAGTCTTCTGTGTGGATGGAGGCCGTGATCATTGACAATTCAACGGCAACCGCCAGCGGCCGGATATCCGGATATCTTTGGAATACCGGAGATTTCTCTCACGCTGTCTCGCGCGTGCTTTCATTTGCGACAGCGCTTACAGCACCACGTGAAATATATGCGAAAACGTCACAACCATTACAAATCACTTTTGATTTCACTTCACAAATCGCTGATCTGCAACGTGTCTGCTGTGTGGCAGCGGGTAACCTGCACGCAAGAAGATGTCCATTGCCTGCCGCAGGCATCATTGCCCGTCGGAAGTACTACACCTGACGTCCGTCGGACCAGGTCATCGAAGGAGACAACTACGCATAACTTTTCTACTGACAGCGGTATACGGCTAACAGATCACCGTCATGGAGCGCCGGAAGCCAAGCGGCACGACATGAATTATCCTGAAGTTTTTCTTCGAGCGCGACGGCTGCTAAAGAAGAGTATTTCTATGCTGTGGAGGATATCGTGAGAACCGCCTTCACACCTGATCATTGTGCCAATCTCCAGCCGGGGCAATGGGCATGTGCGAATCATCCTTCGCACCAGAAAAGACGCACAGTTATTGCCAACGATCTGCTGCTAACAGCAACCACTTTGGAGGACTTCAGTAAGTCATAAGACGTCGCTCGTGCCAGTCTGCGAGCCTGTCATCCCATCTGTCTCCTGATATACGAACTTTGTCACGCGTCAACGTTCCCATGCGCTCCACGTGACTAGCAACAATCGCTCTCCAACGCCACCGTGGCCGAACCATTGACAGCTGTTATCCATTTGACCCATTTGCTGCGATGGCGTATGCATCAGGCCAAGGGCGGTGGCCGGTACCAGTCGGCGCCATATGCTACGACAGCGCGTGCGTGCACAACAGCGCTCCGTGCCGGCACACCGCACCGACTGATACATGGCTCGACTGAGTAGATGCAGTCAGGCAGGGCTCTCAGCACGTGCTCAGCCGCTACTGGCGTATCGACAGGCGCTCATGTTTGCAGTGTGGCTAGAACAGACAGGTACCCTTGTGGCCTGCTCGCCACCAGGTATTGTTGCCGTCGGGCCCAACAGCCCGCGGCGACGGCTTTGTACCTTTATATCTTTCACCAGTCACTGCTTCCTGGCACCGTTTTTAGCGCGCTGAGCAGGACGTGGTACAGCATTTACGAACGGAGCGGGTATTCCGCCCGGGGCTGGGTGGTCAACCCCGCCCGTCCGTGACAACGCAGGTGACGCTGGGCGGGGAGGGGAGACAACGCTGACACTGCACAACGCGACGCAATGCCGTGACTAAAGACGGCCGGTCACAGCACTGCGCCCAGAGCACGCACAACAATGCGCGCTCGCGCAACGGCGCGACGCTGCACGCGACACGCAATAATATTGAATGCACGCAACACGGCACTGCAGTGAGACACGAATTATACAGAGCACAGTACTGTCATACCGTGCCAGAGCTGATCAATACAAGAATGGTTAAAATGCGGGAATGAATAACTTGTCTACATGGTTTGGGAAAAGGGTTAAAACAGGAAGCATCCTGGCCCTTGTGACTGAGCAAACTCCAGCAACAGTCGGTCACTTCTTCAGCTGTCCAGTGAAATGCCGTACACAAAATATGGACGGCGAGAAAGCATTACGTCACAGCACCATCAGCCGGGGTGGCGCGCCACCACGCCTTGGCACGCAGGACACGGAACAATAACGATAACAGGCACGGCTCATGATAACACAATGGCAGGATCAACACAAAACCATTGTGAAACTGGCACAGTGCAATAGCGTGTGTCAGCGGCTACAGTACGAAAGAACAGCACGTTACCGTCTAACAAACGACACAAGGGACTACTGTCGACGAAACGGCCAACCAGTGTCGTTCGGTGTGGCGTGTCGTCAAGCAATACGGTGACAGTAAACGACACGACACTGCGCATGCCACGACACATTACCTCAACGCCGGGCACAGCGAAATAATGTGACGCCCCCGGGCCCGTAACGGCACAACATCGTGACGCGGCGACCGTAACGCACGACAGCGGAGCACCGGGACACGGGCAGCGGGACACGGGCACCGTGGCACTGGGCAGCGGGACACGGGCACCGGGACACGGGGCAGCGGGACACGGGGCAGCAGGACACGGGGCAGCGGGGCACGGAGCGCCGGGCCGTCCCCACGCACACCGAGCCGGTATGCTCACAGATGTCGCGGCCAAGGCCAGTCAGCTGGTCCGCAGCCCCGCAGCCGCGCAGCCCCGCAGCCCCGCAGCACCGTCACAATGGCTGCGGCCCGCGGCTCAGCTGGGGGCGCCGCGTGGGACACCGGCTGTCCGGCTCCCACGGCGGGAGCTGCCGCGATAGAGACAGAGCGCTGCGGATTGGGGGAGAGGGTGGGGGTAGGACGCGGAGCCGACAGAGACCCCGGCGACGGTATACTGCAAAGTGTAGAGCGGCAACACCTTGCATATGCATACCTATGCACGGCGTGAATAAGTCAGAAGGGCTAGATCCGCTTTCCGATCAATATGGCCAGCGTATGATTAATTTGAAACTTTCACTAGAACTAAAGGACCAGTGGTCTCTAGCCCCTCCCCATCCATACGGGTATGTCCCATTTTTCTGAGGGTGAGCACCGATGGTTGATGCTGCCGCAATGCTACGGCACATGTAACCAGCAGCTGGCGTGGCAAGACCTCTTGCACTCCGTCTTCGCTAATTATTGTGTTTTATTCGCTCTGGATAAAGCTCCAGCGCACAGCGAACGGGACCCAGCCTCCTCTCGCCGGACAGGCAAACAAAACAACCAACAGGCCCGCGGTATCGGACACACAATCCGACCACACCAAGGCCATCCCCAGGCCGGTCGAAAGAACGCGCCATAGTGGCCTCAAGTGACCCTCAGGATCGAACCTGGGCGCCGAACGGTACCTTTTTATTTTTCTTATGCGACCACAGCTTGGGAAGCAATCTCTTGCGCTTCATCATCTTCTTGGCGGACGCTACCCAGTTGGAGAGGCGCTGACGTATCCTTCTATCCGTCAAGGGGTCGCGTCGCGGTGTTTTCGGCTCCACCTCGGGGTCTGGGGCGATCTCGGTCATGGCTGGACCGCAGCGGGCAGGTCACCGCCTCACTTTGCACGCACGCTTTCACAACTGAGCGCGCCGTGCCGACCCGACAGCCGCCGGTGGCTGAGCACAGTGACGAACGCGGCCGCTTGGCGGCGCCACCGGCGCCAATGGAAAGGGCAGCGGTACCGACGTGGTGAAGGGTTCATAGTTCGGGGTGGGTTTCGGACGGCCTCCAGCGGTGTCGAGGCGGCGAATGGGCGTGTTTTTGAGGCGGCATCACGGCCTCTCACCAAACGATCGTAGTGTTTGTCATAACGACGAAAATCGATTATGATTTGGGGCTAGGTACAGGGTTACTGCTGGGACAGCTCGCGAATTACTTCCCTTGCATCAGTAGATACGACAGCGTCTAGGGTCTTGCATCGCCTGAACAGCTTGAGCTGCAGGATTACAATGTGCAGCTGACACACGGATTGCACTACTATTTCTTCAAAACATGCACCAAACTTGTCTCAACTTTAACGCAGGCTTGTGCTCTTGATATAAGGATCATGGTTAGGTGTCTCAGCACGCCGAAAATGGGGAAAATAGGGCAGCATGGATCGTTTTGCCTTTCAGTCTAAACGTGATATGTGGTCGGTGACCTACCGTGATATTTCTGGTAACCTCAACTCCTATCTAGTATATACACACATGTTCATTCAGAAACGAGCGGGAAGAAACAACCACCCTTTTTAGATAGAACATGACATACTCCTCACAATTTCGCAGCTTTGTGGCAGCATACCTTCGCATTAATTCTGGATCACTGAAACGTGGCAAGCGGGTGCACTAGCGCTTCAAATGTAGCGACGCCTTTCATCCCGCACACGACCTAGCACCGTGGGTTTCAGCCTCCGGTCAGTCACGTGCGTGCGAGCGTAGCCGTTCAGGCAGGGTGTCTGCCAGTCTCTACAGATAACTAGTCTGATGCGCAGACTGAACTGTAGCAGCAGCCACAGCCAGATGCGGCGAATGGTGTAACACACACAAAAATGGAGCGGCAATAGAGCAAAAACTGACTTCCCTGAGGGGAGCACGCAGCTGCAATTTGGGATCGCATATCTGGAGCGGGAGTGGGCATGCAGATGGCGCGGTTTGGCACTTACGTGACGTCACACCATCGGAAAATGACGTCAAAGCGGACACATGTTTAGCCAATAATAATACTTATTGGACCATACGCCTCACCGACTGTCCAGGCCAACCGAGGAGGGAATTCCATTCAAAAACTTGTTTAAAAAACTCGATACCATAAACTGCATGTTGAACATCAATCCGAATATCGCATCAAATGTCTCAGTACCAAGCCTAGAAAGCGAAAACGCTTTCCTTTTTACTGCCTGAGATGGGGGAATGACCCCGCTGACCCGCCGATGAGATCGCCACTGCGTGCTAGCCATCCGGACACCGAGAAGTCCACACCACGCTAGAGTGCAAATAGGTTTGACCTACGACAACGTATGGATGAGAACACAAAATATGACGATGGCCACAGTCTTCCACACGTTCAGGAAATCCCAAAAGGCAATCGTTGAAAAAAATCAAAAGGCTCTCGAGTCTAGAAAAC
This sequence comes from Pollicipes pollicipes, assembly GCF_011947565.3. Lineage (NCBI taxonomy): Eukaryota > Metazoa > Arthropoda > Thecostraca > Pollicipedomorpha > Pollicipedidae > Pollicipes > Pollicipes pollicipes. The sequence goes on along the minus strand of NW_023596576.1, from coordinate 44,691,548 downwards.
ACTCGGACCATCGCCTTTGTCCGCATCACACATTCTGCATCAACAGCCATGCAAGCGGGCCTATGCAAACACCCGCGTTTTCAAACCTGTTTTGTTTTCCGTCGCATGTGTCAAGATCGGGGCCAAGACGGCACAGCAAGCTGGAATATATCTCACGCATTTCGGCCAGACTCTCGCCATCAAGCCAAGACTCCCGCTCATTCATCTTGCTTTTAATGCTGCTGCGGAGCCCGCCACCAGCTTTCCGCCACTTGCAGGGCATTGGGAAGGCAAACACGACTGCAAACTCAACGAGGCTGGTTCAGAGAAAAATGCCAACGTTCTTGGAACTGGGATAAACACGCCGATTACAGCCCGGCAACTGCATTGAACCGGTTCCGCCGAATGTATTGGCCTAATCCATGTGCACAACGGTCCTGGCGAGCAAGATGAACGCCAATGTCATGCGCTCGATTCGGCCTGGACAGATCGTGCACACCCCTGCGTTGATGTTGCCATAGATGCCATCCTACCCACCCAGGACCATGCACCGTCTGCACATCCCGAAACGTACCCTTGTTCAGACAAACGATCGCGCCGATCGCTGCCCGTCAGCTGACCACCGATGACGTCACTCACCTGTGACCTTTGGGAACCCTAGCGTCGGCGCAGTCATCACTGACAGCGGGACACCACGCGGCGGGCCTCGCCGCCCAGAGGCGCCTGCACCTCGAGGCCACAGGCGCGCACCGCTGGCTGCGGGCCGCACCCCTCGGCCGGGCTCGGTGGCTGGCCGGACCCTGGTACCGTGCCGCCGCGGTCGGCTATTTTTAATCGGCGCTCGGCGAGTTCGTGCCCTGGCTCAGATTCCGCCCAGCTGCACGGGTTTGCACGCGTAAGGTGGTGGCTTATGGGACTGACGTTGTAGCTAACAGTAGTGGTCAACGTCCTTGATTAGAAGGCTGGCTAAGCATTTTGTTAATTGATCAGCTAGGATATTGACGGTTCAGTCCTTCCTTTGACTAACAGAATTTGCGATCCATAACTCCGGGGCTAAATTACGCATACCTATCTGGCCATTCTCAGTGTACGTCTGTCAACCAAGATGCACAATTATTCATTTCCCATGAACGTAATACCGATCGGAACAAGGACTTAAACAACGATCACGGAAATGTTTTATCATTGCCGCCATCACAGCCGGTAAACGATCTTGGCCGGCGCAGAAGCCGTTGGCTGGAAACGATTGTTGCTAAAGAGTTGTCACATCGAACTTGTTAAGAAAGCATGGAAAGCCAAAGGTCACGGACATGGTTACGGGGTTAGATTCCCCGCGATGCCCACCCTTCCTGCCTATTGTCTGCCTTCCTGGGTGAGAGGCAGACGACGCCGTATAGCCTCAGCAGCTTTGTGCGGCCGCGCTCCTTTTTAGCGAAGCAACGTTGGAACCGATGCAACTTCCTTGCCGAAACCGTGTTGGGCACATTTTTAGGACCACCTTTCTACTTCTTGGAAACTAGCCGTTCCAAAATTGTCATACTCCCACCACACTGATATGAAGCTCGCTGGAACCGCACGTGCTCTATTTCCGATTATTCTCTGAACGAGGCTAAGCTCCGGAACATAGTAGAATTGCCATTGAATGAGAAAAATCCCACTGCGAGGAATGGGAGGGCCGAAATGCAGCGCTGTTGCACCAGACGAGAGCAAGAGCAAGTACGTGGGTGTCCGACGGGCTTCTGCAGCACTGTCGCACCAAACGTACGAGAATGTCCGACAGGCTTCTGCAGCACTGTCGCACCAGACGTATGCGAGTGTCCGATGGGCTTCTGCAGCACTGTCGCCCAGACGTACGTGGGTGTCCGACGGGCTTCTGCAGCACTGTCGCACCAGACGAGAACGAGTACGCGGCAAAGGCGGCGAGGAGGCAGAGACAGGGAGAGGCGCCGAGGCGGTTTCCAAGGACAAAAACCGAGGTCATCACAAAACTCTGTGAGTGATAAACTTTTTCACCATACAACAGCGCCGGACCAAATGTATGCTCCGCAACGCTGCTGCTGACAAAGTTCCAAGAAGACAAGATCGCTACCGATAAAACTTAAGCCTCATTACTTCTACACCACACCATAAACACGCCTTCACGAAGTGTGTTACTTCCTGGCACATCCTCTCCCGCTGCCGAGCATTAACGCGCCCGTCGCCATGGTCAACATTAAAAAGAGTGTTCCACGTTTGGGGACATTGAAGAAATACAAAAGAAAATCATCACATATGAAATGTGCTCAGTTGTCACCATTGGCATGCTTTTAAGTGAAAAACATTGCTCTAGACAACACAATTTCTCTGTAGTAAATGTGGCCCTGAATAGTCACTGATTGATTACGTAATCGCACCTTGCACACAAATGATTGAGAGCCAATGGACGGTCGTTTTCTCTGGCGGGCGTACCCACAAACGCCAGATATGAACAACTCGACAATTATATTCATCTTGGCCTCGATTGCCGTACGACTAATAGAATAGCAAGATTTTAATGACATAATTATGGCGTCATGAATACCTGGGTGATCTTGAAGTGGTCTCTCCGAAATAATCTGTACATCTTCGCAGTCGTGTAGATAAGAAACTAGAGGAGTTTAGATCTTAAGAAGGGAATGGTTGTGGACTGCACGTAATGATCTTCAAGATGGCTACTTCAGTTCAAAACCCGGACAAATATGGAAAACTCCCATAAAAGCAACACGTGACACTGGCAGGATGGGCGGACACCGCGGGAAGTCGAACCCCCTATGTCTGGTTTCCCAGACGAGCAGTGGTTAACGCATAGGCGTATTGGGCGTATAGGCGTGCAACATACACTATTGCCACCTTTGCTACGGGGCTCTTCAGGCATAGCAGCCACCAAAACCGCAACAGAAGCCCACCACGATTAGAAAGCCATATGGAAGTTATGGCTATGGCTATATCTGCTTTCGTAGGCTTAGCAGGTGGAAATGTGCTGTTGTTTATCGTTTGGGTTCAAATCTACGTGTGTTATCACAAACAAGGTGTCCCAAATTTCTCATTACATGGTTTTATGTAAGCTTCTTAACATTAACGTCCATGACAAGTTGTCATCAGTTGGCATGACACAACCGTCTACAACATCGATCATTGGCCATAACACCGTCTCAGCAGAACCTAAAACAAAACATGCTCTAGCTGCGCGTCCCAGCACGGCATGGTCATGGGAAGACCCGTCATCCGCCTGTCCTGCACGCGGGTAACAACGTCAGCCACCACCTGGGGCACGACTAGGTCCGCTTCTCAGACAATCCCAGTGTTCAGCTCCCCTGCTGCGCTGGGTTTGTTGGCATTCACCCGATCACTGAGGTGGCCACACATGAAGAAATCTACTGGGCCGAGGTCTGGTGAGTTGATGTCAATGGGCTGCGTTGTGGCTGATGTGGCGGCTCAGAAAATGGGCTTCGAGTCAGCTTAGTGATCCTTGAACGGCGTGGAACGTTCCACCGCCCTGCTGCAACGATGTCTGATGACGGCTGAGTTCGCATCTCAAGCTGAGTTCCAAGGAGGGGGCATCAGGGGCAATACTGATGTAGCGTTCGTTGCTGACGACGGCATCGAAACAACAAGGAAACAACCGTTTCCTTATCAATCAGGTGTATATCACTTAACCTCCCCTTGCACATCTTTGGGTCTTCGAAGAAAGAAACAACTGCTTCCTTACCGATCAGGTGTATATCAATAAACTTCACCTTGCACATCTTTGAATCTTCGAAGAAGGAAACAAGCGTTCCCTTATCGATCAGGTGTATGTCAATAAACCTCGCACAAAAGAGGAGACGAAGGCCGCGATCGTCCGTGACCCGGGCCGTGTGTTACCGCCCAGGTGGCGGATGACGCGCACCGCCCGCATGCACCCACCCGCATAAGCGTCGCTTGGCTACGATGCTGCAGCGCCGGGTCGTATATCTAGAGCATCTCCCTTAAGAAGCTACTGATACAGGGCTAAGGGCAGACGTTAGGATATAGGTGTGTCCTGCCAACTTATGACACTTCAAATGATATTTAGATGCTGACCATGAGACGTCTAATAAAATAGTCCCTTCAAGTCTGAATCACTTCAAGTCTTAGTCATTCCAATTGCAGACACCCTGTATACATGCGATACCGGTACTGGTATGGCTGGCGTTAGGTTGCCAGGCTTCGGCAGTCATAATGAATCAAGCGGATGAAAGTGCAAACGAAAGTTACGATTTTGGTGGCCCCAGCGAAAGCACTGGAAAATACGCCAATCTTTGGGATGAAGACGGGCAACAACACACTAGGCCCGGCGCCCACGTAGTTGTAACGGTCCGTTCTGTTCTCGTTTAGGTCAGAGCGCGTTGAATCCAAGTCCTGCGTTAAACAAATGCGTTAAAAATGCGATAATGGGAGCCTGCTGGTAGGATAACCACATTTTTTTTAATGCAAATACAACTACGACATATATCGCCCCTTTTCGTCATTCGCCCCCTTGATATCTCGAGAACTACATGGTGATTACCAGGAAACGGACGACTTTCGAATCCTCCCGACAAGATCTACATTTCTAGAACAAGGGAGTTGAGGGTTTTTAACAAACAAGAGAAGGCAAAAACGAAGGAGGATTAGGACTTTGTTATGGGATACCACTGACGCAGTTTTCAACAGATTTTGACACGACTAATTCAGATTGATAGCCAGCAATCAGCATATTGTTATGCTGGGTAGACACTTAAGTTGTAGGAGTATCTAGTCGAAAGACAGTTAAAACAACCAAAAATCTTCAAAACGGGCTCGTATTTAGTTCCAGCAGGATAATGCGACAGTATGTTTCAGTGGCATCACAAAAGATGCATAAGCCCAAATATTGTCATAAATAATGTCAATTAACTTGTGTCTTCAATGATGGCATCTGCTCTTGAATGGCGGGTCTTTGTAAAGCGTGTGTGGACACAGGCGTGTAGCAAAGGCTATCAAGGTGTCAAAAAGAGGAAAGTAGAGACACGGCTTTGGGCGTGAACTATTAACACACGCTCATGTGGGGTCAATTTGACCCCTCGTTTTCCAGAGCGATTTCCGAATGGTGCGGAGTGGCCGTGCTAAACTCTGCATAGCTGCAGGCCATCGAAAAGAGAATCTTTTTTAGACGCTTTCCTATTGCAGGGACTTTACAAAATCAGACCTGGGCTGTCAGCGAAGGCCATTTCTAGGGAATCGTTCTTGCTGATGCGACAACGGATTGTTAGACGAAGCCATGCATCTCTTAAATAGTACCTTAAGCATTAGACAAACTGGATTTAGAATTACAACAAATTCCATTACCCTAAGGTCAGGAATTAAAAAAGGTCAGACCGAGGTCAAAACTCACCTGCTTATGTACTCATGAATATGTTTTATTGGGTAGGTTTCGTTGCTCCCTTCGAACGTATTAATGACAGGAACAGCAATAAACATCTTACATGGGCTTTTTAAGGGTCATTCTAGGTTATCGACCAAAAATGAGCCAGGCCAACACTTTTAGAACATACTACTTATCGTAATCCCTGATGTTTATTCAAATAAAAAATACCAGAAATTTCAGTTTTTGAGGCACCTTGACATTTTAAACGAGAAAAAACCATCTGACCTTAAATGGACACCATTGATCTTTCTCTTAAAATATATATATATATATATATATATATATATATATATATATATATATATATATCTGGATTCACGACGGTTGCATGAAGAAGTCTCGGGGGCATTCTGGACACCACTCTAGAGCTTGGCCTTAGGCCTTACTTGATCCCACGTCATGACCTAAGAATCTAAAATTGTGACATAAGTGCGTTCACATACAGACCAACCCATCCAGTGAGTTTGATGTTGTTAAATATCTTGATCTCCGGGATATCAGGAGGGGGGAGACAAATCGACTCCCCACCCCGGCGAAGGGTCTTCAACCGGCCGCCTGTGCGCATGTTTAAGCAGCGTTAATCTTTTGGAATCAGCTGGAACTAAGTTTTTCCTTGGCACATGGGTGAATAATAAATTTCCAGGCATGTTGCACCGTACCAATATTGTTATTTGTCAGTCAGCCAGGAGCTTTTCTTCCCTGGGGAAGAAAATCGTCTTCGATACTAGCGTCATCTATTATAAATAGTGGCGTTATCTATCGAAAAGCCTCTTTCCTTTTGCCAAACTACCGACACCTGATGAATTAAATGTTTCTAATTTGATTTTAAACAGCCGTTAGTTAAGTATAGAGCCTATATCAGAAGCACATCAATGAAAAAATTACTAATAGATAATAAGTTCACTTTTATGAAAAAGGCGTTATTAATTGGTATTGGAGGTTGCAACCGTTTACGCACCATTGTGATATTGATTTGCAGTTTATGTGCTTGTATGGGTTTTAAGAGGGTATAAGTTCGGTTTGCCGGTATTCAAACGTTCCTTTCGCGTAACTACTTGGATAAGCATGCCGAAGGCTACGAGGTCACGTACAAAGCATTTTGTGATAGGTCACCCGGCGCCCCTGTCCCACCAACGACTGCCGACTGAGGGGAAGCCTTAGCTTACATCAGACGGCTAAGGGAATCAAACAAGAATCCCACTAATACCGTCTTCAAGACCGTGGCGGCTGAAATCAGTAAGCTTTGGACGAACGAAAGGATTCCCGTTCATGATATAGAATGCGTCACAAAAGTTATCAAGAGGGATTGCTATGAACCATACAAAGCTATCAGCAAAATACCAAAAGGAAAGAGAAGGACAGTACAGCGTCGCTACCGCGAAGTTCAATAAGCTTCTCGATATATAGCAAACAATAAGCAACATGTAAGTGCGAGTCCCAGCACAGCTACAAATGCCCAGCTGCCTACAGACTGCCGGTAAAAAAGGTTGCTTTCTTATAAGACCAACACACGCACCGGAGGCTTTCCCTGGAGACGCATGACTGGGCTACGGCTGTGGCTAGGGAGGCTCGCGAGGTCCGGAGGATGACCAGACAATTCCAGGAGCGTCCTAGCTCAAACACCAGTGGGGCGGTGTGTGCTGCTAAACCTGAGTCGCCTCCCCCGCTGGCTGCTGAGCCCATGCTGCCTGCTGAGCCAGCGCCGGCTGCTAGTGCTGAACTCGAGCCTGCTCCAGGACCGAGTGGTCTCAGCGCTGGCGAGTCAGCCGAGAGTGCGGAATCTGGCACGGCTTCGCGCGTGGCAGAAAGTGGCGACGACGTCGATTTCTTTGTTCCGGATGAGGTTGCTGTCACTGCAGATCGCGACTTTAACGATCTCACCAACACCGCTCTTGCGGTTGACCGCTACAGTGTCTCGAACCTGGCGCCTGCTGCCATCATTAACGCCTTCCAACATGACAGCAGAGGCGGACTGGCTGCTTCAGATGTCGTAGATCCTAAGAAGATCTGGCGCGCAAGAGACAGAGCGAGAAAAGAGGCGGCGCATCAAAATGCGGAATCAGTCTACGAATCAGGTTTGACTAGTCTCTACTTCGATGACCGCAAAGGCAGAACCTGTGTGACACATAGCCATGTGAATGCCGTAGAAGAACACGTGGTTGTCATCACCGAACCAGGCAGCCGCTACGTGACCCACTTCACGCCCAAGCCCGGCCGCAATTGCTCAACGAGCTTCACTCCGTGAGCCACCTGTTCGACGGTCACATCAAGGTCCTCGGCTGCGACGACACGGCCGTCAACACAGGGATGACAGGTGGAGAGTGCCGGCTGTTTGAGCTCGTCACTGAGTCACCCGTGCACTGGTTCATCTGCCAGCTGCACGGCAATGAGCTGAATTTACGTCACCTGCTGCTGGGCCTGGACGGCGTGACTACGGGACTGAAATCTTTTTCTGGACCCATCGGTAAGATCTGCGCCGGAGAGATCTGGAAAACGGACGTTGTGGTATTCAAGCCTGTGCCAAGCATGTGCCAAACCTGCCTGTCGACCTGGTCCAGCAGCTGAGCACCGACCAGCAGCTGCCGTACCTGCTGGCCTCAGGCGTACAAAAAGGCTCCGTCCGGACCGCGACAGCTCGGGGGCGAATCGGACAACTGGACCATGCTAGGTAAATATGAAAGCACAGTGTCTTCTAATTCCGGACGATTTTAACTGCATTTGCGAGAAATATTATGCGTATTGATAAGACAGCAATAATAGCCTTATTCCACGCAGAATATCGAGGAAAGTGGAGAACTAGACATATTGATATTTCGGCGATATATCTTTACGTAAACCAAACTACGTTATTAGTACTGTCGCCAAACAAAACCAACACTATTAGTACCGTCTTGTCTTCGAATTCATGGCAATGAATGTTGAAACTTTCTCACGCATCATCTGGCATTTCAAATACTCATCGTTAAGCACATACTCATTACAATGCGTTGTGCCATAGTATGTCATCATTTACTCGTTGGTTCCTGCTTACGAGTATACTTGCTGATAGGTGTTGCCGTTGCGTTAAAATTGAAAAAAATTTTGTGTGACCTAATGCTCAGTTCGGGACGACTTGTTTTAAGTGTTCTTGTTCTTTTGTTTTCCGATGGTTGACACTGGCTACTCGCCCGCCCCGAACTTGCATCTCCACAGAGACTCCCAGCAGGGCTTTGAAGGACCTCGTCCAGGGCGTGGTTGGCCACTATGTGCCGGTGTGGTTCTCCATTCGACAGAACAGCAGCTGTGACGTGGGCTCACGCAACCTATTCCGAAGCATCGCGCTGCTCCGCGAGCTGCCGCTCGGTGCAGCCAGTCGGTGCAGCCACAAACCACGGTGCAGCCAGTCATCCAGCGCAACGGGAACTGGGCCCGTCCGAAACAGCTGCTGCTGGCCATGGTGGCGGACGGGGACCGTGTGGTCCGCGAGCAGGCGGTTCAAATCATCAGCGCCGCGCTTAAGCAACAAACTGAGGGGCCCAGGATCCTCGCAATCTCAACGATCAACTTCGAAGCCGTGAGCCACACGGGGCTGATCTCCTGGCGCGAACCAGTCACGCACCCCCCCCCCCCCCCCTCTTACGACACCTCAGTGACGGGAGCTGCGAAGCATAGTGCACGCTTCGTTGCCCATTCCGCCTTATCCGGTTCATACCCAGGCGGAGTGGGCCGTGCGCACCGTCACCGAGGCATGTTCGGCGCTGATGGGAGAAGAGGCGCGGCATGGCCTCATCACGGCCAAGCTCATGCACCGACATATTCTCCCCACTGTCAACTCTAAGAATAATCTGCTCTGAAGGTAGGCAGGTAATTATCAACTGATCACATCCTCAGAGGTGTTTTGCCCCCGTTTCAGCTTAAAGCTACTCCAGCCCTTCAAATTCACATTCATCTCAATGCCAAAATTGGGCCAATTACAAATTGCAAATGCGTGCATGAATACAACATGCATTGTTTCACTTTAAAGCAATTTCACGACTATTGTGCTTTCATCACAAATGTGCTATTGTGCTTTCACTTAAATGTGTCTGTTGCAGGTGGTCGTAGCAGCAGGCACCAGTACGGCAGCCGCCGCCTCCGCATCAATGCGTGCAACCGCTGCGCAGATGCAGGACAGCCTCGAGAGGAGAGACCAAGGAGCGCACCGCTGGACCAGCATTCGGCGCTGCTACAATCAGCACGTACTGGCGGCGACGTACATTACTGCGGCGACGGCCAGTCAGCATTGGTGACTGCAACGCCGGGCGCCGGTTTACGACGATATTTCGATCGGCTCGCGCTTCACTAATAAAAGTTTTTGGGAAGAAATTTTGCTATACTGTGCACTTTTGGACTCCAGCACCAGCGAATTTCTTTGTCTCACTTGGTTTTGTTACTGATGACACGCCCTACTGTATATGTCGATCGGTTGCCAACTATTGACAGGAGCTGTAAAACTTCGCATCTGGATGCACGGACCTAACCCCTCTATACCTGCATCGGAGACCAGCAATGCTCCTTACGCTTTGTGAAAACTCTTTTTTTCGAGCCTTGACACCACCTATGGCATACCAACTATGGTATATTGAAATAACAACACCCATGATGTGAGTGTTTCAACCACTGGAAACAGCGATCACTTTTGTAAACGCAAGGCAGCGCACGTAGCCCATGCCAACCACCATCTCAGCATTATTGCCAAGTACCACTTCGGGTTCCTCCTGAAACCTCAAAATCCTGCCTCACCGGACACAGATTGCGTGCCGACTGCGAGGTGGGTGCCGCAACAAGTACTGAGCATATTCTCCGAGGAACGAGACTATTACTACTGTCCTGTCTATGGGAATTATGCTCCTTGCAAATGCACTTAACGACTTACGTAACCGCCTCGAGCCTATACAAAAGGCATTTGAAACATCCGTATGTAGCTGGGTCCTTTGGTGTCGCACCGCCATTCATAGCCATTGTGTTTATGTTATTACGCGAACTCCGCCAAAGCTAAAGTTTGGGAACGAATGCATTGAAGTTGGAGACTCGTTTTCCCATGTGACAGTAGCAGTTTAGCAATGTGACACAAGCAAATCACAACCTTCCTTGCTGGGGGTCCGGAAACTTCAATGGAAAATAACAGGGCTGGCAGAGCCCTCGCACGATAAAAAGACTAGGTTTCGAAACTTAATTTCACTTCCTTTCCTTCTTCTGTTTCTTCTTCTTTTCCCATCCTTTTAACTTTGCCGCTCAGCCCAGTCCATTTCATGACTTAATCACACATCTACGAATTTATCCCATTCGTGAAGGGTGGAGAAAATGGAGCCCCTGCTAGAGACGTTGAATACATCACACAATGACATTAATCCGCACCAGCCTAAGATCCATGGTCTGTGAAGATAACAGGCAGCGAATCCCACAGACACCATCGCATCCAAACCCCGATACCACTTTGTTTTGCCACACCACGGTCTAACGCGGCAGCGCCCAACCCCAGCCCAGCACTGACACGCTGGGATCGGGCTTACCTGGGCATCTCGATTTGATCTATCTGTGGTAGTGTTCTCAGCGTCTTCTGGCTCTCCTTCAGGCTCCCAAATAGTCTCTGGGGAAAAGAAAGCGGCTATGACTATCACGAACACATGTGCGATTAACCAAGCAAAACGTGAAATGAGGGGGGATTGCCTGCTATGTACATCTTCTATGCAACCGCCTTGTGCTCTTAAGCCCTCCCGTGAAAGAACTTATTACCATTCCGGAAGACCATCTTACCTCACCGGAGCTTGAATACCTTTAATTCATATAGATATTTGGGCATTGTGATGTTAATATAGATATCCTTGGTTCATGTACATACCGACATAAGCTGGCGGCTAACCAAAAATTGCTTTTAACTTTAGTCGTGCACAAAGACACGTCAACAATGCTTGCATATGCTAAGACCCCTCCCACATTATTGCACGCAACATCTCCGCCAAGAAGAATAGCTGTGAGCGCCGGCGCAGCTGGATTCCCAGCGCGCACTGACCGTCGTCCGAGACGATCAGCTCGTAGCCGCGACTCTCCGGCTTGGTGACGTCCAGACCTCCGCAGATCTCTGGCGACGCCTCCCGGATGGCGTTGTACAGCTCGTCACAGCTGATGGAGACGTCAACAAAAGTTTAAACGCGCATCAAGACAGGCGCAAGCGGCCCAGCCAGGCACGGATGACGCGGGACATCTGCGCTGGTAGATACAGCCAGCCGCAGTTTGCCACAAACGCTTCCACGCCGGTTCCACATCTTGTCATATCCCAGGGTGCCGGTTTCGCCACGTCCTAGGTAACACCAGACTGGCACCACCACTCCCTTGACACCAACATTATGGTGACACAGACACTATTCCCTCGGACGTAACGCAGACCTTGTCTCGGTTTAGCGCACAGTGTTTGCGACAGCAAAGCACGTAGTCACAAGAGGAAGTCTGCTGTACGTGGGTGCATCCGCGGCTGGACGAAATGGACTCTGGTAGGTGGGCGCATGACTAACGTGACTCACGAAACAACTTAAGTGAACCAACACCTCGATGACCATACGCAGATCACCACCGAAGCGCGACTCCGGTAGCCAGTGGTGACGTCACTTCACGCACCAGTCGCGCGGCACGGCGAACCAGAGCTCGGAGCGGATCCGGCGCTGGCCGCAGAAGATGACGGTCTGGGAGCGCGGGATCCGCTGTCCCCGCGGCCTCCCCGTCATCAGGCGCAGGTACAGCGGCGGCTGGCGCGGCGGCGGCGTCGGCGGCCGCAGCAGCTCTGGCGGCGACGTCACGCGGCGTCATACAGCGGTGACGTCACACAGCGTCACCGCGCGGCCCGAGTGTCGCCCGCGGTGGCGTCGGTAGGGGGGGGGGGGGGGGCGGGGGAGGCGATTCAGGATGAGTAGCGACGTAATGGGAATTCCTGACAGTTTACTAACTAGACCAATACACTGAGTCGCCGCAGGTAATACGTCATAGTGAACGTGTTGACAAACTTGGCTTGGAGGCCTTGGCACATTAATCAAACGCTGGAAGCGGCTCGGGTTGCAAACTGCTTGTACATTTTGGAGCTGGGCTAAGCTAACTAAGCTTGAGTAGAAGACAAAACGCTGAACTCACCATCGACGGACAGGAAGAGCTCGGGCCTCTCGTAAACAGACACAGCGCTGAACTCACCATCAACGGACAGGAAGAGCTCGGACCTTTAGTCAGCGGACACAGCGCTGAACTCACCATCGACAGACAGGAAGAGTTCGGGCCTCTCGTCAACGGACACGGCGCTCGTGAGACGACGTCGCCTCTGGCTGCTTACGTCGCTGCCCCGACTGGAAGGGGTCCTGGAACAGGGAGTCACCCTGAACGAAAATAAAACACGAATGAAGCGGTGACAGGTGATGAGCCGGCGTCGTCGACACGCTCGGTCACGTGTCGTGCTTAATGGCTGGCGGTGTGTAGGTGGATGGAGCAGGGCGTTATTGAGATTTTAGAGCAGGTCAAAAGGGCTGAAGACGCAGGAAGCCTAGCTGGCCAAAAGCGCTGAGACTGAACAGGGCATCCATTTCACGCGTGTGAAAATGACGGGTGAAGCCCTGATACCAGGAACCTTGGAAAACCGCAGACGGTACGTTCACATACTATATGCCACTGACCGTAACTCAATGCCATCCACTGAATCCACACTGGCGATCTAGTTAATCACTTGGTGGTGACGTCATATTAGGTACTGCCGACTGGGGCAGAACCGATGATATGTTTTGCTGTTGTGCTATATTCGCTAATGTTTGTTTTGCTGATAAGATAGTATGCTCATGATAATGCTTTGCTCTGTTGCTTTTTGTTTGTCTCAAAATTATATCCAGCTTTTACGAACGTCGTTCGTTACGGGATTACCAGAGCATCAAAGACACTCCGCCAAGGTCTCGTGGGTGTTCCTGTCATTGCAAAGCCTCTCAACGATTGTTGCATCCAGCCAAAGTGAGTTTTAAAAAAATCAGGGAAGCCAATTTATCCTGTCTTAATCAATTATGTTGAAAGCCATGGCGAAGCCCTGTCTCTCACCGTACCCATACAGCACAACACCTCGTGTTCACGGATTTAATTTCCCATCCGCAGCTTTCTGTTGCTTCATGGGACGCACCTCCTCCCCGGACTGTTTTCCACGTCAGTGGAGGCCTCGCTGGAACCGGCGGCGGCAGGAGCGGGAGAGCTGCCACTCGGTGAGGACGAAGTGTCACCCTGTGCAGAGGTAGAGGAGGTGGCCGGCTCACAGCTGGAGGACTGTGAGCCGGGATTGTCCTCGCTCATTGTGCTTGCGGGCCGCCGGGGTGAGCTGCAAAGCAGCAGCGCGACACGGTTACACACAGGCATCGCGAATGTTACCGTCGTATCAGCACCGCTGCCAGTTAGGGCAAAAATAACGCGTACGATTCGTTTCAACCCTGCTCCACCTGGGTTTGTTGTTCAACAAAACGGTGTGGATCGATGAAAAATCGATCGCAGTTGTTCGACGCCAGACGCCACCGATCAACGGGCTCACCCGCCAGACGAGTTCTCCAAACAATACTAGTAATGTAGTTCTCCACAACACGTAGTGCTGGGCACACGCGTACAGCAACGCCGTGTGGAGATGCCAAACACCAGCACATGACCTTAAGAGCCGCTGACGGGGCCCCCGCCCGCCCCTTCAGCTGACGACACCCCTCACCTGTCCGGCGCGCCGCTGGACACGAGCGGGATCTCGCTGGAGAGCGCCACACCGTACGCGTCCGGGTCCACCGACGGCGGGGCCGAGAAGCAGACCGCGGTCTTGCGAACCCGCGCCCGCCGCTTGGCGCCGCTGGCCGACGGCGGCTCGGACTGCGAACGGCGCGCCGGCGCCGCCTGGCGGCCGGCGCCGGCGTCCGGTCCGGCCGCCGGGATGGTCATCGGCGACGACAGCTGCCGGCCGGACGCGCCGTCCTCCCCAAACGCCGCCGGGACGTCTGGTCCCGACGTCTCGCCGGTGCTCGGCGAGCTCGGGCGCTTTTCCGAGGCGATGGGTGCGCCCGACGCGGCGCCGGCAGCGTCGGCGACAGCAGCGCCATCTTCGGCGGCGTGGGGTGCGCCGTCGTCTGCACCGACCGCGCCGGCGGCGCTTGCGTCAGCACCGGGCTGGTTGACGACCGTCCGATCTCGACCAGTGCCGCCGCTGCCGCTGTCTTCATCGTCAGCGGTAGGAGAAGTTTCGTCTTCTGATTGGTCGCTTAATGCAGCCCCGTCAGCTGGCTCAGCAGCCACTGACGGCCTACGGGCAAGCAGAAATACACGCATTCCACACACTGCCCGGCACGTGCGGGGTTGCCGTGGCAGTTACTACGCTGCTCTTTTAAAACAAATAACAAACAAAACAAGCGGCAGGCCGGGCTTCCGTCACAGTACTTATAACCGCCCCAAAGCCGCATGACGAAACGGGTGGAAGGTCCATCTACTAAACAAACAATTCCCTCGTCCCCAAACAAATATATCTTGGGAACGGTGCGCACTGTCCCCGCCGCCACTCACCGCGTCCTCCGGCTGGCGCGGCCGTGGTGCGCGAGATCCTTGAAGTAGGCGGCGGACACCAGCAGGGCCACGGGCACCTCCACCGTGTACGCCTCCATGCCCATCTCCACAACCAGCGGGTGGGACACGTGTGGATCGAACTTGACGCGGTTCGGCGTGAAGAACAGCGTGCCCGTCACCACTCCCTGGCGGCATGAGGGCGGACGGGGTGAGGACTGAGGATTCCGGACGGAACACACAGGGCGATTCAAGAACTAACTATGTGACTTAGCTGGTGTGTTGATTGGTAGCCTGTGACACTGACCAGCGGAACTACGGATAGCTTTCTTCACTCATCACTGATGCGTTGCTTGGCTGGAATGATAGAAGATCCGAAGGAGCAAGTAAAATACAAAAAAACATATCGTTATCCATGACCCTAACTATTGCAAGTTTTACCAAAACCGCTAGAACAATGTACAAATGCAGTGAGCACTGTTCGGGCTGAGCAGCCGTAAGGAGCTCTCACGACACCGTTAAGGAGCACAGTAGCCCACCGTAGTGCCTGTGATGAGTTTCGCCTCGACATGAATGTATCCGTCACGTAGTTTATGCGGCAGCGCCCCAAGGAAAGCGCTGCGGTTGCCGGGGGTGGAGTAGGAACGGAAGCGCAGCCTTGGTCTTGCTCCTCCTGTTGCATGCTCCTCTTCATTAGCAGCAGCACTTCTCTCTGAAACAGAGGGCCGATTTGTGCGGGCGGAGGGGGGGGGGGGCGGTGGAGGGAGTGGGGGTTGGGGATGGGGTAAGGTGGGGGATAGCTTCACCTACGCTGAATTCCATACACTTGCCAATTCGGGAAGCTGTAACGTCAGAGTAGAGAAATACATGTCCGTTTTCCGGGACTGAATTAGATCTCCATAGATACTGGGGTTCTTTTCATAACCCGGCATCACCTGGCTTAGTCTGTATCAGATAAGTGCACCTGTTGTTATGGTCAGAGATCTGGTAATTTCTGCATTTCGGGGCACCCAAGCTTTCACAAGAGAGTATTCAAACCAGCAAGATATGCCTGCAAGCAGGACTTCCGGCACCGTAAAGGATTGCTGCTGAAGGAAAAGCGCCGTTAAGTCGGATGAGAAGACCTTCAGCACAACTTCCCGGTAGAATCTCGTAAAATCTCATGAATACAATCCGCAAGCCCACTGCATAGCGCACAGGCGGCACGTTTCAGAGGTAGGCATCGCTGAGCAGTTTTCCGAATTCGTGACGTCCGTTCATGGTCCAAAGAGGTTTTACATGTTTCACGTCTCACGTTTCCGTCACGGAATAAATCCATCACATCTGGGAAGACGATGTTAGTGAACATCCCGCTCCGGGAGCGTTTCGGTGTGTGCCGTGAGTAAGACCCCATCTCGATCGAGTGCATCAGTCCTTTGTGTACGAGACACTTGTGCGCAGCAGTTGTACACCTGCGTTTGATTGCGAAACACACTAGGCATCGGGGTTACGCCAACAGTTTTGGTGGCGCCTTGCCGCGATGTTAGGCCCTCGTGCAGGCTCAGGCTCAAGCCGGCGAAGTCCGCAGTCAGTGCCCAAAACCGGTACTCCTGCGGTGAACAGCTGATATTTTGACGAAGACTAGTTATGGTTACTATTTGATCACAGTTGTACCACTATTTTCCGTACTTTCCTGTAGCTGAGCCACAGGTTTCAGCAAGGGTGCAATTTTTTACTCTTCGCCTTTAAGCAAGATACACAGATTTTCACCCATAGCCTGACAGTCGCTGATGAGAACTGCATGATTGAGCTGTTGTTCAGGGTCGACGCCCTCGCAGGGTCACTTCCGCTCCAATAATTTTGCAATTTAGCATTGCTCTTCCTAGGCGTTGCAGGAAAAAGCAGAGCGAAAAAGCTCTCCGTGTCTTCACTAGTCACCAGCCGGTAACGGCGCTGTTTTTGTTACGAAGCGCCGACTGATGGTGCCCCCCACCCCCACCCCCCTACCCACCCGGGGTCACTGACCTTCGGCCTGCCGCAGCTGGTCCTCGGGCAAGTGACAGGGCACCACCAGCACCTGGCCGGGGAAGATGAGGCGCGAGCCCAGCCGGTTCACTTCCACAATCTCGCCCGGGTGGCAGTCGAACCTCGCCGCGATGCTCGGCACCGTCTCCCGCAGCTGCACCTGTTGGCGCCACACGCGTGCGTGTACTTAGTCATGGTGAATTGGGCCCGGGCTAAATGCGAGGATTCTGGTAATGTACATATTGTCGTTGTGCTGTGTGAAAGTGAACACAGGTTGTTGAGTGCATCATGCGAGCGCATACTTGCGTCGTCTCTACCACGTTCGCTAGTGACACTCATTAACGCTGTGTATTCGTAATGTTATCAACGTCGACGGATGGGGCACATTATTGCTGAGAAACATATCGAACAGCACAAATACATTTTTGGATCACAAGTAGATAGCAGCAGCAAACTAGCAGCAAGAGGACCGTTCCCCTTCGTTTGTTGGGTCCGTTGGTCCAAACCGTTGTTTGGGTCCGAGTCTCCATTCACCGAATGGCCCTCTAAAGACCAATCGCTTCAGGTGTCTGGGTGAAATGTCACCACTCAACACATGTTCCGGTCAATGCACAGACACCGATCACCACTGCCGGAGCAGTATTGACGAGCTAGCTAAGCACCACTCATAAGCAGCGGTGCGAAGCGCTGTCACTGACAGGGCCGTGCCGTACGGCGGCTGACGGGCACGTGCCTCCCGAGCATGGCGGCGGGCGGCGGCCTTCGATGAGCATGGGGTGACGCAACCAGATGGCAGTTGCGCATGGAAGGGAAGCAGTTGACCGCATTCTGAGATAGCCAGCGGTCGGATAGGGTGATGTGGTGTCATATGCTGCCGTTATCGTAGTGCAATAAGTGGTAAATTGGCTTATGACAAACCGTCACACTTCTTCAAAATATTTGCGCTACATGCCCGATACTACCCGCGTTACCCCTATTACATCCACTTCGTCGCCACAAGCACCGTGTAGAATTTGCCACCCGCACGGCTCACGAGCTCGAAAGTGTCAAACCCTCTCCGCCACCTTCGAACTCTTCACGACGCACTCAGCTGTCGAGGCTATGTGGCATCGCCGGCAGAAAGGGCGGCACCGCGGGGAATCGATCCACGGATCTCTGGCCCCTCTGGCGCGTAGAGTAAACACTACGATAGCGGTAACCAACTCACACATCTAGTTCAGCTATCAACACCTACATTCCAACCCGTTCCTCGTTCTAAAAACAAAAGCCTACAACTACGCTCTTCGTAAACATCGACTCCCAATTGTGCTCGGCCGTTAACACCGGAGTTAAAAAAACTTGTGCTGGGTGGAGAAGTGCAGATACGTGCCATACAACGCTACCACAGATTTGCATCGACATACTGTGTATGTGCGCATATTTAAAACTAGCTTAGCGTTACCTTGTGTCTGATCATTCGTGGCAGTTGTGCAGGGTTCCTTCTTCGTTCATCCCTGGTAGTTCGTTCATCTGAAGAAAAGTACACAAGTATTGTCAACATTATCAATATGCAGTTGAAACGGATATATAATACGCGTAAACCAAAGCAAGGTTTTAGAAATGCAACATATGTGTTGAGGAAAGCGGCATTCAAGTGGCATTGAAACCAGCTATTCGCAAAGCATCTTGTTGCATAAAAAACCATATTATTTGAGTGATATCATACCTGCTCAAGCAAAATGATCTGGACATTGGCACGCCTTTAAACACCAAGACATACATGCTTTATGCGGCTATATTGCACAGGTCATTGTTATCTCGACGATGCATGTTTTTTCCACGCACTCCATAATGCGGCCGGTCATCGTACACGGTCTCCCATTTCGCAGAGATACACCTTTGGTACTACGGTGGAAAATGTGGAAAAATCACCCAGATCGGCGAAGCTTGCCATTCGTATGTCATTCATTCATTTCCAGCCATATCATCATCCTTAGCGGCAGCCCACTTCAGGCAAACTCGTCAAGCCTTTGGGATCTCATTGATACATGTTGTTCAGAGTGCGTCGTATGGCGAGGTCACAAAAAGTAGGCGTAATTTACCCTGTGAATGAGATAACGGCTATGATGCCAACCGTGCAGCAGCCGGGTGGAAATAGCTTCGACGACAGGCGTTCGGTACGATAGCCATGTTCGACACAATGCATTCATGCACGGTTTCGGATAAAGCATTTAACAAAAACGGAACCAGCCTAAGCTTCATGTACATTACACTCCTGACCGGTTGTAGGCTTAACGCAGCACGCAACGTACTCATATCAGCTACCTAAGGTTAAAGCACTTCGAGCTAACCTTTGCGTGTGGGTTTCCTCGCCGTCTGAGGTGCTCCCGAACATCTCGAAGTCTACGCGCGATACAAAATATTTACAATGCAAAAGGGCGCGGTTCGGGCACGTACCAGAGCAGACAGCCATCTCGTCCTTTGTTCCTTGAGTCCCGAATCGACTAGATTCGGTTCGACTCAACGATTTGAGGCCCGTAGCTCCTCGAGAATATTTAGTGTCAATTTTGGTGTCGCCCCTTAGCGTTCTGATAGTATTTGGACTCATCTTGCCTCTGAAATGACTATTCAAACTAGATTAGCACATTCTTGGTGTCTTTTAGCCACTAGTTGCCACGCACACTAGTCTTGAGTTGTCCCCACAGCATGCATTAGTGCATATAGAACGGGTGGTCAAGGAGAATGCGTGGGTAAGTGAGAACTTCGAAATGGTAAGCATTGTATGTTACAGAGTCATGCATTACGCCTTCCAGGTCTTACAAACTAGTCCTTAAGCTCAGTTAGTCATTAAGCTATACAGCTAACGTACGCAATATCATATATATATATATATATATATATATATATATATATATATATATACATTGCGTACGTTAGCTACAGATAGCGTAGCTACGCAATATACTGACGTAGGCAAGAACAACCTCAAGCTCTCGGTTTTTCGGCATAATCAATTCTCATTCTAAAATAGCTGACATTCTGGGCTTAGTTTTATACTGAGATAACGATATTCAAAGTACCAGTGAACGACGTTATAGTGCTATACAATGACTACATTGGCGACACTCAATATTTCCAGCTGTGCTAATCCTCAAAAGTTGAGGATGAGCACAACTCGACATGTTGAATCCTCCAATATGTTCATTGTGTAGCACAACGTCGTTTAACCAGTGTTTCCTGCTAAACTGGAGGTAGCTAGCTCGGCCTAAAAGCTTTGAGTCTCGGCTAAGAGTGCCGAGAAGCCAGGAAATGAAGGAGCTTCTTGTTTCAAAATATCAGACCTTGCAATGCGTCAGCAGGACGCCTCTTGTGGCGCGGCCCAAGCGAAGAAATAACAAACGTGACTGTTATCAACAGGCAGCCCATAAACGGACGTAAGCCAATGAAGCCAGTCGCCTTTCTGAATCGCCGCCGAAGTCATTAATCGCTCTTGATTTGTTGTCGGCGATATCATACTTGATTTACATGGCAGCTTTTGCACCGTTGCCAAGGCAGTGTACGATAAGGAATGCTTTCCAATAGCCAGGGCGTAAGGCGTCTCATTACTACCGAGCTACTTTTCGAAGCTCACGTAGGTGGTCAGAGAGCGCTGTAAACCATTTACGCGTTCGGAGCGACTTCCCGTTGTTGATCCCAGCACGTAGCAAACGAATGCGGCTCTGCTTAAGTGTGCTTGAATTGGTTCATTTGTACAACAGACAGAACAAGGCTAATAGTGACAACGTACCTTCCACAATGCTTCTCACGAATAGATCCAGTGGAATGGCCAGTTTCTTTTCCATGACGTCCATCGCCGTTGACACGTTGCCAAAAAATTAATGATTCACCCAGGGCCCACCTGCCCGTACTGACGAGTAACACAAATACAATCGTTACACACCCAAGCTTCGCATCGCTGTCACGCAACAAATTACGTACTCTCTATACGCAACACATATAACCAACCTACGATTCGGATTACGTTACGGTAAGTACTTCCCCAGCCGGAGAACACCACAGTAGACCAGCTCGACTGTCCGGGAGACTCAGCCACCGGCGCGTCCGACCGCCCCTCAGTCCACCTCCTCCTCCGCCTACCCTCGGACCCTCCAACCCTCTGTAGCACAGCGCACCCACCGCCTCCTTCTCCGCCTACCCTCGGACCCTCCGACTCTCCGTAGCACAACGCACCCCACCGCCTCCTCCTCCGCCTACCCTCGGGAGCTCTACCGCTACGCAGAGCAGCGCACTCCACCGCCTCCTTCTCCGCCTACCCTCGGACCCTCCAACTCTCCGTAGCGCAGCGCACCCCACCGCCCCCTCCTACGCCTACCCTCGGACCATCTAACTCTCTGTAGCACAACGCACTCCACCGCCTCCTCCTCCTCCGCCTACCCTCGGGAGCTTTAACGCCACGCAGAGCAGCCCACCCCACTGCCTCCTCCCCCGCCTACCCTCGCGAGCTCCAACGCTACGCAGGGCGGCGCACTCCACCGCCTCAGACGGCGAACTGCGCCGGCTGACGAGCCCCCGCCTGAGAGCCGGCCGAGGGGGGGGGTGACCTCGGAGCGGGCGCGGCGCGGGCGCGGCCGGCGTGGCGCTGGCGTGTTGACGGCGCCAGTCGCGGCGTACCTACAGCGGGCGGAAGAGGCCCGATGAGGCCCGCGTGGTCGCTGGCCTCTGATCGCTGCAAGGCGGGCCCCCGCCTTGCGGCAGAGTGTCACGCTCGTTGGCTGAGGGTCTGGACTGTGTCCGACCGGCGGGTGCGATACTGTATCGCCCTACCAATCACCCGACAGCGTGGAGACCCTGTAGGGCTGCTCCGCGGGGCAGGGGGGATGGCAGCGCAGACCTGCTGGCGCGAGAGCGTGACGCCGGGTAGTGTCCTCTCCGCGGACAAACCTAGTAGGGAGGCTGATGACAAACACTTTATGTTTTAAATTTAAGCCTCGTAATGATCAGCCATGATAACTATCTTATGTTCACTTTTAATTATGAAGATTTCATGAGTGTTAACACGTGCTTGGGTGGGGGTCAAATTGACCCCCCCCCCCGACCGTTTTTCCAGAACGGTTTCCGAACGGCGCAGCGTTCCCGCGCCAAATTTTGCATAGCTGTAGAAAAGTCAATAGCAGATCGTTTAGCATGAACACTTTAGATGTACCTTGTAAGATCGCTGACCTATGGCAGGGCAAAGTCAGGCCATGGTTTTAGCGAAGGCAATTTCTAAAGAATCGTCCAATCTGATAATTTAACGGAATGGTAGGTGAAGTCGTACATATCTGAGATGCTTTCTCAGGCAACACAACAGTTTTATGAGCAAATCACATTGACCTGAGGTCAGGTATGAAGGTCACACCAAGGTCAAGACCAACCTGTTTTATTGCTCTAGGGCTTGCTGTATGGGATAGTTTCTGGTGCTAATTTTGAGTTTATTGATAGCAGGAACCACATTATGCATCTTCCGTGGACTTGTCAGAGGTCAGAATGGGCCATTGACCCAAAATGACCTCGGTCAACATTTTGTTTTAGGAACATACCGCTTGGCGTATGTTCCCTAGCCGATCTTACTTTGTCGCTTAGTCAAATGCAAAACTCAAAGCAATCTTGTATGATTTTGGTCGCCCTGACCTTCAAAAGTTCAAACAAGGTCGCTGACCTTAAATGAGAATGTGACCTATTGCTTAGAAACGGTTATCTACGCTCTGGGGGCAGCTTGGAGACCGACCTGGAACTTGACCTTGTTTGACTTTTTTGACCCGCAGGTCATCACCTAGGAACCTGAAACTTTGACCTAAGTGAATTCACGTAAAGGTCAACACACCCTGTACGTTTGGTCTATCTAGCTTTCTTAGTTCTTGAGATCTCAGGAGGGTCAAATTGCCCCCCCTCCCCACCCGAGCGAAGGGTGTCTAGCCGGCCGCCCGGGCGAGTGTTAAGCCTGCTTGATTGGAGTATCCCGAACAATACAGACACAAGACACCACGATTCTGTGAAGGGCGTGCAAGGATAATGACAACAGCAACAACAAGAAAACATCGTTGACACCTACTGCGGAAAACACGAAGTCAAAACGGGTGGTGTCATTGCAGGCGGTCACTGCTCCGGACTCATGAAGTCGCGCATGTTTGGGACGGAATGCTTCTAATTCATGCGTGCAAACACCACCCATGCATGCAAACACACACACAGGGAGCACGCGGCATTGCCACACAGGCGAGCGTGCATAGGTACAGTTCGTGCTTCGTATCCAAAGTCATACGCACATCCGCTCGCAATTCGTCTTCGCCGATCTTACAATTGTCAAGGCACGGCATTGCGTTCGAGCTGATCATTTTGGGCAGAATTATCAGGTTTTTGGCCAATCACGTTTCAGTCGCGCACAGAGCACAACTCTGTCATTTGCATATCTATTTCCCCTGGGTAGTTTTCCAACTGGATGGCTTCTATGAGGGGAAAACTGCTGTTTGATACGGAATGCTGCACCGATAAACTGTACACTCTACGGATTCGAGGATGGAAAAAGTCAAAATTATGCACTCCCTGGTGCGCAACAGCTTTATATACAACTGCCCCGACCTCCAAATTGGCAATCTTTTCTCAAGTGAAAGATGGTGGCAAACGGCGCCACGCTGTTGGGGTGATGGTTAGAGCACCAGCCCCGTCACCCAGCGAGCGGGCAACGTGCATTGGGTTCCAAGTTCGTGGCGACGCGGGTTCGATGCCCAGTCCAGACGCACATTTTCTCAACTACGGAGACTTCTCACCAAACAATTGCGTTATGTTCCTGCGTAACATATTCCCAGTTCTATAAATAATGTAACTTAACTGTTCGGGGGGAGGGCGTGGGGGGGATAACCTCATAGTTCAGACCACTTGACCGGAGGGAATTGCTCCTCATGAAACAAATTTCACTTGAGGCCACCTGTCCTAACGCCACGACAGCGAACGATATGTCGGGCTAACATTGTAGGAAAATAAACGGATAAAAGCATAAATATATCGAATAATCCACACTCAACAAGTATACTATGACGGAAGAGGACACATGAGCAGATGAACAATGACCGACGAATGAGAATGAGAACAACACATGACCACGTGGCTCCGTTCACGCAGCATTTTGTGCACAAGAACCGAAAAATGCGTGCTCCGTAATAACGAAATAAATAAAGTAAAGTGACCTCCCAAAACTTGCGCGTCAGCCTACCGGGCCAAAGCACTTGCCGCTCCCAAAGCATACCGAGCGAGCCTTACTTGAACCCTGGTAACATTAATATGGTAACATTAACATCACATAACATGATAACATTTCAACTACGCCGTCGGCATTCCTGTCGCGCTCTCTAAAAACGGTAACCGACGTTGTGCGAGGATCGAATACCAAAACGCGCTGTGGTGTACAACCACGAATCGGATAGTTGTGACATTGTCAGTGTCGTTGTGTTGGACAGGATTGTGTCAGATCTCCAAGGCGATGTTATGGTTGTCATGCTACGATGACGATGTCAGAACCACAGCAGTTTGACACTTAAGACCAGCTGCGCAGTGTAGGCGATAAATTATTACCAATCGCCAATTAATCTCAAAAACTCTCCGACCCACAGGTGCGCCCGCAATCCACCAGAGAGCGGGAAATCCACGTTTTCCAGACACCGATGTCAAATACAAGAATCCGAGATCTGAACTGACAGAAACCGGACCGGAACAATTAGACAACATGGCCACAACAGACACGTATCCTTGTTTATTTAAGGCCTACGTCCATCACAAATTCAGCCTACCGTGCTATCTATTCTCTTAAGCTTCCTTGTAAGACAAGCTTTTCAACACTCGACCAACCCATTTTTATTAAGCGCCAAAGATAGGCAGCATATTACTTGAAATGTTGGCTTTATTTACGCTAGGAAGATCCCTAACTATCACGTCTTTTATCATCCCGATCCCACCACGATGGAAACATGGCGAAAATATGTGAATGACAAGAAAGTTGAAACCTCAAATTATTCTGTGCAACTGGTTAAGGATATTTCTAAGTGAAAGATGATGCACCACCCAGGATGTCAATCTTTGAACAATACAAAACATAACGATCAAATTAGTAGAAAAACCGGAGCGACGGAATCCGTGTGAGCGCTATTTCACGATCAGCATTCCAGACAAATGGGACGCTTATCAGTGACGAGTCTTCGGTTTTCAGATGACACGTTTAATATCCGTTGGGCATTTCGATCTGCAGGGAATTGATTGGAAAACGACGGAAGCCGGGCGGGGGGGGAGACCAAACAGACATCGGTCAACAGTCTTTCTGATAAAAACTTAACTTAAGGTGATGCATGATAAGAGGTAGTGCAAAAAAGCTGTACACACCTCCCCTATCCCTACTCCCTCAGTGATCCCACAATTATTATAGAGAGAGTTTCACATTGTACTGTTTTTTATGCTGAAATATTCATCTTGAACACCGTTCAGTGCAGTTCACATCCCCACCTTTCCTAAGACGTAAACCTCTGCATTTTCTAAACTATATCTCCGCAAAGATGTGCAAACTAGTCTAAGGTCACCGAGCCATCCATGATGCCATGATAACATTTTTGAAGTGCTGCCAATTCATTGCCTACGCGGCGACCAAGCCCAATAAAGTATGATTGATAGTCGTTCATATCCGTCGTTCATGAGCGTGATTTTCAGATATAACGGCCCTTAATTGGCTTCCAAACAGTGTTTGCTTGGTACAACGACACAATCAAACAATGACGTATGGAGGCCCATATTTATTAAAAAGAGAAGTTGCGTTGTTTACAGCATTCTTTTGCGGTATATCAATATAAAGTATGTATGCATATCAATAGTTAAAAGTGAGCTTATTTCATCATACCTCATGCTTCCTTTAGTGTTTTCAAAGCGGAACACTCCCTTTCCGAACTACGGTATCACACGCATTCTTAAATTTCAGACGCAGCCAATTCAGTGTAGTGCTTCTGGGGATTTAGGCCAGAAGGTGACACGTGTTCCGCGTATCGAATGAGTCACAGGCCCGTCCACTGCCGTGTTTACGTCTGCGCGGCAGCCTGGGAGCGCGACACTTGACAGCAGCGTTTCGCGAGAGAAACGCACGCAGCGCCATCTGCGCAAGACACACGTGCGGATGCATACCGTACGGGCGTCACTGGCGGCACACATTGTACGGTGTTTATCGAGTGTGCCCTGTGTCGCAGCGCACTTCAGAGTGACCTTCAGGCCGGACGGCGGCGTGCGTGCCGTAAACAGCTGTGCCACGCTGGCAATGTCCGTAGCGGGTACCATGCCATGTCTGCGATTAAAATTGTTCCACTGCGCATTCTTCAAGGAAGATACTGTTCATGTCTGCCACAGGATGCGTTCTTATTTTGCAGTTGCAAAACCAACAGGTGCCCTCAGTGCGAGACTAAAGACATACAACGCAGCATGAGAACAGGCGTTGCTTAGGCCACATATCAAGGATGCAGCCCTACAGCCGACGACTTTTCCGTCTCAAACGAGCCAACAACCCACTCCAAAGCTAGTTTGCCACCTTGGCCGACTTGGTTGCTCCCCATGCCCAAAATATGCTCTGCATCTAGCTGAGTTGACCAGAGGCGATTTGGCCGTGGGTGCTCGGTGACAAGCAGACCGAAGCGACCTGCACGCGTCAGACAGACACCACAGCCAGATGCCACCAGGCCTCTAGGGGGAAATGGGAGCTCAGACTGGCGCGTGTGTGTAAACAGACTGAGCCATATGCGGATATGACAGATTCCATCCCGAGACTACGGCGCCGTGGAATCAAGGACAGATTACAACCTCTACAGATCTTACACAAGCACACGGCGTATGGGAAATCCATTCAGCGGGGCATCCGTGTTTGGTCAAGGACAATGCGTCAGTTAACAGGAGACAAGCCATTAGACATTAGATGATGACGCATGACGGAAGGCAAGACCGTTGTTGTGAAGTTAAGTGGCAGCTGCCGGGAAAGATGACGATGACAAGGCCGAAGCCAGCAGTTGAGTGCCGCATGAAGTCAAAACCAGAATCATGATCTAAAAAATTTCCGACGGCGCAGCCGAAGCCGAAGCCGGCTACTACAACTAAAAAAGACAACACAAAGCGGAAGCCGAAAACGCGACCAACCATTAAAAATAGTATGGCGCCAAAACCGAAACAAGCCGTGGAAGGTAGCTCCACGCCAAAGCCAAACCCAGAGCCACTGGAGGACAACTGCGGCTTCACGAAGCCGAGGCCAAAGCCGGTCCCCATGCCTGATCCGCGAAACATGTCACTTAATAATCGCATCGCGCATCGCCTTGGTTTTTGTAGGTCCGTTATGACTGAACGCCACACAATCTATCGATAAGCGCGCAATGGTCGACTCGGTGCGGGCGGGACTGGTTACGGGTAAGACCAGCGCTTGACCCAACTTCCCTGACGCTCATTCGGTTACGGTACCGGCCTACCAGCGCACCCACGGCGGAACGAAGGTTTGAGTCGCTACACGCGCTCGCTATTTTGACCCTGACCGCGATGACCTGACGCCTGTGGCAGCGTCCAGTCAGGGTCAGATGCGCGGAGAGGATCGGGCGGACAATGCCGGGCATCGCGGCACGAAGATCTGTCACAAAACTCCGCTTTGAAATTTCACGGTCGGGAAGTGGGGTCAGGGCCCGCACTAAAATCATTGCTGAGCCTGAGATGTGCGCCCAGAACCCCACTAATCAAAAAGAAGTTTTAACTAGTATTAACAGAGCACATTGTTACATGCTGTGTCAGCTATGTATCCCAACTGCAAACCCGACCCGAGCCGACCAAACTCGGTCCAAGCCTGCATCGGTCCGGTCCCGTCCTATCGGTCCTATCCTGTCCTGTCCTATCCCCACCATTCTACGCTATCCATGCTGCCCTTTAAGGCCTGACGCCACGTGATGCTACCCAAATACAGCCAATATAACTACATAGTGTCGTCTATGTAACTAATAATTTCTTGATAATGCCATGTAACCAGCAGCTCCTGGCTCCTGGCATATCAATTCGATTGTTGATCAGGTCGGTTGTTGACGGACTAAGATCGCACAACTGACTGGCTTAGCTAAGAAAACAGCTTCACGTTTCCATCGCTGCTCTGACCTGGTGCTGCACTGGAGGCAGGGAGAGCGGCAGAGCTTGATTCATCATCAGTGCCATCTATCGGCCGAAGCGGAGTTGGAAGTTCTGGACGGAGTCTCCTGTCGACAAACCCATCGTTGTTATTGAGCAGCGCTCTCATACTGGTTAAAATAAGGGGCTTCATAGGCATTTGTTTCTAAGGGATCCCGAGTTTCGCAACAAAGTGAAAGCGGTCGAAATTACACTCTTCAGATTAGGCTTCGCCAGTCTACCACATACCACTGCTGGGCAACACCGGTGTCCCCTGCACAGCTAATGTCACGAAGGGATGTTCGAGCCTTTCCCATGGAAAACGAGTTTAAAACATGTAAGAACTTATATAGTGCCATAGCTTCCTAAACGTTCCTGGTGACGATTGCTCTTGTTATGAGGTAGCAGATTTGGAATTATTAGCAACAAATACTATTGACTGACAGAGCCTTTCCACCCATCTTATATTGCTACATAATGCTGCTTTAGCTCCACGTAGGGTGAGCTTAGTATATTGATTGGCAGTACCACTATGAAATAATAATTCCTGGAAGTGCTGGCAGCCACAGGGGCTCCCACTCCTAATAGATCACAAAATAAGTGATTGAATGATCACTGAGTAGTTGGAGTTCCGCTGTGAAGCACTCGCAGACCGTACAATGACAAAGTCCATTCCCTGCATACCCGTACACTCCTTCCAAAAGCGATCGACATTGGGCGGATGCACTAAAATCGGAGTTTTACGTCACCGCACCGCACCGTGCGACACTGCATCTTCCTCAAACCCACAGAAAGTAACAGGTTAGGCAACTGTTGTGTAGAGTCGCACGCTCCGGGCTAACGGTTAGGTTGCTCTGTACACGATGTCAAAGCCCTACAAAGACATAAATTGTTCTGCCATTCAGCCAATTGTCCATTGTTTTTTCAGCTGTTGCAGCCCCTGACTGAATCACAGCTGAGAATTCGTATTCGGTGTGCTCCAATATTCGACCAAATATTTGCTCGCGGCAAATTTTGAAAACTGAATTAACTGCTCTGCAAGGACCAAAAACTGAGCGAAAAACAGCTGAAGGAACACAATTGAAGCATGGATCATACAATGCACGTATGAATACGTGTCACAGGCGTCTACGGCTTTTCAAAGGAAGAAAGATGGGTCGTGTAATTGGGAGCGGGCCATGACCGGGACATGAGCTGTGGCTCGCTGTTGTTGGCCACGGTCTCGTGTATTGCAGTCGCAGCCTTTTTCACTTCCAACCTACCGCTGTTTTTACTTAAATAAACTATTTTTTACTATTTGCCTCCTCGCTTTTTTGCAATTTCACTTTTGCCGTTCAAGATTTCACCTCTTTCATGTTTTTTTTTACAAGCCGATCGCTACACAGAGGTAAGGGATGGAACACAATGAAATGCAGTGCAGTACAAATCAATCCAGTCTTTTCACCTAGCCTCCCATATATCACCTGCTCACTTTCTTTCCTGGAGACGCCTCTACCCCAAAAAACTGTTGTCTTTTTCTTCCAGCTTCACATGTGCGAGCATATTTTTATGTTATCTCCGCGTGGTGCCTGAGTACGGCATACGTGACTGGTGTTCCTCTGTGCCCTTCTGCTCATCATGAACAGCTCTTGCCACCGCGTATATCAAATGTTTGTGTGAATACTGGCTGACGTGCAAGGCTCAGCATCTCTACAGCAGAGCTGAAGGTGCCGAGAGGCATGCCTTATATACCTGCATCAACGCCCCGCATGGCGTTTTAGTGATTGGAAACTTTCCATTATCAGTCGCAGGAACTACCTCTGCTATCATAACTGTTGCATTTCAATAACCACTAATGTTGCAGCTGCCTTATTCGCCGCAAGTATGAGCTGGTCATGTCAACGCAATGAAATGAGTGAAAGCGCGGGGCGATAACAATGATCAAAAGCTGAGGGGCGTACTTTGCCCACGATCTAATAAGGCTTAAGTTTCTATTTGTGTATGTTGCAAACAGAGATAAGAACAAGCTGAGAGGATTTCGTGCAGTCATCACACAAATTTTCATTCGAATTCCTTTTGTCTCAATTCGCAAGAGGGCAGATAATCATGGCACACATGCCTCTGATCACTATAGCACCTGGGTAAAACTTTCGAACATTTGGAATGTCTATCCCAATTGCCGAATACGGAATCAAACCGAAGGCTCAGCTCTGCCTTGTAGTCGAGCAGTCTTCTAAATCGTTTTGCCCTAGCGCGTTATTTCAGTTACTTCGGTGCACACAGTCCCTTCCCCCTGCCCCAGCCCCGCTTCTGCAGCCCTTCCACTAAAAGCACGCAGTTTGTAAACATCAACTCACGCGGCCTCCGCAGCTGCATGTTCGGTGGCGTGGGCCAGCGATCGTCTACTGCCACGAGCCGGCCGTTCCTCGACGTAGGGGACGGGCAAAGTGTCATTGCCACCTCCAACGCCTTTGCCGGTGTCATCACTGCTGCCTCCGCCGACGTCACCACTACCATCACCACCGGCACCGTCGTCATCATTACCAACGCCGGCACCGTCGCAACCACCACCGCCGGCGCCGCCATCACCACCACCGCCGGCGGCGCCGTCTCGACTGCCGCGGGCGCCACCCCGACTCTTCCGCCGGTAGCCGGGGCCGACGGTGAAGGCCCGCCGCCGGCCCAAGGACCGGCCCCCACTCACGAGGAAGGCGCCGGCGGTGTCGACCAGCCGGTCCAGCAGGCTGCGCGGCGCGGCCGGCGACGGCACCTCGTCCTCTCCGCTGACAGAGTCGGAGCTCCCCCCGTGCGGCACCGGCTCGGCCGGCCGCGGCCGGTCCGCGGCGGCCTCGGCCCCGAACTGGAAGCCGTGCGGGAAGTCGCCCGTCGTCTCCAGCTCCAGCTCCTGCACACTGACATCCGACCGCTCTGAGGAGCAGCTGCCGTCGACCGCCGTTCGGTCGCGGTGGTGCACCAGGCCCAGCGCCTGGTCCCGGCTGACGACGTCCGGCGGACCGGGCTCGTCGCTGCTCGGGTCCACCGACTCCGCGTCCGTGGGGTCCGCCTGGCCCTCTGGGCTGGAGGTGAGCCGCGTCGGCTCGTCCGGGATCGGGCCCAGCGCCAGCGCATACCTCTGGAAGTCCTCGCCGGGCCGCGCGGCGCGCTCGCGCAGCTGCTGCGCCTGCTGGTACGCCGCGCCCAGCACCCGGCTGGTGTCGAGGGTCCTGCTGACCTCGGAGGGACGCGCGGTCAGCTCCAGGTCGGGGCGTTCCATCGCAGAGTCGGGAGCGGGGGAAGCAGAAGCGTTGTCTCCGCCGGGGGGAGGTGCCGACTCAGTGTGCTGGCTGGGAGCGGGGGGTGCATATTCGCTGTTCGATTCACTGCTCGTCTCGCTGGTTGGAGGTCCCGAGTTACTGTACAGACTGGGCGTGGAAATCCTCGATCCACCGGGGTACTCTCTGCACGCGTCAAGCCCTGACGTGCCGTCACTGCTGGCTGCGAGAGGTTCCAAATTACCACTCCCCCCACTGGAGGGAGAGCGTCCCGATTTTTGGTCCCAGCTGGGATCGGAGCGCCCAGATTCGCTGCTGTCGCCGCTAGGAGTGCACTGTTCTGTATTCTTCCGGTCGACATCTCTCCTGCGAGGTGGCTCCTCCAGCCGCTTGCAATCTCCGCCGCCCGAGTCCTGGCCCGACGGCGAGCCGCCGCCAGCGCGCGCGCCGCGCCCCCCGCCCCCACCCCCCGCGTCCGTTGGCAGCGCGCCGCAGCTGCAGCCGCTGGCCGCCGGGCACGAGCACCCCCGGGTCAGAGCGACGTCACTCGGCGCGTTCTCAGAGGTCTCGGTCACCGCCATGCCGTCAGAGTCGCCGAAGAGCCCCTCTGCTGAGCGGCGCGACTCTGCCGAGAGGTCGGCGGCCTCCTGATTATCGGCGGTGTCGCGGGGTCGGTCGGGGCTGGGATCTGGCGTGGAGCCGTCTGGCGCTGCACTGCCCTGAGGCCAGGCTTCCGCCATGGGTGCGGGCTGGATTTGGAGGAGTGCTGATAGCCAGGCGGACGGATGAGTGACAGCCAATCGAAAATCAGTAGATTGTAGTCAGAAACTGTCGTTCACTAAAACCTGAAACAAGTCATGAATCTTAGCGACAAGGACGTCGTCCCACTTTGCGTTAATCGGTCCGGTTTAAGGAAAACCAAACCGGATGGCAATACCTCCTTCCCAAAACGCAATGGTACAGTGATAGCTTTCCGTCTGATGTAATACACCTTGCCTGCGAAACACAGCGTCAGCAAACGGCGGGAGCTTAGTCGTACGCAACTGGTTTGCTCTTACCCAGCTCATCCAAGAGTGCCCCAGCCCCACAGCGGATGGCCGCCTCACCTACCACCCGGCTGCAACAAAGGCTGTTGCCGGAAGCAGATACCCGAACACGACACCCGAACCACCGCCAGCGCTGCGGGTGCGATGGCAGAACTCACCACGTACTGCTCTGTCCAGCTCAGCTGGACGCCACGGCCGCCACGGCAGGCCTGTGGGGCTTCTCGCCGCGTGAAGCCGGTTCCGAGTGATGCCGCTCACAGGCCCGGTCTGGGAGCAGCGGGCGAGCAAGGCCGCGCCACGGACACAGAGCTCAACACGTGAAAGCCAGTGGGCGAGCTCGGCGAACGACGGGAGAACGGCGAGAATATCACGAGCGAATCACCACCCACACTCACTGAGAACCGGTGCTCAACTGCGCGCGGGCCGCTCAGCTGGCGCCGACAACCAATAGCAGTGCTTGGCGAGCTTTGGTTCGTCGCCTGAGGCAGGGCAACAGCTGACCTGGCCGGCTGCAAGGTATCGGACGCCGGGCGGTCACGGAAATACTGCAGCTCTAAATCACGTGGCAGCCCGGACAGAGCTGGCGGATTAAGCGCGCTTGGCGTCTGGCGCCGGTGCGGCCCCCAGGCATGTCTGTTTTCCTTTGCCCGCGCTCCTTACCAGGTCACTGACCCCACTGCCGGCTGAAATCGTCCGTACGCATTGGCAACGCACCATCCAGCGGATCCTGTACGTGACGGAAAAGGTCTGGGCCGCGTTCCTCATTGACAAAGTACTCACTTGGGTTGCTCCCTATGACGACTAGAGTAACTACGCCATACATAAACGACTATTTCTATTCTCCAAGCCGTAAAAGCTATTGTGGCGCACTTGCCTCCTGACGTCATAGATTGCAACTTGTGGACGGTTGTTGGTAGTGCGGGACGCGGTCCTGGTGGTTGCCCGACGCACGTGGCAGCCGTCACGTTCCACACGCCCGGTCCCGGCATAACTGGGACCTTCCGTGCGTGTATTTGGCTGTTCTAGGTATCCCAGACCCCTGCGATACGGGGTTCGCATGGGGTCTCGCGAACGTCGTGTAGAGAAATAGCTTTAAACCCCGCTTCACCCCAATCGACGTGACAAAACCTAATAACTATCAGTCGGGTACGACGGAAACTTGTGCAGGAATCCAATCAACCAAGTGGAATCCAGTCAAACCCTGGAGCCAACTCCGCGCAACCGAAATTGTGAGCTTATTTAGCTAATGAGGCAAGCTTAAACTGAATAAGCTGAGTGATTAAGTTCACTATTTCATCGATTCGGATTGGGACTCGACTTCCACAGCTTCAAACATCATCCGAGAAGCTAGTAAAGTGGGAAGTGTTCCACATTTGTAAGGGAGTTTGAAATCAGATAGCCATTTTGAAGATCATTTAGTGCAGTTCATGGCGCTACCATTCTTGAGACTCAAAACCCACTGTTTTTTTACATAGATGCCCGCAATCTTGTGCATACCACTTTGTGTAGGCTATTCCAAGGTAACCCAGCCATACATGACACCATAAAACGTCACGAAAATACCGTCATTACATTGGCCACGCAGCGCTCAAGGCCAACATAAATGTAACTGTCAAGCAGTTTGTGTCTGCCGCGCATTGCCACAACTACTGACACCAACGAACTGTAATTGGCTATGCACCAATGTTATGGATGCAGTTCAAGATTCGAACACGAACCACGTTTTGTGCTACATAATGCAGGAAATGGGACACTGGTACCTGTTATGACGGAAATAAGACAGAGAATAGCGCCTAACCGAAGATGCGACCGCAAGCAAACAATATCAGATCTCAAATAATTATGCGAGAGCACCACGAGGAAGGGCCAAAACACGCGCACATCACGATACTTGAGTTTTATCAATAGCGCAGCGATAGCACGATACCTCACGAAAAGTCGAAGCACTACAAGCAGGTCGGCCCGTGCGCAATGATAGGAATATTCCACGGCCAGTTGGGCTGTCCCTTCGACGTCCTGCAAACGATCTATCATGCAGTCAAACGACGACGTGTTAAGAAGTATATATACTAGATAGTGAAGTTGTGTTGTCGATTGCATTTTTGCACTAAACACATGCGGATAATTACAAGTGAGCTGATTTCATCACATGCCATGCGTGCCCCAATATCGTCAAATGCGGAACATTCCCTTCAAAGCAGATGTTCCGAATTTAAAATATTGAATCGAGCATCAGATATGATTAGATAAGCTCACTTCAAAGTATTGGTATACTTTAGGGCGCAGAAGACTGATTTAGGCCAAACAGTTTCCTGGCTAAGTAAATATGCTCCTTAACATGTAATTGTTTGATTATGTCTCGTACCTTGCACAACATTGATTGAGAGCCAAGTGCCGTTCTATTTGGAAATCATGTTCAAGAACGCCAGATGTGAGCGATTCGACAATCATATTTTTATTGGCTTTGATAGCAGCACTACGACACTCCAAGCTTTCGTCGCAGAGTTCTGCTGTTGACCCATGATTTCCCGATCGGATTGCGGGTCCACGGATTGCGATGCAAGCATTGCATGGCTTGGGTGCTGACTTCAGAAATTCGTCCAATCAAAGCCGCTGAGCAAATCTTAATTAACGATTTTAAATGCACAAGCATTCATGTACTAAAACATTCTTTGTTGAATGTCGGCTGGTGCAATTGTCGGGTTCCTGCTCCCTGATACCAGCACATGGCAAAAGTCCGATGCCATCAATTACTATCATCTGAAAGGCTATCATACCATTTGATATGTAGTTAGACACCATACTACACCATGCATGGTGATGAGTACGCACACAAAAAGTAAGCATGAATATAGACAGTAAAAAATGCGCATAAATTTGCACATATTTGAATACTTTTGCCATCTGCTCTGTTGTCAGGAAACAGCTATGTCGGAGCACGTGTTGAAAACTATTGTCATCAACTCTAACTGTGTTGGAATCAAATCTGGATTCATTTTAATTGTTTGACAATCGCTTGCTCTCAGTCTTAGTTGGATTCGACTCATTCGTTTTTTCGGACTCTGAATCACTTTTACCCAAGCAGACTTAAGTCCTTATGTGGCTACATAAAGCCTAGTATTTTCCTCTTTCGTAGAAATAAATGACATTTATTTGGCCTAGTTAGTTTGAAAAAACGGCAAACCATTCAGTGATTTTCTGAAGGAGCCATTGACACCGATGCCGGTGAACTATAGCCAGATCAAGTCATTCATTGTCTTACACCGATGCGAAAGTGATTTCGTCCTGTTAGAAACAAAAAAAAGACATCCGTGCGTTTATTTTGCATGCCTTTCCATCACCTATTCCCATTTTTGCACGTAAGGCACCATGCAAAAATGTTTTTGGAGATATTTTCTGTCGCAAAGTTAATAGTGATCTTTCTTGATCGCCGTAAAAACATTTTAGAATGTGGAAATGAATAATCTGATACAATATATACTGGACCGGGGCAAACTGATGTCAGGTCAGCAAGAGACGACTGTCCGTTTTGGCACAAATTTCCATTGGAAATTTAGGTGTAGAGGCTTGAAAGTCCGCAGCGTACTTTTTATTCTCCAGTTTACATGAAGCCAGGCAGAAATATTGTAAGCTATTCAAAAACCATCGTACACAAAGCACCGTATATATGTACAAATAAACAACTCACAAATATCCCATTATCCATGTTCATGCTGGAAAAGGATGATTTAGCCGTTTTCTTGTTTCAATTATCTTTTTCCTCAAACGCACTCACACACACACACACACACACACATATATATATATATATATATATATATATATATATATATATATATATATATATATATATATGTATGCGTGTGTGAGTATGTGCTTATGTATATATGTACCAAAACCAATCTATATATATATATATATATATATATATATATATATATATATACATGTATATGTATATGTGTGTGTGTCTGTATGTATGTGCGTGTATGTGTATACAAGGGATTACGCACGACCGACCCCACACCTACTGAAGCATTTTACTTTGCCACTGTACATCAGCTTATCGGGGCCTTGGTCATCACCGCCGGGCGGCATGGCCTTTCAGCTATGGCCTTTCACCTAGTCCCGCGCACGGCGCGGCGAAAATCACGCAGCTGAGCCGAATAAGCATTTGGAATTAGGCATCGATAAATAATTAAACATGTGGAGTGGGAAATGAGTCGATTGACATAGTGATTTGTGTGGTAGTCTGCTCATATATATATATATATATATATATATATATATATATATATATATATATATATATATAAAACGTATGTGATAGTACGTGCAAGGACGCTTGTATCAATGTGGTATGGTAGTATGTGGTAGTCTGGTCATATATATATATATATATATATATATATATATATATATATATATATATACATACATACATAATGTATGTGATAGTACGTGCAAGGACGCTTGTATCAATGCCATTGCGAAACCATAAGACTCTCATGCCCCAATGTGCTCAGGAACGGCTCTAGGACTGATCCATGGAAGGAGCTTTTTTACCATCATAGGAATGCTAAATAACCATTCTATGCCATATTTACTGAAAGCTATGAAGTGCCGAAGGCGGATGTAGATGCGGTGCGAATGGCATGCCACCATGACGCATCGACGTTTTTTTTTTTGTGCTGAGAACGGTGGGTGTCTCCCATGTGGCGTCTGTCCACTTGTCGGTCTTGTATTGTGCGTCAAATACACAGATATGGTAGAGGATGATTAAGGTAACACGGGCGGATCCAGTGAAAGCTATTAGCCAAACACAATCTAGGTTACAATAAACAGTTTTGCATGTTTTCGCATCCCGTTTTCGTAACGGAATGTTTATTGCTTCCCAGTGGAGTTCAAATCCTGCAGAAGGGAATGCGTCCAGTGACAGCGGTAAATGCAGGTGCTGGAATATGAATAAAAGTGGCAGTCTGCACGCATCTCGTTGCTATAGCACAGTGCAATTTTCACCCAACAATTCCGAACACCCCGGGTCCGGTGTCGCAATAAAACAGGTGCCTGAGCAACTGGCTGTAGACTGAGCACTTCCACGGACAAATCAATGTTGTGTGAGCCGCGGCATGGCGAAATAACGCCTCGCGACCTACAACCAACGCTGATATGTGTTCCATTTCAGCGCTCCTCATGGGGTTGATGTGGGACATACGATGCAAATTATCCTGAAACCTGTATATTCCTACACCAAATATTGGCTCAGAAAAGTCAACCCGTATGTAGGGTATATCAAAGTGATCCAGTTTGACCATAGACAAACGGCTGACCTTTGACCAGTGGAATCATAAACAGCGATGTGTTTTGGTTTCTTATGGCTATTCATGGTTACTATGGGTTTGATACCAAACCCAGGACATAATTTTCCCGTTTCATTACCTTAGTTGACCTAGAATGAAATAAAGGTTCATTTCAGCTTCATTGGTTCATGTGAAAAACAGCTGTATCAAAACTATTTAAAAAAAACAAACGTAAGATTAGGAGACATGCTTCAATTTCACCCACTGATCAACCACCATCCAATGGACTCCAGCTGATCGTAATCAGCATACGGTGGGGGTCAAATTGATCTCCAAAGGCCTTTCCGGAATGGTTTATGAACGGCACGGCGCAGCCGTGTCAAATTTTGCATAGCTGTGGACAACTGAACAGCAGATCGTTTGGTATAAAAATTGAGATTCACCTTGTGAGGTCACTGACCTACGGCAGGCCAAAGTCGGGTCATGGATTGGGCGAAGTCATTTCCTAGAGAATCATTCAATCTGATGCAGTAGCGGAGTGTTATACGAAACCATACATCTCTGAAATTCTCTTCTAGGCAGTACAATAATTGAATGCACAAAGTTCACTGAACTGGGGTCAGGTATGAAGGTCAGAATGAGGCCTAAACCAACCTGTTTCATGACTTGAGGGCTTGCTGTATGGGGTAGTTTCTAGCACTCACCACGTATCTATTAATAACAGGAACCGCATTATGCATCTTCATTGAACTACTTTAAGGTTAAAATAGGTCATTGGTCTCAAATGACCCAGATACATATTTTGTTAGGAGCATACTGCCAAAAGTAACCTTTGTCGCTTATTCAAATGCAAAGCTCAACGCAGTTTTGTATGATTTTACTCATCATGACATTCGGAAGGTCAAAAAGGGCCCCCGACCTTAAATAAATGTGACCTTTTCCTTAGAATAGTTATTGAGGTTCTGGCGGCACTTTGTGGACCAACATGTAGTTTGACCTTGTTTAACCTTTTTGTGGCCAAGGTCACCACCTAGGGCCCCCAAATTTCGACACAAGTGAGTTTAGGTGCAGGCCAACACACCCAGTGCATTTGGTGTCTATAGCTCTCTTAACTTGTGAGATCGCAGGGGTCAAATTGACCCCCCACCCGAGCAAAGGGTATTTAACAGGTCACCCAGGCGCGTGTCAAAAGCCAAATTGAATGGAACTGCATCAATTTTTACGATACAAATGTCAATCAACACTTAATACCATTGCTTCCTGATAAACAGCCTTAAAAAGTAAGCAGTGCTCTTGTTTGACATTTGCGACCTATGCCTCCAATGACCCACCAAAATGTGAAATATAGCAGGATTTGAGCTCTACGCATCAAAGCTTTTCTTTGATCCTTTTTAGCCCCTATTTTTTGGTACATGTAGTTCTTGAGGCTCTCGAGAGCCGCCGGTGGGGCGCTGGGTTTTTCCGACCCATTTGATGGCCGACTTAAAAGACCTGGCACACCATCCAATTCTTTTTTCGTAACCAATGAGGAATCTGGTATCTAAGGTTTAACCACTTTTTACAGCACTTTGAAGCTTTTACAGCTTACAGCATATAGTACTTTGAAGATTTTTCAGGTTGCAACCTACAGTGCTTTGAAGTTTCACAGTCCCACAAAATCCTAAAAACCGGAAATATCGCTTCTTCCGCCCTTTGTATTCGGTCATCAAGTACTGTTGACTAGAACACCGTCGTAATGGAAGTGCTACAAATGTTGTCAGCAACCAGCCACCTTGTTTTTTTTCTGAATGAGCCGAGGAGGAGTTCTTCCATAAGACTGAAAATGGGCAGAAGAAGAGGAGTGAGCGAGGGGGAAGGGAGAGCATGGTGATATGATATTACAAATACAAGTCAACTATCCTTCAGTTGTGAACTTATTAGTTGGCGTGCGTCGTGTTCTCGGCCTACCGTCATAGCGTCATAATCGTATGGGACACAGTCCAACGGTGGTTGCCAAATGCTGCCACTCAACACTCGCGCGTTTGCATGGGTTACCGTGGAAAACGCGGACGTAGACTCTGGGACAGAGCAGTAATAAAACTGCATTCCTCCGACTTTGATCACGAAAACTGAACGGAAGTACGAGCAGAAGAATTAGTTGGAAATGGATTTTGTCCGCCCTATCTCACATTATGCATGCTTGGATTCTAAAATCCCATGTTCATTTTCGTATTTTGAAGCTGTTTGTGGATGTTTGCTGTATTGGAATAAGATAATCCTTTTCAGTCTGAATCGCTCTTTGTTCTATCCAACTGACCGAAAAAATGCAAGCTGGAGATGCAAATGTGACCTGCGAGCTAAGGCACACACACAGCTGGTTTCAGATAGGTGGCGCTAGTAGAGTGATGAACGTAAGAGATCAGTTTGTCATTTACGCGCCAGATGTCGCCTCGTGTGCAAAACTCTCTTTCTGCTCTCTGGCGTACAACAAACACCAGTACCCAGCGCCGCACCAATTTTGGTAAAGGCGGGGGAAATAGTGGTACAGAGCTTGATATAGGTTCCCATGTGACCCGCTCGACCCAAACAAAGCGCCCAAATTGATCCAACTTTACTTTGTGGGGTCCTGCGTACTGTTTTGTCCAATCATGCCGGTGGACGCATTCATTGCAGGGCCCGCGCTTTGACCATTATTGAGATACCATATATTTCCGGACAGGGTACCCCATGGGAAGAGCATAGGACAGTCCATTACCTTACTCAGTCAGCGGGTGGAGGCCTTTTGTCCCAGCCTGGGGATCCCACTGGCTACCATTCTGGCGACGCCGGGGCCGGGGCTCTCTTGTCGGTACGGAGACTCTCAGAGCAATACATCACACAGTATTTCCTTCCATGATCATTGAGACCCCATGACTGGAGCTATCGGTTCGGATCAAGGCAAAGGGCCCTCGCAGACATAACAAGATCAGCTACCGGCACAGTGGCTCAATAACTGACACAGAGGCTACAACTCGGCCCATCAGCTCCCTGGCCAAAATAGGATCGGAGACCCCTATGCGACATGGGCCCCTCCAATGTCTCATTTTAGACCCTTTCTTTACAATTTGTCACATCACCTTCGTTGTCAGAGGGCTGAGACCAACGCGAAAGGCCTGTGGACTTCGGGGCCCCATCCATATCTTTGATATCTAATGGACCCCTGACCTACTCAGGCTCATTGCCGATTCAAGATCCTCTGTAAAATACTGTGGACCTTCGCCTTCACAGATGCAGGCTTCACAGACACTTTCACAAGCTCCCCACGCTATCCCAGAGGCCTAGACGAAAGCAAGAGGTCTTCTGGCTGACATTCGAGTGCCAAGACCTTGTGGGCCGGGTCCTTTAATATGACCTCCAGCCAGCCCTTAAGGCTTTCCGGGTCTCCGCTTTGGCCCTCGCTCATCGGTACCGAGAGCTCCTTAGGACCAATCGGGACGGAGGGAGAAACACTTGACACCTGCGTCGCCCTGTTTGCGCCCTATAGCACCCTCCATAACACGTCAGGCTGTTCTTGCGTGCGATTCACCCCAGCTCATACTTGTTTACCGCATATTTTGAGCTGCACATGTCTGCATTCCAATCGTCCTCTTACCCCCTTTCGCGGAAAATCCTGCATTCTCGATCGTCTGCTGGCGCCGCCTTTTGACCGCAGCCGGCCACCGCGAGACGCGACGGGCGCCCAGCCGCCGCTGGCCCCGCTCCCGCCCTTAAGCAGCCGCGGGGCCGTCTGCAGCGCGGCGAACTTCTCCGCAGCACGGCTCCGTGATGAGCGTGCATATTACGTAGCCAATGTTATGTCAGCAGGTGTTCCTCGCAGATCTGCCTGATGTGCTTCGTCGGTGATGGCATGACTTGGATTTTTACTTTCCATCGGATGTTAGGTTTGCTGACCATACCGAGCTGAGGCCCGGATTCTGTGATAGCCAAGAGCGCAGGAGAATCGAGGCAGAAACTAGCAGAGATCACCGTCGCAGCACTGAGGAACAGCACGGGATCGAAGGGGTGCACGTTGAGTGGGAAGCACAACTAAGTCGGGTCTCTTAGTCACACGTCCAAGACGCTTATCGTACTTTCATAGTCGAAATCATGTGAAACCTTGACTATGCGATGAAAGCCGGACTTGCATAACACAATGTTAACCAAGACACGTTCATGTTTGACACGCACCAGGTAGCTGAGTTCCGTTAAAGCATTGACTGAACGGCTTATCGGT
Organism: Pollicipes pollicipes; assembly: GCF_011947565.3. NCBI lineage: Eukaryota > Metazoa > Arthropoda > Thecostraca > Pollicipedomorpha > Pollicipedidae > Pollicipes > Pollicipes pollicipes. The sequence continues at coordinate 44,649,585 of NW_023596576.1, read as the reverse complement.
ACCGTAAATTGTTTTCCCTCCGCGATGCTGTCACCCTTTGGACTTGGCCCAATGCGTCGCGCCTGACTTCCCCGAGCACAGTTACGGGCGCCTTGTGGGCCTTTGCACCGTTACTTGCGGGGAGGCTAACCGTAACGGGCGTTCGGTCTGATCAGGTATAGCGACAGCACGAGAGCTCTCTGTCCGGCACTCATCCCATCGACCGAGTAAGCTCTCCCACCACCGTCTGCTACCACAGTCACGAACTGCAGTATGGGGTCTGCGCAGGTCACTGAAATACCCCCAATGCTCGGCACTCCCTGGTGCCAATCAGGCTTCTAAAGGGAGGGACAGGGGCGACTCTGGAAAGCGAGCTTGGAGATGGCTTGTATGACAATGACAAACGTGAAAAGGGCGCTATTCCGAAGCATCATGATGAATGCAAATTATTATCACAGTGACATCAATTTCACTGCAGTTATTGTTGCTAAAGGTGTATGGGTAAACAACAGAACATATAATGAGGTACAGCTCTCAACCAATTCATGCCAATTATCAGGACAGATCAACCTGCCATGCCGTTATCCCCTGCCCAACCCTAGTCATGCGACACGGGTACGGCCTGGTCTGTCACATGAACTCAACGTTTTCATCCCCGCCCTAGTCATGCGACACGGGTACGGCCTGATCTGTCACCTGAGATCAACGTTTTCATCCCCACCCTAGTCATGCGACACGGGTACGGCCTAATCTGTCATCTGAACTCAGCGTTTTCATCCCCACCCTAGTCATGCGACACGAGTACGGCCTAATTTGTCATCTGAATTCAACGCTTTCAAACACGTCCCAAGGAACGTGCAGGAGGCTCCTTCAGTTCGAATGTTACCAGAGTGCCAACTCGTATTACCTGACACGTTAACGACTTACGGCTGTTAGCAACACTGCTCTGGAAGAATGAACTAATTCGTCCATAGCTCGCCTTTACTCAACACGGTGAGAAAAATCTGTTTATATTTTGGCGATTACAAAGATCTCTCAGCTATTCCCTTGCATGATATGATAAAATATCATTTAAACCCGAATAATCCACTTATGCACTTATAAGCGATATTCATAACTACTCATTTAAATTTTGGCAGCTTCGATGGGTCGTTCCCTGCAGCAGCGTCGGTAGGCATGCACGTAAATCCTGCACTGAATATGCTGGAGCAGAGGTAAGAAACATCGCACTAGCTCTGCGTGTGATGTTCTGAAAGTTATGTGTGTGTCGGCCCGCAGAGTTTTAATTCGCATCATTCAGGGTTGCCTCTTTCAAATGAGCTGCCAGATCGTTTCGGATGGAAGTAAAATGGCAAGTAGCTCTTCGTATCTCCTTATAAAGCTAGGCCAGGTCAAAGTGTGTCGACAGTTGTGTCTAACAGGTGGCTTTAGGGCATCTGATGACATTCAATAACCACTGAAATTGACCTTAGATGACTTTTCGTTGAGAATTGTCATTTGGTAACGATTCTGTTGTAAACGGTTCATGCTGTAATGCTTGGGGATGTTCTGCCTTGCTGTTGTGAAGCGTACATTTAGCCTGCTCCAGGATATTCGGAACAAGGATAGCATGACCGTGAAGTTGAATGTTCATTACATCTCCCCTGGCAAGCTTGTTTTAAGTTCGCGCATGCCCGGGCAAAAACACTTCCAAGCAAAGATCTAGTAGAGTCCGCTGAAAAAGTAATGAAGACCCATGACGTTTTCTAGTACACATCTCCGTTGTTTACATTAGGTCACGATGCATTAAGCACACCTTCAAACACTATGTAAGAATGTCTGGCACGCACATGCCGCGAATGTACCCTGGAACGCTGATTTGCACACGTTTGACGTGAGATGTTGGAGAAAGAAACTATAGGTCTGTCATGCGACATAACAGAAGAGTCAACTTGTACGGCGAAATAGATATAGAGAGAAGGGTACGGAATTCAACCTTCCGGGGCAGGGGATAGCTCCAAATCTAGAGAAGCTCCGTTCAAAAATTGCGGGAATTTTTCGTAGAGGTCGTCGTAACCAATGCGTCTGTTGAATCTCTTTTGAGAAAACTAGACCAATTTTTTTTATGTCTTCATTTTTGGTACGATGCTTTCGCAGCGTGGACGTTGACTTTTGCGCAATTTTTGTGCAAAAACATTGTTCGTTGCAGGCTATGACATGTTGCGAGCGCTTAGTTTCTTACGCGCTTGTTGCATGCCTTTTGTCTTTGAAATATCATGCATGCATGGATATCGCTAATGATGATTTGCAGCTAGGATTCTCGTGTGCACGGTGTAACGGAATCCACCAAGGCCCATGCTCTTCACTGGCCTTCCCAGGCCTCAAATGCCTTGAGGTATGACGACCTTCAAGGATGAAAGAGCGCCGACCAAAACCTGAGCGTCGATATTCTACGAGCCATGCTTGATGACTGTAGCGAACATAACGACTTGCGAATAACTGAAAACCTACAGTGCTTTCAGTGATGGTTGCGAAATTGCAATTAAGAATGGGGTCAGGAATATAATGGATACAGCCGCATAAGTAAACTACCATGCTGTGTACCTCGGAAACCGGTTGCAGAATATCATGGCTTTTGTTCTTGACACATAACTGTGTGTCAGACTCGACCTATTTTCTCAAGAATTTGAGATGTACAGCTGCTGGATGCACTTTGCACAATGATGAACTCAATTCGTACTGGAAACTTCCGACAATGTTGGCCTGCCCAAGTGGCGCTTGAGATTTTCTCTAGGGTCGTCTTCGTGGACTTCCAGTGCCGTAATATCTTATTAGTTTTGAAGTCGCATGCGCCCCAGTATTTCGCCATATCACCGCCGCATAGAACTCCCGAAACTAAGTATGACGCCTGCTCGTGATATGCAGGCGAGTGCTCCGGTGGAATTTACCCACCCCCCGAGCAGGGTTGTGGTTCCTGCCGTGTTACGGTGCACGCGTGGTAGCTTCACCATAAAATTGAGTACACTGGCGGTGGGAGGCCAACCAGTGTCATGCTTTCACATTGTTCTGGTATATGTCTACTGTTCTTGAACTTATGTTACGCGGTTTGAGGGAGAAAAAAGGTTAAATCCTTTCTTAACGGGCATCAGCTGATAAATTCGGCACCTGTTTGAAGAAAAGATTCCTCCAGTCTTCATACGGCGTCCTCGTCTCCACCACAAGGACACGAGGAGCGTTTTTTACTTGGTGTTCACCTGTTGGCGACCCTGGAACTGCCAACACGCCATTGTCTCGGTTGATACCCTGGGAAACGTGGCCAGATCACGATGTTTGTCTTGCACTGGCGTCAAAAAGGCCGAGCGCCGGACCATGTTCGGATGGAGATAATTGGGCCGCGTCAAAAGTGTGTGACCTCTCTTAAAAATTTTCCAAATAAATTGAATTATAAATTAAATGAACGTCACATGAAGATGCGGACGGGTGCACGCGGGCTTGCACACGGAGTCACGTAAGTTCCAGGAACGTCCGTCACGCAGTCACGCAGTCACGCAGTGTGCCACCAAAATTTGATCGCCGACTTTAAACTTGATTTATGATTTGCATGTTTGTACTCGTGTAACAGGGCAAGCATAAGCGGTGCCTTGTAAATACATTTTGCCTACCGTCTTGTAGAATTGGCTTTGAGATCAGATTCGTTGTGGACATGTATAGATTGCTGCTATAGTCCGAACCCCACCACGCCAATGCGCAGCCCCAGCCTTACGGACAGTCTTTGCCCAGATGTTTTAGCGTGGAGCGTAATGCCATAGCCCGACTGCCGTCGTTTCAGCCTCTCAGCCAGTCACTAGTTGACGGCAATGCCAAAACACAGAAGTGTTGTTACTGGGAAGCGAACTTACAAAACTGGCGCCAATCTGTCAGGCTCTACAGCGGGATTCATGATTAGTTGTAAGCAGTAATACGCAAATGCTCTTCTTAGAAACAGATCTAACGTGCAATACCGCTTCCCGTGTCTCAAATAGCACACGGGCACAACGGATTCCGTGCGTGTGTGGCGCGGTCAGACGTTCCTGGAACTTCTACGTCCTTCAAAACGCTCTGAATCACCCTCTGATCCGCTGACGTCTGCCATGAGCTGTCATCCCGCCGCGGCGCGCCCTTGTCCGGCGCGGACCGCATTTTTGGTGCCAGGCACCTCCCGGTGCTGTCTGGGGCCGGCTCCGACGCCGACCGGCACCGCAGAACGCGCGTGACGCGTCACGTGTCAGGACACGACCCGGTGACGTCACCGCGGAAGCGGCTGCGGTGACCTCAAGGTCGCGGCTGCGGCCGGGGAGGATTAGAGGAGGGGGTCACGAAGTAGGTGGTACGGCGAGTGCTGCGACATTAGTTCTGCATGACGGAGTACCGTAGAAGTACTTTTGCAAGAACTTCTATAGACTTAAACTATGCGCACCATATCTTCTACAAATATTCATTCATGCACGACATAAGTGTGCTCGATATGAGTGTAGTGTAGAGTGATCCACGTCAAAATAACTTCTTCAAAAACTTGCAAACACTTGTATGCAGACTTTTATGGAACGCTGTGCCACTTCAACCGTAAATACTTCTTGCGCGACATGAGTGTTGCAAGGTAATTTTCTGCTGCAAAAACCTATCCTAAAAAACTACAAAAAATATCCGTCATTTCTTCTACAGCAAACATTTGTCAATTCCTTACCTATACGCGACATTCCTTCGACTGCTTGAGTTACATTTAGTATTGCCGACAGACGACAAAGCTTGGAAGCAATGCGAAACTTACACCAAAAGCTTCCGTCTCCCATGACGTCTGCGACAAATAGCCACACAGCCTTTAATAAACGATATTTCTCCCATTGCCAACGTTTATACGCGACATGTACACCATATGATACAGGCCATTCTCCACAAACCACACCCGTCAGTTTTTCCACTCGTACATGAAGCCCCACCAAAATCCCGGGGCAGCATGTACCTGGAAACATTTGGACGGGCGAAGTCATTCTAGACTTTCCCACTCCATAGTGTATGCTTTTTTCTCGACAGACCCACAACGCCAATATTTCTGCGCAACATTTGTCACCAAAAAGAAGGTGGACCGCTGTGTTTTAGTGTTGCAAAGCAGACTTGGAGTCCAGCCAGGGAAAACGGCCAAGCCTGCCCCAAAATATATAAAACACAACGTTTCGCCGAGCGAGACACGCCTCTCCATCTACAATGAGCGGTAGATGGGGTCCCAACTAAATGTAGTGCTAAACCCCTGACCTTGTGGTCACTAAAGCGCAATATTTATCTTCTACAATGACTTATATTAGGCTCTAATACTACACAACCAAATAAATACTTCAACTAGTCATGCCCATCATAAATGCCATGCTGCCAAAACTACGGCGTTTACGCTTACGCAAAAAGACGAGAAATCGGGACAATAACGTAACATAGCAAGACAAATGAGCCCTCGCATTGGTGCCACTAACTTTAAATCGCAGTATCGGGCGGATGTAATCCTTCCTAACCTGCAATTAAATCCAACCTTGTTAGGCGCCCATGCCTTTTGAACTCCACGGCCCAAGTATCGGCAGGAGTAATGTAGTGGATAACCAATGACTGCTTAAGTATTTGCAGTAGAACTGATGACGTGTGTAAGTTTTTAGAGGATAAATTTTATCGCGTGGCACTTATTCCGTGTATGTGTATTGACAGTAAAGGTACTGCAGCACTCCTGGCGGTAGGAGCTTTACTGCAGCACTAATATCGCGTAACCAGGAGGGGGACCGCCAGAGTTCCACAGAGCTCAGACCGACTCTCCAGGATGACAGGTACGCGGCGGGTTGGCCGCGACAGCAGCCGGTGCTGTCGCAGGGTTGCCGCTGAACGGCTTCCTCCAGGGTGTCGGTTATTGCTCGCCCATGCTCCGCGTGTGCGCTGCGCTGGCGCTGGGGCAACATGGTGACGGGGCGCTGTGGCGGCATGGTGACGGAGCGCTGGGGTGGCATGGTGACGGAGCGCTGGGGCGGCATGGTGGCGGAACGCTGGGGCGGTGTGGTGACGGAGCACTGGGGCGGCATCATGGTAAATCACTAAGGCAGCATGATGACGGAGCGCTGGGGCGGCATGGTGATGGAGCGCTGGGGCGGCATGGTGACGGAGCGCTGGGGCGGCATGGTGACGGAGCGCTGGGGCGGCATGGTGACGGAGCGCTGGGGCGGCATGGTGACGGAGCACTGGGGCGGCATGGTGACGGAGCACTGGGGCGGTGTGGTGACGGAGCGCTGGGGCGGCATCATGGTAAATCACTAAGGCAGCATGATGACGGAGCGCTGGGGTGGCATGGTGATGGAGCGCTGGGGCGGCATAGTGACGGAGCGCTGGGGCGGCATGGTGACGGAGCGCTGGGGCGGCATGGTGACGGAGCGCTGGGGTGGCATGGTGACGGAGCGCTGGGGCGGCATGGTGGCGGAGCGCTGGGGTGTCGTGACGGAGCACTGGGGCGGCATCACGCTAAAGCACTAAGGCAGTATGATGACGGAGCGCTGGGGCGGCATGATGGCAAATCACTAAGGCAGTACGATGACGGAGCGCTGGGGCCGCATGATGGTAAACCACTAAGGCAGCACGATGACGGAGCGCTGGAGCGGCATGATGGCAAAGCACTAAGGCAGCACGACGACGGAGCGCTGGGGTGGCATGATGGCAAACCACTAAGGCAGCACGATGACGGAGCGCTGGAGCGGCACGGTGACGAGGGTTTGGGCGGCATGATGCCGGATCGCCGGTGTGGAGTGATCACGGCGGCCGGCGTGGATTGTGGACGTGAAGGATGAGCTGACCGGAATTTCCCGAGCACCCGCTGGCGGGCCGCACACGATAATCCGCTTCTCAGCTCCAAGGGCAGGAAAGTACTGCTTTGCCCTGGATAACGAACAATGATTAAACTAAGAGTATGCCGATTAGCGCTGTGGCATATGCAGCCTCGTGCCTTTTAATGACCATAAGGTGCTTGTATGGTGATCATGCAGCTGGGCTGAATTAATGACCAAACTGTGCGCAGCAAATACTGCCTCCAGAGTTACGTATCATGTATCAGTATCATGAGTTACGAGTCCTTACGCTGCCAATAACAGATCTTCATCGTACAATAATGTACCATAAACAACGCCACCACGCAAGAGTAGGTCATAAGATGCAGAAAATGGTGAAAACAGGAGCTCATCGCAGTTTCTTGCATGTGTTAAGCCCAGTGGAAGGAAGTTCCAGACTTCATGTTTTAAGTATCCCCATCAGTGCATAACATTCATACCAAGCCGACAGGTGACGAGCGTTCAATATTGCTACATATCTAGAGAAGAAATCTCGCTTAGTGTTTTATGACAGTATTAGATGATCAGCTTACATTCGTTCGGCCATCGGGATCAGGCAGCTCAATATATGTATGTTTGGATCTCGTTACATTGACGTTGTTTTGCGACATTTTAATATGTATATACATATATATATATATATATATATATATATATATATATATATATATATATATATGTACGTATACATATATGTATAGATATGTATCTTTTGTCAGTTGGCGTGTCATTTCATTTTGTAAAATATATTGCCTGTGCTTGCCTCGCCGTCTACTGCACCAAGCCACTTGGGTGCGTCCCGGTGTGCACCAGAGAGGAGCTGGACTACCGGAGCAGTCGCCCGCCCTAACTGTCGTGGACAGATATTCCCGATGTGAAGAGCCGGTCCTGGTGATATGTGCCGTCGTACGATGCATTCTTTTGGTCGTGTATTGAAACATGACTTTTCTATACTTTTCGTGGATCACACATTGTCATGTCGAGTTGGAAGGCTTGAACTTTATTCACGTCGTATTCGAGTGGTACCAGTTGCAAGTCTGGAGCTTTTTGTTCTCGCTGCCAAATCCGTGGACATCTGAGATCGACCCAAAAAACGGCGCATATTTTTCCACCATTAACTAGACAAGGTACACTGCCATAGGCAGCTCCCCGAAAAATTCACGCCACGACACCCCATGTGATTTTATCTTAACCGGCCAGTCGTTTGCTTTATCGTCACTAATCGGTGTTTTAGCCAATATATCAAAGGTACATTAGTGCCCACATGAGGAGATGAAAATGAGGAATGGTGTTATTGCTCATCTGACAGTAATCCAATGATCTGATTCATCTCCCAGCCTTGACATATCAGCACATGTGTAAACACACGTCTGGTGAGCCCTCCCTCTGCGCCGATCAATTGCCGTCGACGTCAAGGTCCCGTGTGTCATTTATCCTGAATTCTGACAACTTGTCCAGACCCGTTTGAGCCGGATGTGTCAGTATTCAAAGCTGAGACCGAGTGTGAATTGGCGAATGACGAGAAAGTGTTCATAGACTCCTCTTCACGGTATATGCAGCTGACACAGGCGTCAAGTTGTCAACAGCTTGTTTATGGCGCTAGGAGCACAGACAAATGGTCATCTCTGGACGTATCGAGCTTCTTTCTGCCCTGGTCCGGAACACAACTCGCACGTGGTTGAATGATTTCCCTACGGCCTACATATTTGCAGATACTGGACAGATACCGCTCGTGTTTTGGTGATGATTATAAATTTAGATACCAACTTTATCTGCGCGCTTTGGTTCTCAGTGTGCTTGGTGCATTGAACGAACACACAGTTTTGCAGCGAGCAAGTGCACGGCCGGTATGCTACACATTTGTTATTCTGGCACATTTCAATAGCATGCAGTCGAAACATCGGTACAGTATCAATATCTGATTAAGCGCGAATTGGGACATCACGAAGCTTTAAAGTACTGGAGGGTGTAACACCGTGATAGCAGTCATGGCTGCGCTTGATCACTTGCGCATTTTTACCAACCGAACACCAGTCGTCCGCCCAAGCTCAGAGGACCACCTGATTGCCTCAACTTCTAAAAATAAAAGCGCTTTAGACAGATCCTGAGCTTGAGTTGATCTTCATTCGAATAAATATATGCAACATCTCCAACGAGAAATTTCAAACAAATGGTTCTCGTTTGCAGTTGAATAATTGCTTTTCATTTATACTCCGAACTATAATTTCCTTTCTAAAATAATCACCTCACTTCCAAAGTCTTTCTGCCGACAGCAGCTGTGCGTCAGCATGCGAACAGGCAAGTGTCAAATATCGCTACTGAGTTCCAGCCCACAAGCGACGCTGCACCGGAGCACCGTTGCCATGGGCTCGGGTGTCTGCCCGTCCCACCGGGCGACATCGCCGGACGCAGTGCCCCTGCACGACGTGCGTCGCAGATGTCGCTAAGCCGCTTAACTTTGCGCCCGGCTAGGCGACGTCCGCAGCCTTGCAAAGTCGCCGACATGCCATGGCCCGGCACGCAGCCGCTAATCCTCTGTACGACGGCACTTGTCTGGTCTAGTGGTGGGGCCGCTGCCGGGCGGCGGCAGCACACCCGGGGCGGCTGGAGCGTAATTACTGGAGGCTTATCAGATGCGGAGGGGCGGATATTTGGCACTGCTGGAGGGTCCTGGAATGACGTACTGGCCCTGGAACGGAACACGGGGGATGGGAACGAGCTAGGAGAGCCAATAAGGGATGAGGAGAGATCCGTCATTGGCACCAATTTTTTAATGCATGTCAGTAAGGGTTTGGGTTGAGCAATCGATAAAGGTAGCCTGTGTGGCGAACATTGGTCCCCCCATGTGAAGGCCGTTTGGTGAATGAGTGGGTCTGAAATAGTTCTCAATTTACCGCAAACGGCGGGAACAGAACCGTGGCGATTGTAAACCATGACGCGTGTTATACATATTACTCTTAAGCTAAAAGGAACACCATCGGTAGACAAGTCCAGATCTGCTGGCTCCTTTTCGATTCACGGCACAACTAAGGAGCGTCACCCCGGTTAACATTCTAAAGAATGTTTAGAAGTACATCTCTCGCCCATATTGTGCTCCGACTTGATAGCGAGCTATTGCTCATGATCTCCTACACGCTCATTTGCATATGTGATGGTAACAGTTTACGGCCTTGAAGTTGCCGAAAAGTCTTCATCTGAGAGTTCAAGGAACAGATTAAAGCATCCCGGCCGGATTCAATTTGCCCGCATATCTGACAGATCCGGGTTGGTCGTGCCTCTCAAACCGCGGCTGAACTTCAGAGAAAAACCCGAGCCAGATGTCAGTGCGCCGTCCAGCGCCGCATTTACGATTTTGTGTTCTCGCGCATCGCGTGGGGTAAGCGGCTCATGCGAATACACTCCGCTAAATTACGTCATGTCTGCTACACACGTGCATGCACCGCTGCGTCCCGGGATGGTCGGCATGAAAACCGATGCAAGTGGGCAAAATGCTGTCATTTACTGCTGTGATGTCAGCTAACGCAAAGCATACTAGAAGCAACAATTCGGTTTGAATTGGTGGCGATGAATCCACAGCGAAGGAAGGGGCTTGGGAGCTGCACCGCCCCCCCCCCCCCCCTCCTCAGGAAATTGGAGGCCCCTGAGAATGCAAGAAGCCTTTTAGAAGCACTACTTTGGCTCACCTCTGAGTGCATGCGATCGGTGGGAGTGGAGGATTAATTATCGGGCCATCAGATGCCTCGCCGCGGCGGAAAGCTTTTCGTGGAACAGCACAGGATCCCACGTGCTATGAACATTCCTCAGAAAAGTCTGTTTGCCCTCGTGTTTTACAGCGTTTAGGAAAAACTTCTTATACTTCTGCAGTGAAAAAAACGGACCACTGGACGAATAAAGCTCACAAGCTTCAAAATAGAAGGCCTCGGCTACTGCACGAAAATCTCGGTAATACCGGAAATTGCTGTGGTTGTATGAGAACCCCTGGTAGCGAAGAAGTATCCTAGGAAAAAGGGACATTTCTCGGCTTGCGAATCGTAACGCACACGTACAACAGCAATAGGCTAATCATCCTCACTTGCGGCACTTCTTGGGACGATTGCCGCGGAAAAAGTGGATGCTCTGAAGCACGCGGGCGTGAATTCACATCCTCACCATTGCGAAGCAGTGACATCACTGTCCACTGAGATCATAAAGGCCGCCTGAAGCCAGAGTCTTGGTCAACATACTTTTGCTATCTAATAGCGAAGTCTCGCGCGTGCCAATGCGTGCATGCACTTTGTATTCTCCGAGGGAGAATGCTGAGAGGGTTGGTGTGGCGCGCCAAACAGGATGGACATTGTTGAATGATCAAATGCTGAAATCAGACTGATTTTAAGTGTTCTGATGTATTGATGTAAAGTGTTCTGATGTATTGATGTAAAGTGTTCTGATGTATTGATGTAAAGTGTTCTGATGTATTGATGCAAAGCGTTCTGATGTATTGATGTAAAGTGTTCTGATGTATTGATGTTAAGTGTTCTGATTCGACCACTTCACACCTGTCACGCCGCACCCTCCGCCCACATGAGGATGGCTTCTCATCGTGTATGTACCCATAAGCTTGTGGACTCGACAAGTGTGCGGCTAGTCAATGCGTGTTATGAAAAAGGCTCTTGATGAGACATGTGAATTTGGTTAAGAAATTTAACCATATGAATTCAATTAGAAAACTGTATCATAGCAAGTCGTAGACGCCGTGGACGAAGGATCAGCCTTAACATGGTGCCATGTCACTTCAGGTTCATGCAAACTCACTGTTACGTTCCGTTTCGTGGAAATGTTATGGGAAAACTAATGCATGTGCTGCACATGTCCTAGAAGAATGCCGATGACACACATTTAGGACTATTTTTTAGCTAAATGGGTTAGCTCTATGAAAGAGCTCACGCAAAGAACTGCTTATGTTGGCTCAGTCGGGCACTGCTCGTTTGAGCAACTTCTCCATTGTACTGCAAGCCCCGGAATGTGCTCCAAGGCGTTGCACTAAATCGTATAGTAGCAGCCAGCAGGAAAAGAGCGGGGAACTGGGTGGAGTTTGTGTGCATCGAGAATGATGGTGCAACCATTTCTGAACCAATCACTTGATAAGCTCAATCGTTTAACACAGGAAGCGCTGAAAACATGGGCCATGCTCCTGAAATCGCACGAACTTGAGTTGGAGCCGTTCACCTATCTCGCAAAACACGTTATTGGGAGCGAGTTGAGCAATGCGTGAGGGGCAATTCGTACCTAAAGCCAGCTTAAGAGTGGAATTCAAAACTTAATTGAGTAATAAGGCGTGCGTGTGCACAGAAGAATGTTACCGACCTAGTGCATTGGTTGCTGACTTAGCCGACAATTCGCTTGTCTTTTTTTGGCTACCCCTAAGCAGCGAGTTATGCTGCAGTAATCTGCCATGAACGACTTGCAGATTCCTTGAAACACATGCGGATCGCGCTTGCAATATGATTTGTGTGAATAACAAAGTCGTGTTTTGTCTTACCAGAAAGCAAACACAATTCATGTGAAAACGGGTTTCTCCATGGCTCTGTTAATGAAATTACTGAAATGATTTCAATATAGCTGATTGCCGATACAATTTGATGCAGACTTCCAATACCGTCTTTTCTGTGACTCAAGTTTGCTTGATTTTGTGGATCTTACAGGGCCACTGAGACCTTCCCCGGAGAGCAAAAGTGAATTCGAGCACAGCCGACTTACTCAGCGGTAAGTCGAGGGTTACGCTTCTGCTTGCAACCTATTAGCAGCTTTCGATACATCAGCACTCGTTTAAAGAACGTTTGGCTTATTAGTGTTTAACTATCAGCATTTAACCACGTTATAATTTGACTAAAAACACTTCGGCAATAGCATTCTACAGGAAAGCATGTCGGAAAATTAGCGTAAGGAAATTGGTATTTAACTGAAAAGCATTTCGGAGACCGTCACTCGGTAAATATGCATTTCAATTTGCTAACACGCGCTCGGGGGTGGGGTAAAATCGATCCCCCAAGGTTTTTCGGAATGGTTTCCGAACGGCGCACCGTAGCCCCGCCCAGTCTTGCATAGCTGTAAGCAATTTGATATCAGATCGTCTGGAATAAAAAAAAATACGATGTATCTTGTAAGGTTGCTGACCCATGGTAGATCAAAGTCAGGCTATGGTTTCAGCGAAGGCAATTTCCACGGAATCGTTCGATCTGATCCAGCAACGGAATGTGAGACGAAGCCATACATCTCTGAGATACTTTCTTAGGCAACGCAACAACTGCATGAAAAAATTACATTGCCTTAAGGTCAGGTATGAAGGTCACACCAAGATCAAAGTCGACCTGTTTTATTACCCTGGGGCTTGCTGTATGGTGCAGTTTCTGGTGCTCATTTCGAATTCATTGGTAACAGAAACCGGATTATACACCTTCCGTAGTCTTCTTAAAGGTCAGAATAGGCCACTGACCTAGAATGACCCGAGTCAGCATTTTGTATTTAAAAACATACTGTCTAGCATAATCTCTGTTAATTATCCAAATGCAAAACTCAAAGCGGTCTTGTATGATTTTGGTCACCATGACCTTGAAAAGGTCAAACTAGGTTACTGACCTTAGATGAGCATGTGCTTTCGCTTAGAAGAGTTATCCAGGTTCCAGGGGCCCATTTGGAAAAAAGTCTTGAATTTGAACTTGTTTGACCTTATTTGACCCGTAGATAATGACCTAGGACCTTCAAACTTTGACCTAACTGAGTTTAGCTATAGGTCAACACACCCTGACAATTGGTGTCTCTAGCTCTCCTCAGTTCCTAAGATCTCAGGTGGGTCTAGTTGACCCCCAACCGAACGGAAGGTATCCAACCGGCCATCCGGGCGCGTGTTAACGGTCTGCCACTTTGACGCAACGGCAAAAAGGCATGTCATGAAATAACCGGTGGGCTTGTAGCATTTTACCTGCTTAACATGGCTCTAAAAGTGCGCGTCAGCAACACAGCTTTCGTGTAAAGACATTTAAAAAAAGACATTTGGATATATGCATTTCGGTTATTTGTCCGCATGCCAAAAAACCTTGTTGTTCTTTGCGAAAGGAAATGCGCCACAGGTCGTCCCACATCCTTTTATGTAGCGCCGACGGCAATCCATTTTCACAGTCCAGAAGCGCTGGCTATAATCCAGGGTTTTCCAGGAGCTATGACGCAGCCGATGCTCAGACGTTGGTCTCTCAGATGGCAGTCCATGGCGCTAACCACTCGGACATGGTGTCCCGTCAGGCTTACGATATGTACACACCAGAGCGTAACATTTAGCATCCAGCCACTACGCAGGCGGGCATATTGCGCCTCACTTTGGTAGGAGATCGTATGATGCGGTACTCAATCATCCAGCCGAGCTTCCTAGGCGATATTTTTACATGGTTTGTCTTATGCTGTTCGCGGCACGTCAGGCATGAAGTCAAGCCCGTCCATCTCTATTTTTCTCTCTGTCGTAAGCCTCCTCAAAATCTGCTCGAGTACCCTCTGACCACATCGTCGGCCAACATTAGAGATTCGTCTTTACTGACATGAGACAGGCACCGATCTGTTGTCGATGTATTTAGCAAAAGCCATAAGCTTGTTGGGTACAGGTGCACAAGAACGGCGACAGTCATGCGATGCCATGTCTGTGAGGCTCTTCACGTGACTTGGCGAAACTGTTTAAATATTTAAATAAGTCTCTAAGCAAAGCCCGTCCGTAATTGGGGCAGTGCAGCTAAAATCAAAATACTTCGAGGAAGTCGACCTCCTGTGCTTCCCTCAAATGTAAGACACAGTTGGCTCCATACGCGCTGGTAAGGTTGATTCTCCTGTTGTACCTGTTCAGGCTATTGAACACATTCAGATCAGAGGGATCGGCCTCCCTGACAACAGTATGGATGCCTGCAAATTATGGTTAGACTGAGGTCACTATTAATCCCCACACCTGCAATTCTGCATGTTGGCTCTGCGAGATATTTCACTAAGCGGCTCAGGCATCCGCTTGTAAGCAATCTCGCATGCAGTTCCTGCAAGGGTTTTGTGTGTTATCGGTGATTTCTTCAGGAAATACTGGGGCGTGGAGGAGCTCATTATCACACCAAGGGCAGCACTTCATGTTTGCTTTTACAAAGAGAACAAAAATGAAGTTTGGGACTTAAGTGATATTTTTTCAGTGCATCAGCTTCCACGTTTTCACGACACTCCGTGGGTGGAGTTTCGTGACCAAAAAAAAAAACTACTTAGCGGTCTCAGTGCTCTGATGACGACAGGAAGTCTGGCCTCGAATCGGATGATGCGGATTCGTGCCGCGGATATTGAAAGTGCATGGTTTTGACCTAACAAGACTTATCCTTGAATGATTTGGAGCCCGAGAGGTACGAGCACCTAGCAGCACTTCTCTGTTATTTGGCAGCTACGTAGTTTGCATGCCCCGCTTCGTGTTCACCTGCTCTTTTCCCCATTCACGTTTTATTCTGCATCCCTACACCGCCCCGCTTATCCGGGGCAGGATGGCTGCATCAGCCACGATTGTGCTTAAGTGCCCGCTGACGGAGGCCCACGCCTGAGCGTTCAGAGTGCCCCGAAAAGGGCCCCCCGTACGGCCTAAGTCTTAGTGGCGTAGTGCTCCCAGAGGCATGCAGTCTAACCCCACCACGATCCACTCTTCTTCATCCCATAGTCCTGACATGGTCACTTCTGGCCAAAACAGTTGCAGTCCAAACCAAAGCAAAAGCTTCGGTTTGAAATAAGCAGCCAGTAAGCGGGCCCCCATAAGCCCGGCATCCACCCTTTGTGCCACGTATGTCAAGGACAGGGGGGGGGGGGGAGGATAGGGTAGTCAAGTCCGTGTGATGACGCGTTGGGTGACGCCTTCATTTATCATACGGTAGACGAAGGTGACTTTTTCGTAATCTGTGAAATGAATAACGCAAGACCACAATACGAATTTGGTGTCATCTTGCCCACTCACCTTCACATGGATTATTTCCCGTGTAATTCAATACGTTATACCGTTAAACTTATTGCAGTACCTGTTACTGTCAGAAGTTTCTTGTTTGTTATTACAGCATCGGTGATCGAACCCGTTAAATTCAGAAAACAACCAGACTGCGCTTTACTGTGCAACATGTCCTTTTATTTTTCAAGCACTTTACTAGCCTTAACATCCCAACTGCATCCTAAATGCCTTTAACTTACTTTTTCATTGTCCTTGGTAGGCAGCAATGATGGCAATCAGCGCGTTCCGTGTAACAGAACAACAACACATTTTACCAGCACCAGCAAGATACTTGGCACGGTGAGGAATTGAGGGCGGTAGCAGACGGGAGGATGAGCAGGCGGTAGCAGACAGGAGGGTGAGCAGGCGGTAGCAGTCGGGAGGGTGACCAGACGATGGCAGTCGGGGGGGGGGGGGGGGGGGGAGCATGCGTAGCAGGCAGGAGGGCAAGGTTGAAAAATTGCGTTTTCTGTCACCGACCATATTTGGAACCATCAACATTGTCACCTGGTGCCAGATCTTTCAGAAGCCGCTGCAATGTAGCTCTAAATGCGATGCGCCACAAAAGCAAAGAGAAAAGAAATGCAATGCGGCATTGATGATACAATGAAATGCGTTGAAATGCAGTGAAAAAAGTTTCGTTCTAGGAGTTTATTTGCACTCAAGCATCCTTTGCTAACCATCAAACACCGAATGCTGGTTGAAACTAAACTAATGGAATTGTTAGAAAAAGGCGTACGTAACATAACCAGCATAGAGACGTGTAACTCAGTTTTTATTTGGGGTTCCCTAACCAGGGATGTAGTTTCTTACTTTCGGTTATCATTTTTTAGTTTTTTTTATTTATAATAATCTTCTAGGATCCAGCCTAAAAACATATATTTTGAGACACTACACCGTCATTCTCAACTCTGAAAATAAAAATGGCGTCAAAGCTAGAGAGAAAATTGTTTTAGTGCATTTTGGATGCAGACTTAGGTATTTTTCTTCCTGCTCCCCTCACCCCTACGTATTTTGCAAAACTGCATCCCGTATCCTTATATTTGCCGATAACATGATTTTACAAGCACCTGACATCATCACTTTTGGTTTTGTGGCGTCAGCGCACAATAAGCGGGAAGCGTTGGCGACCTTCGCTGCCTTCGGATAACCTTTACCGATGCAGAACTCGCACCTTCCAACATGATCCAAATTATTTTGAGCAAAGCCCATGCAATATCGGTATCAACAGATGCTCAAGACATTTTGGAAAACTTCTAGCTCTTTCATTTAGCTTTATACGCGATGTAGAGACAATTTAAAGGCGTTTTATCTGACGCCTGTCTACCAGTCAGCGCGCTGAGTTTGAGGCGCAACGGGCAGTGTAAGAGGTCTACACCAGCGATGCTCGGCCTCTTACCTCAAAGCCGCTGTTACTCTCAGTAGCAGGAAGTCCCGGATGAATCCTTGATATGTTTCGCTCTAACGTCCTCCGTTTACCTCTAAAGCTACAGCTCAGGTATCCATAAACAGCAATCCCCCGAGATCGGCAGGGATTTTTAACGCTACCGTCTTAAAAAAAACTGACAATTAGCTTCGTTCCTCTAACCAGTAAGCTTCTCATGGCATGAACGCAACCAACAGCAGCCCGCAGCCTTGCAGTGAACCCAATTCAATACCGCGAGGCAAGCATCCAACCCCTTGTCTTAAACCGCACGACGCGTTAGAACGCCGCGTAGCAACTGACCACGTTCGTCTCAAGGTGCTGTGGCCATTCACGATTCTCACGAATAGTAGTAAGCCTAGTTACTTGACATTTTATACTGTTCAGTGTGTGAAGTGAGTTTTGGCTGAAAAATATGTGAAAAGCACTGATCTGAGGGTGATTGGAAAAACACTGTGTCACTACTGATCTTTGACATCAGCTCTGACACAATGTAGTTTGTAGTATATTTCTGTCACCTGCCTTAAACTGTTCTAATTAAAGGCACTATACTGACACTGCGAGTGCTAGCGAGTGCGTACTAATGCTAAGCTTTGAGCTTTGCCTAGCTGGGATGGTCTGTTGTAATGTGGTTTTCTCTGTTATAATTTGTTTCCGTCGTCGCACTTTTGTCACCAATTGGCTCACAGGACTGTTAGTTTTTGTCACCGATCACATCCGGTAGATCAGAAGCTTGTTTCAACCGTGTGGGAGGGTTATCAACTGTCACTATGTGCGTGAAGCCAAAAACTGGGCAAGCCGACCCAGCCACCGTTGACAATCCATACCCGTTGGGTTAAGCGATGTCTATGCGAGGACACTTTACGACGGCTCAGCAGGCGGATGTCTAGTGACGTAGCAATCCCGCACTAGCCCAACTAGCATTGCTTCAAAACTGACTGGTTACGAGCAGTGGCGTAGGCAGGGAGACAAGGCGCACGTGCCCCCCCCCCCCTTCCTCCCTCCCGCCTCAGGGCCCTCGTGGCCGACAATTAAAGGCCCGATTTCAGGACCCGTAGGGCCCGACGGGCTGGCCGGAGTTTATATGATCGGTCGCGGCCCTCTGGGCCGGACCCTCAAACGGCAGAGTGCTCCATCATGCACCCCCAGCGCCGGACCGTCGGCTCCGTGCCGGTCTTGGCCTGGGGGCCCATTTTCCGAGCAGGGACCGGGCTGGTGCGCGCCATTTACATCGGTCACGGTCCCTGAAACAATAAGGGGCCCGTTTGCCGGCCAGGGGCCCACAGCGGCTAGAAATTGGGTGATTTGCTCGCAAGGGGCCCCGAGCGGCCAGTGTGTGATCGGTGATCCTGGAGCTGTTACACCAAGGGCCGATGAGAAGACACTGTTGCATCGGACAGGCTCGCAATATATGCAGGTCCACACATGCCACCTCTCAGATCACTGATGCGTACATCCTGCGCACGTGTCCCTGGAAGGCCGTGGCGGAACCATCGCCTTCCGGTTTTTCAGGATACACGTGGGGTGGATGCGCGG
The DNA here is from genome assembly GCF_011947565.3 of Pollicipes pollicipes. Lineage (NCBI taxonomy): Eukaryota > Metazoa > Arthropoda > Thecostraca > Pollicipedomorpha > Pollicipedidae > Pollicipes > Pollicipes pollicipes. The sequence continues at coordinate 44,630,768 of NW_023596576.1, read as the reverse complement.
GTGCACACGTGGGAACTGTAATGTTTCACAACATCCACGATCACGCATTCCGCATCGACGACACATGCGTGAGCCTCGCGGCATGCCGTCTTTGTAGTTGTCGTAGTTTGGCCGACATTCTCTCCGACTCGCCGGCTGACCGCGGGTCGGTCACCTCGGGGCGACTGGGGGCTGTAACCCGAGGCACATTCTGTGTCGGACCGGTGCTGATGCGTGCTTCCTTTGAGTGACATAGAGAGAAGGGCTTCGGTCACACAGGTGGCAGTGTTCAAGCGGGCCCGAATTTGGGGTCGATGGACCCTTCGGAACTGACCGATTGGAAGGCTAAGGGGGCCTAAGAGCCGGAAGATCTAGATGTAGGTTACATTAAGGATTTTTGCGCGCATGGTCGTGACCTCAAATGTCAGTCAGAATGTCTGTTGCATTGACTGGAAACTTCCTGGCTCGAAGCGTGCCTCCGTTTCGGCCAGAAACTACCAGCGCCGAACAGTTGTCTCGGTGTCGGTCTGAGCCGTAGGGGCCCATTTTCCGAGCAGGAACAAAGCTGGGGTTCGCGATTTGCACTGGTCGCTGTCGCAGAAACAATAAGGGACCTCTGTGTCGGTCAGAGATGCACTGTGCTTAGAGGGCCCTGTTTCGGCAAGACGCTACGAGTCCTCTAGAGGTCATATTCAAAGGATCCGAAGGGGGTGGGAAATAGAAGGGCTCTCTGTACGTTTTGTGTGTGTGAAAGTTCTACATTGTCCACGTTAATCCATTGAGAGATGAAGTTGACATTAGCTGTGCTGTGATCATAAGCTGTGAGGCGATCGTTAGCTATAATCATAAGCGATGGTAGGAAAATCCCCTTTGATTCAACAGCTTACACGCAAATGCTTGACAATATGTACACACCGTTTTATTTGCTCCAATGCCCACGGCCACACCTCGTTTTATACCAAGGGCAAGCGACTGCGAGAAAGCTGGTCACAACGCTGCACGCGGCCTTCGCAGGGAGCGGCGCCTCTACGGTGTTTCGCAGGGACGGCGGCCCGCAGTTCGTCGCGAAACACACCAAATATTTTCTACGCGGATAGAGTGTGACACATATAATGTCAACTCCATGCCGTGCGCAATCCAACGGGCATGTCGAAGCTGCCGTAAAGGAAACCGTCGTCTGCAGACGAACACGCAGCCTGGAAGCATGGACGCCGACGCATTCGCCCGATAGCTGTTGGAGCTGCGAAACTTGCCAAGATCTGATGGACGACCCCCGGCACAGGTGCTGTTCGGACACCCCATACGTTCCGCAGTACCCGCTCATCATCAGGTATTTGCTGCGTCAGGACGGCCGCGTGCGGTACGATCAGCACACGAAGTCGCTGCGACAAATTAGACTCGGCCGCCATGTCGACGCCCAGGATCCAATCAGTCTGCTGTGGGACAGAGTTGGTATAATCGTCGGATTCGGAAGGCACCGGGACTACCTCACAAAGATGGCAAGTGGCTGCACTCTCGGCCGAGACAGATGCTTCCTTCGTCGGCCCAATCCGATGACGTCACCTACCTGCCTCGCCTCCACACCAGCCGCCACTGTCGCGCCTCGCTACACCATTGCGGAGGCCGACAGTCTGTTTCACCGGTGTCATCCCCCACGGTGAGGTGACTGCCACTGGGCGCCCAAGTGGCTGCCGTCCGTCCCCTACGAGAGCGACAGAGGTCCAGCCCGGCGCGGTCCCGAGGCGGATCAACGCCGCCGGCAGCAGACGGTGAGGTGGCTGTCACTGGGTCCTCAGGTGGCCGACGCCGTGCGGCTGCCGCCTGCTACGACCCGGCGGGTCAGGTCGCGGGTCACGCGTCTACGGCCAACCAATCAGCGCGTCGAACCCGCGTGACGTCACGAGGATGACCTGACCCGCCGCGCTCGTCTCGGGGCGCGGACTTCCGGCCGGGGAAGCGCTCGGGTACCGTACGGAGCATGCCATTACTATCCGAGGCATGAATAACATGACTCGATGTGACCGTAGTGTTGTAAGGCTGGCCGGAGCACAGCAGTGGGAGGGGGGGGGGGAGGGGGGCAAACATGACATCATTGGCAGGGTCTATTTCCGCAGAGCTTTCGGGACGACTCGGCGTAGTCCGCAAACAGGAGATTATCCTCCACCGCCAGAGTAGCTCGAACGTTCCAGAAAGGCCGTATGACGTCACTCGGCTTGGACTTGCCATCTTGTAATCCACTTGTGACGACATCTTTGGGCTCCGCAAAATCAGCGTCTCAGTCAGCTGCCTCAAGCCCTGCGTCTTGAGCAGCGTCCAGGACAGACGAAACGGCCGAGCCGTCTTCGTCAGCCGCAGAGGCTGTCGCCAGGGCGAGGCCGTGCAGATGATGCGAGACGTCAAGCTCTGCTTCTTTATCTTCCTGAATCGGATCGGCCGCACTTCGCCAGGTTGGCAGATTATCCTTCTCACTAGCGCCAGCTGTTGGTTCTCAGCGGTGATGCCGGACATGAGCCTCTTCACAAGAGCCGGTTGGCAGCTTCTGCTGGGGGCCCCAAGCAGGCAGTTGCTGAGGTGCCGTTCTTTTCAGCTTTTCCAAGCTATGTGATGCAAGCTGATCTTCGTTGGGACACTTGAAATATTAGCGTTCCGTGTTCGTTGTCATCGTAGGGCTTTTGACCTTGGCAATGCGTCGTTATGTGCGCTGGGATGCCTTCCGGTATGATTGGTCAGTGGAATGATGGTCATTGAATGATATCGTGGATACGATTATGGTGAATGGAATGACACCATGAGAGCAGTACTCCCCCAATGTCTTCAATGACTGGGATCCTTGCTGTCGTTGATCTTTGACCCAGCTCCAGACGTCCTTCACATGCGCCAAGGCATGTCAGTCGTCCTCTGTCCGCTGCCAGCAGCTCGTCGGCAGGCGAAGCCAGCTTCTTGGTGTCAACGCTAAGCTGTTTGGCTTACTCTTCCCCAATGACTGACGTCGCTGTGCCAGTATCAGGAGTTCAGAGTAGCTGATTATTTCCTCAAATGGTATGAGCTGTGACGCTTATTTGAGGTGCTTTCAAAGTTATCCTCCGCCTGGCGTCGGTGACGGTGACGTCGGATATGACGACATGACGGATCCCGCTCTCCTGCCGCTTCAGGTTATCCTTCGCCTGGCGTCCCTGACGGTGACGTCAGATATGACGACATGACGGATCCCGCTCTCCTGCCGCTTCAGGTTATCCTTCGCCTGGCGTCGTCGGTGGTGACGTCAGATATGACGACATGACGGATCCCGCTCTCCTGCCGCTTCAGGGAATCCTTCGCCTGGCGTCGTCGACGGTGACGTCGGACATGCCAACATGGTGGATCCCGCTCTCCTGCCGCTTCAGGTTTTCCTTCTTGAGCTTCTGTGGGAGCTTTGTCCACTACGACATGTGGACTCGAGGTGTGGGTCCTTCTGCAGGTGGTGCAGGTGTGCTTCCGAGCAGGACATTGCGACAGATCTTCTCGCCATCTTCCACCGCAGAAGCTGCACATCATTGCTGCTTCTACGATCACATTGGTGGCGAGAAACTTTGACTTGACCCATGTAACTGAGCTGAAGAGCGTTCCCGGTGGCCCGTGAGCTCTTTTGAGCACGGCAAGTGTCTATGGCTGCTTGCAACGTAAGACTGTTCGGTCGGCGGGGCCTTCAGACCGTCTTCATTGCTTGTTCACATCGCCGTGCGATCCAGGGGCTGATCAGCTCCGCAGTTCTCGCAGAAATCACAGAAATGAGCAATTTCTTTCAGACTGATGACGAGATAAAGGACACTTTCGTCTAGTTCCTGTTTCTGCGAAGAATGATCTTATGTCAAGGATGATGCTCCTTGGCGCCTCAGGTGCAGCTCCATTTTTATCGATGATCACGGAGATGTTTTGACTGCTTCCGCTCTCCGAATCAAGGCCGTGTTGCATAACACGACGCCATTCGAGTCAAGCACTGCACGAAAAGCCGCTTGCTGCTCTCTTCTGGTCAGCGCAGATATCTCGATAAGCATCATGTAGTCTTCCCATATCTGCTGTCAGGAGGCGAAGTCCCTGAGACTTGCTGTTCGGTGCGGTACTGGACCAGGCGCACCCGATGCTGGAAGACGTGGTGCATGAGTAGCCACTGGTTTTGCTGCTGTGTTTGCTGACTGCGATGACGCTTCGATGGCGGGTGTGACAGGAGCTGGCTGAGGGGACTGCAGTGTCTTCGCCAGAAGGGCCATCAGCATTCCTTTGTGTGGGTTGGCGGCCTCTTTACGTAGATAGGCGTCTCCTCTTAGTGTCTGGTGACTTCAAATTGGGCATTCATTAGCTGCGTGAGGCTGTTGATGGCGTCTGCCTCTTCTTTTATGGCAGCCATTTTGGTATCTTAACCAAAGATAAAATAGCCATTTCTAGTCGGTAATCTACTTGTCCGCAGTTGTCGGCTGCGCCACGTTATGTTCGCTCCCGACTGACGCTCTGCTCCGGCCAGCTTTGCAACACTACGATCCCTTTGATGCCTGTTGTTCACGTCTCGGATAATAACAGCGCAGCTCTGCACGCCACCCGGGCGCGTCCCCGGCCGGGAGTCCGCGCCCCGGGCCGAGCGCGGCGGGCCAGGTCATCCATGTGACGTCACGCGGGTGCAACGTGCTGATTGGCGGGCCAGCGACGTGCGACCTACGACCTGACCTGCTGGGTCGCAAAAGGCCGCGGCCGCACGGCGCTAGCGCTGCGGCCGCGGCCTATCTTCATTCTCCAGCTAACAATCGTCCTGCCTCATGCCTCTCAGAGCTGCATAAATCTATAACCAGTTGTTACAGTGTGTTGAAAGTAGGGAAGTTACGCTCTGTAGCTTTCTTTAAGCTACTGTACATTTGTTTTACAAACTATCTTCGTATTGTTTTTTCTTCCTTGCATCTGCTTGATCCACATCAAGTTAATGCAGGCGCATGCTAACTCTTTTCCATTAGACATGCGTGCACCGTTGTGGTACCAGATGTCTATGGCTACATTGCTGTAAACTGTTTGCATATGACTCCGCAACATATGACCGTAACATTTTTACCTCCACAAGATAGGTGAAACATAAACTAAATGGGGTTCACGGGCATCATCAGCGACGGATAACGGTGAAAGGACTTGATGTAGTACTTATAAAAGAACACCCGATCTGCAAATACATCAAAACAAATTTATAAACGAGCAGGCTCAGAACGTGAATTGCAAAATCCAATGCACTTCCTGTCAACCAGTGCAGAAGAGGTTGTGCGCGCATTCTGACGCTTCCCACCAAAAAACATTCGCAATCTATTGATCACCAAAATAGACACTTGATGCTCGGGGCTACTCCGTCTACCCCTTGGACTAAATGCTCGCAACATCGGATATGAGTAGAGCACTAGGCATTTACCGAATCTGTGACCATCATTTTCCTCCGTTGATGGCCTGAAGTAATTTAAGCTCTTTCATACAATTCAACGTACTGGCCGGGAATCGCCGGTGTTTGTTCTGCCCCAGTAGGCCGTCTGCTAACGTATACCCCCTAAAAAGTTGGCAACGAGCTTTTTAGCAATAAAGCTTTATAGACACACGTCAGCTATATCTTGACAACATAACGGCTTTGATTATAACTAAGGTGTGTCCGGATGCTTCTGACAGTTCAATAGGGGTTTTGCTTCAAAACGACCGGATTTAGATAGGATCCGCTCGCACGCCGGTGGATTACACGCAGCGTGGCCTCCACCCGGAAACGAGGTGTTGCTGGGGCCCATCGTGAATCATGTGTTGAATGGAGATCCAAGGTTGTGCGTGACATTATGGAGATTTTTAGTCGTTTTGGATGTGTGTTCTCACGTATTCATGAGTGCGGATCCCACGAGGTAGTGAGGTGTTTCATGCTTGTCATGCGGAATTTTTTTATTAATAATTTAAAATGTTCTATCTTGGGGAAAATTCCATCAGCCACACCTTCGGTTTCTGTCCTCGCTCCCACTTCTTCCACATCCCATGCAAACATGGTGCAAACTGGTTCCACAGCTCCCATAACGGCTGTTCTCGTGTCACATCAAAATTGATCACATTTATTTCATTAATAAAAGTCGTCTGCACAGATCTTTCACAAAACGTGACTTATACTTCATACAGTGTGTGAGGGAAAGTTCATAGACAGTTTTGCTATTGTTGACTCGGCAGACCGCATCATGTTCTGGGTGAAATCGGAGAAAAAGGGAACTAAAGGCTTGGTTCGCGGCCTCGGACAGGGCCTTGGGCATCACCACGTTGGTAACCCAACGTGGTAACCCAACGCGCACTTTGGTAACCCATAGATACATGAGGGAAAGCGCCGTCTGATTACCTGCAAAATGCCAACTGGCGCGACGCTAAACTCATCTGGCGAATTTAAATGGTTGAAGCTGTGAGCAGATCTTGATGTTTTGATCTTTTCATCTCTTGGTCCACTGGTAGCTTTGAACGTCTGCTCGTTAGTGAATATTTCAACAGAATTGTTTCCTTCCTTCCTTTGTGAGCGTGGCAGACGGTACTTGTGCCGTCATTTATGTTGATTATGAAGTGCCGTCACTTAAATTAACTATGGAGCACCGTCAATGTAATCGTTATTTAGTATCACAACGTTGCTTAAGCATTATTCCTGGTAAACTGAAGGTCGCTAACTCAACCTAAGAACTTTCGACTTATAAAACTTCAGCCTATGGATGCCTCAAAAGGGCAAATCGATTGACGAGAAACAGCGGTAGGTTGTTAACCCCAGATGATGTGCTTCACCTCGATGAGATGCCCGATGAACAATCGAAGAAGCCCGAAGCGAGCCTCGTCCAGCGGGGATATGACGGCTGTCCGTAAACAGTGGCTGGTGTCCACGATGACAAGGCAGCTGCGGTCGCCGACTTCTTCGGGAGGTTTCTGAGTGCGTGTTTGCCCACTGGTTTCTAATAGCCACGATGACCAACCAGTTGCGGTCGTCAACTTCTCCGTGAGGATTTTGAGTGAGCGTTTGCCCACTGGTAGATAGTACCAGTTTTTATCGGGGGGGGGGGGGGAACCCACCTTTGGCAATTTGAAAAGCCGGATGGATTTCCGTCCAGCTTTTCCATGCATCTCTTGACAGTTTCCAGTGGACAGTGGTCTCCGCCTGGTCCATTTGTCCCGGCTGGAGTGAATGTTTGGCGCTGTTTTCCCGCAGGCTTTTGTTAAGCTCTTCCATGATATAGGTATTTTTCCGTTTTCGTCCGTCTATCACATGATCATGCCTTCCCGATTTCTGACAGCTTGTTCCGCCCACATCTGCATAAGTAGGAGTGTGCCGGCATGATATGTATAAACACGTCCTTCTGAAAACGTTTAGCATCACCTCTGACACGCTGTCTAGAAATTAGCGTCATGTCACGAGGTGTCTTGCTCGGATATTACTTCCTTATGTCACACGTTTCGTTTTTTTCAACTTGTTGGTGAGGTTCCGAGTTGTCTCACACTCTTCCAGCAGGCGGCAACGTTTTCGATTATAAACATCTAATAGCTGTATGCGACCCAATATTTTTTTTCAGTCTCATCGAACGGTTTCAAAGACCTTGCTCTTGTACAGCATGGCACCGTGTGTAAGTCTACAGTACGGGTACAGCCTGTAAGCCTACAGTACGGGTGCGGCGTGTAAGTATACAGTAAGGATATAGCGTGTAAGTCTACAGTGCCGGCGTAACGTGTTAGCCTACAGCGCGGGCACAGCGTGTGAGCCTTCAGTGCGGGTTTAGTGTGTAAGCCTACAGTGCGGGAACAGTGTGTGAGTCTACAGCACGGATACGGCGTGTAAGCTCACAGTGCGGGTACAGAGTGTAAGTTTGCAGTGCGGGTACAGCGTGTAAGCCCGCAGTGTGGGCACAGCGTGTAAGCCTGCAGTCTGGGTACAGCGTGTAAGCCTGCAGTGCGGGTACAGCGTGTAAGCCTACGGTGCGGGTACAGCGTGTAAGCCTGCAGTCTGGGTACAGCGTGTAAGCCTCCGTCATGTTCGGAGGTGGGAATGGGTGTTTCCTTGCGTGCAATTGGATACAAAGGTTGCTTAATGAAGACCGTATAGATTTCCAAAATTGCGCATCTATGGTATTAGTGTATGTTGTATTACTGGTATTAGGGAAATAGGCCGTGTGAAAAAGTGCGTATGCAGAAAATTTGTACTCGCTTGTTTGTAAGCAAATGGAGAAAGGATAGAGTATGGCAGAAGGACGTACGCAAGCATCTATGCACAAAAGCCTGTAAGCAATTGCGCATATGCCGTTGTTTGTAGCGGATGGAGCTCGTTTCAGAAAAATACGTACGCAAAAGTCAGTAAGCATTGATCAATACTTACAAGTTTGCATGGATAACACCACTATGGGGAGTGCTCTATGACAGATCAACCGCCACTAAATGGCGTACGACGAGTACTAAATGACGCACCGTCAACTCATCAACCTCAACAGCTGAAAGTTTTGTGTGATTACGTGGTCCCGTGGAATGATCTAGGAAGTGAATTAAGTTACGTAATTTCCACCTCTATACTACGTAACTTCACAAGTGATAGCCTTGGACCATGTTGTGTTGGACACAGACAAGGTCCTAATCACAGAATCGTTCTCTCTGGACTCTGGTTAACTTTCATAAGCAATCGTATGCCCTGTGTCCCTCGTGTGTTTGCCCGTCGCATTTCACAGGCGAGCTGACTCCCTTCGCGCCGGTCAGCTGACTCGCTTCGCGCCGGTCAGCTGACTCGCTTCACGCCTGTCAGCTGACTCGCTTCGCGCCGGTCAGCTGGTGCAAGTCGCCCGCTCAGGAAGCGTCAGCCGGAGTTGTCGACGGAGATGTGGTCAAAGCCAGGTTTGGGGGGGAACACAGCAAACCATGTATTTTGCGGTGAGTCTTTTTTACCTCCGTGTCCTTCCAGGGCTTATTGTGCACTACTCATGTTGATTCGGGCGCTTCTGTTGGCCGATGGAGGGTTGAAAGAATCACGCCATGAAGAGTTTGTTTAGCCGTAATACATGACCTGCGACCGCATCTATAATTGCACCAGCTCGTTTCAGCACATCTTTAGTTAAAAGTTAATAAGGTGATCATGCATGCCTTAATTGCTAGTGTTCCGGTTAATTTTGGGTTTGAGTTTTCATTTGCTCACCATTTATTTATTTACAAACGCACTGCTAACATTGCCTTTGCATTCCATTGCAATGGTAAAATCGTACACCAGGGATGCCAGATCGCCAAGCCCGCACTCCAGAATCCTCTTCACCAGTTTCGCTGCTTCTTCCTCAGTGGCATAGACAGGATTTTGCCCGGCAGGCTGACAAATCGAGGCATAGTGTTTGCTTTTAAACTTAGCGAGGCACAGCACCCTTTACGCCAAGGTAGCCCCACTGCGTGACTACAGATGCATTAATTCAAAGATGCAGGGAACCTTTTGAGGCTTGGTATCCCATTTGAATGCCTCAAGAGCCTGCGTTTATGTTTTAGGGTCCTTACCGGCGTCTTACACAGCCAAAGGGCACCGGAGCCTTCAGGACAATGCCTTGCCCCCAGCCACCCCCGAGTTGGCCCATGGCTCCAATGCCCCCAAAAGGTCTCGTTGGTGACGCCACTGCTTCTCCTGCTTCTTTTTGGCCCTTGGAAGCATTCACTCCTCCTCTATCTGCCCCATGTCCCGATCCATCGCACGCATGAAGCCAGAACAACTCCCTGGGAGGCGCGTTTCACTCCAGCTTGCAGTTGCATGAGATGTAAGCCCTTATTTCACACTCAGTGGGCTGGCGCAGCCAGGCTCCAGAGCTTGGCTCACTTCACACTCAGTGGGCTGGTGCAGCCAGGCTCCAGAGCTTGGCTCACTTCACACTCAGTGGGTTGATGCAGCCAGGCTCCAGAGCTTGGCTCACTTCACACTCAGTGGGCTGGTGCAGCCAGGCTCCAGAGCTTGGCTCACTTCACACTCAGTGGGCTGGCGCAGCCGGGCTTCAGAGCTTGGCTCACTTCACGCTCAGTGGGCTGGCGCAGCCAGGCTCCAGAGCTTGGCTCACTTCACACTCAGTGGGCTGGCACAGCCGGGCTTCAGAGCTTGACTCACTTCACACTCAGTGGGCTGGCGCAGCCAGACTCCAGAGCTTGACTCACTTCACACTCAGTGGGCTGGCGCAGCCAGGCTTCAGAGCTTGGCTCACTTTTCACTCGGTGGGCTTGGCGCAGCCAGGCTCCAGAGCTTGGCTCACTTCACACTCAGTGGGCTGGCGCAGCCAGGATTCAGATCTCGGCTCGCGTGATAAGTGTGACGACAGACAGTGAGGCAGATCACCATTTTCATCTCCTGGGGGTGCCAGCCCCTCCCCCCCCCCCCCCCGAGGCGCCAGTCCCTGGAGGCATCAGACACTGGAGGCGCCACCTCTCTCATTCCCATGCCGTCATTCAACTTATCCAAGATGTGGTTTTTCTCACGTGACGATCTTGATCATCACCGGAGGTTTAAACTCACCATTGGCGTTATGCCACTGAGGAAGAGTTTAGAGTGGTAGGTCTGGGTCAATTTTTTAGATCCATGGAGATCTGTTCATTTAAACATTTGCTTTAAAATGTGTTTCTCCACCCAAACCCTCTCCTGCAGTAGCAACTCAGTAGTTAACCCGCCTAACATCAGTCACTCCTCTCGAGATAACGTCTCTGTTGGCGAGCGCTTTAGATGGTAAAAATATCCCTGCACCAACGAGATTTGTCAGCTTACTACAAACGTGGTGTTTAGTATTTGGCTTACAACATCCGGAAGTTTCCGATGCTGAAAAAACGACAGGTTAATCGTAAGCAGCATATAACTCAGGCCTAACACTATTTATAAGAATTAAACAATCCGAATGAAATAATCTTAATTGGCTGCCATTTCTAAACTAAAACTGATAGAGACTCGCGTAAAAAATGCGGTAGACCGTCCAGTGAGATCTAATGATTGACTGCAAACCTGATGTGGGTAAGTCTATAATTGCTTCACTGTGCCAGATCACTGACCAGTTTTCCCTGGAATTTACAGCATTTTAGTTTATGTTAAAACGTTGACGAAACCATGCAAGGTATTGATACGACATATATATATATATATATATATATATATATATATATATATATATACATATATATATATATAAATGTATATATGTAGGTGCATATATGCATATATATACATGCATATGTATAGGTGTGTTTTGAGCTTTACTTCGAGTATGCTGGAATAGGTTTTGTGTGCGTTTTGAGCAAATTTGAGGACATAGGGTTCCGTAAATAAAACAGCGCCGTCACCGCTGCCCGTGATTGGCGAAATCGTCCGTTGGTGGCCACCACCCGCGCCGGCAGTGGTTTATCGTCGGGCAGTGCACTTAAAAAGCATCTTCTCAAAAATTGGATATACCAGAGACGCGTTTTAGTGTCGAATGTCGCCCACTAGATGCCCGAAAAGCCGCTGAAAATTTGGGGTTGTCGCCTGAGGTTGTTGAAGTCTTGTCACCTGACAAGTATATATTGGGAGCAGTGCGAGTGAAGACCAAATTGAACTTCTTTTCTTTCTTCTATATCAGGACAGTGGTAAAAGTGAATCTTGAGCAAGTTAAACTATCTCCAATGAAAATCAAGTGGGAGGAAAGTGGCTATAAAACTTAATTTCACATCCCAAAAGGCACGCACCGACCTTGGAAAGCTTGTTCGAAGGACTTTCACCGCTCACCCGGTGGACCATTAAATAGATCACCGTTTTCCTTTGGCTACTCTAAAAAAACAGCTGGATGATAGATATCATCCAAAGTTGGTTACCTTAAGATTAAATAAAGTATTCACTTTTCAGAAAACTGCGACATTCTTATTTGCACAATCTGCCGCTTGCTCTTCTGCGATGAGTGAAGAAACAAATCACCTTCATTTGTTCTCATAACTCCAAACTGTGTATCAAATGGGTGATTCAGAAGGACTTTTTTCGTTATTTGCATGAAACACGTACAGTTGTCATTGAAAAGCACACGTTATTATGGAAAACGTTTGATTTTTTTATAATTTGCTGGTTTACGCCACGAAAACATATCCATTGTCAGAGGTTTTGACAACAGAATTATAGCATGCCTAACATCTTCAAAGCACAGTTTGGCTGTTTGGCCCGGATTTTTGAATAATGGTTGTACACAAAAACGTCATGTGATCACACTCGTGGTGTGTGTGCAGTTGAACGTGCTCAACTCGGGTTTCATCACCTCCTTCAATATTTCTAGTTAGGTTGTAACCAGAGGATGATTATGCGTCCTTCACTAACCCCGACCCGGCACATCACCTTTTGACCCACCTAAGCCTTACACCTCACCTTCACCTCTGGGTGAGTGGAGCCTGGTATCGTCAATTTTGTTGTTTGGTGTCTGGCTTAACCCGAATCATTTTTCATTACCCCAATGCTACCTGATCTCCAAATCCGTCAGGCTGATGGAGCGGTCGCTGCCAAAGCTCTGCAGCGCCCCTCGCTCGTCTGATCGGAGGAGGAATCAGTGCGAGGTCGGTATGTGTGCCATTCCAGCCGCCTCCTCACCACTCACCAGACAATAGAGATATGCTATCACCTGTCGCACTGAGACGGATCCTTTATTCTCTATGAAGGGATCCAGCGAGTGTTTTACGGCCTGCACGAGCCCTGCGGGGAGCGGCGGCCTGCCCGCTACCACAGCGTGCTGCACCTGGCTCTGGGTGGCGCTTTGAGGCGACAGCCGCTTAAAGGCACCTGCGCCTGGAACGTGGGGTGAATGAGGCCTGAATTACATCTCACAGCTTTTCTGATCACAAGATAGTTTCGAGTTGCTGCAGATATCAAAACAATCAGACTATCTTTCTTCTTAGTGAAGTGAGAATTTCGTCGTTGCGCGTACTGCCGTAGCCGAACATCTGATCTATTAACTGAGCACGCTCTCATCATTGAGGAGGAACGCGAAGGGGGAGTGGAGTGTCTGCCCATGTCCTCACTGTTCTTGCCTCTGTAGCTTTTGTAGCTTACGAAGATGCTCACATGAGCTTACAAGCATTATGGATTAGGAACTCTCATGATCCATTCCGCGCAGTGCCCAGCCGGCATCGCATCAACTGCGGTACCGGCTGATTACCTCACGCTATAAAGGTCTGGTGCCAACTAGGATCCGAGTGTTGAAAACCGTGCAACATAAAAGTATTACAGAATGAGATATTCAAATATTTTCCATAAAATACAAGTTTTGGCTGAAAATTGTGTTCTCGTCAACATTATGACAGCATAACAAAAAAAGGCTCTGAAACGCACGGTGCGCTGTAGAAGTGACGAAATAAGAAAACGCCAATGCATCGGCAAAAGATAATTACTAGCTTCGCTGTGAATCGAGAGCCCGATCCCTTCCTTTAATAATTGTTTGTGTAATGGGCTGATGTGAGCGTCAAGCGCACATTCCGTTACGAACAGTACTATACGGTGCCGGAGTTAACACAGGATCAACGAACGTTTGGTACGGCTGTGTGAGGCATCGCATTCTCCAGCGGAGACTTCGGCTATGATTCAAATCAAACCTCACTGTCAGGATAATTTGTTAATGTCAGCGTTGAAGTAGCGCATCTGCTTTCAGGCTGTGCGACAGATATATGTGCCTTTTGCGTGGGCGCGGCGTATTTGTACCTCTGGCATATGCGCTTTTGATGTATAAACCTTCTTCACCTGAAGGCTGTGGCATAAGATGTATCCTTCTTTTGTCAATTGTATGCTGTCCAAGGTCACCGTTCAAGGACCCACTCTTTTAGGTTGAGTTGTTTGCTATCTTACTCCAAAAGACAAACATGGCAATTAGCTGATCAAATCAGTTTATTTCAAAACACTTCACACTGGAACTCAAATCCGGCGACGAACAAAGACAACTCGTCATTGCTCTTGGATGACCAATTGAGCTAGTTGGCTGGTCGAAACACAGCCCACTAGCAAGTCATTTTCCTCTTTGGTAGCTTCAAAGTGAATAAATTATCTCCAGCTCATCACCACTCGCGCACACACTCCACCACACACATTAATGCCAGCCGCCGACTGCGGCGAGCGCTCAGTTCGGCTCGGCCGGGCCGGAGCGCGCGGTGCGAGCTGACCCCATGACGAGTCCTGGACGCCGGATTAGGCGGCCGGTCGCAGCTGCAGCGCTGCGGGTCCGCACCAGCCAGAGCCAGGTACGGTATGCGACGCCGGCAGTAAACCGGCCGTCATCTGGCCAGAGATCGGGCGCGCCCGACCGCCGCCAGCGGACGGGCCGGCAAGGCCGACGCTCAATAAGTTAACGGCGAGGGTGCGGCGGGCCGCGGCCGCCGCTCAGTACGCGAAGTAGCCCCGCTGGATGAGATCCATGAGGTTGACGTTCGGCTGGCGCCGGACCGGCTGGCGACGGAACAGCGGCGGCTCCTGGCTCTGGCCGCCGGCCGGTTTCTCGCCGTCGGCGGCGTGCGGCTCCATCGGCACCGCCACGAAGATGGGCTGCAGCACGACGACGGGGGAGCCGTAGGCGCCCAGCGACGGGTACTGCATGCGCGAGAGCAGCGAGAGCAGCGACGCCTGCGGCCGCTGGAAGCTGGGTCGCGCCGGCTGGGTCAGGGCGAAGCCGCCGAAGGTCTGGCCGTACTGAGTGGGCTGCGGGCGCTCGGGCTCGTCTGAAACCGAAGTGGATGGTCAGGCTACGGCGATGGAGGAGAGCATCGCTCTGTTAAGTGGGCATAGGGATAGGGCGGGCGTCGCTCTGTAAGCCTGACGCCTAAATCGCTCGTCATGGAGAATTCCGCACGGTAACCCTCGTGGGGTCAGTAATTAGGTCACACGTCAGGAAATGCTGCGAGGAGCTGCGTCCTAGTTCGTGCAAAAAACAAATAAAAACGAGAAGGTCTGCAGCAGGCAACCAGGAAATGAGTCACTGGCACAGGCCATTAACTGACAAAGGTACTGGTCCAACCTCTTCTTTTGGGTCGCGAGACGCGGGAATAAAGTTACTTTCAGAAATGGTGAGTAATGCTGTTCTGGCCTCTCTCACATATCTATAATTAATGCGTGTGCGAAAGCTTGTTCTCAAACAACGTGGGCGCCAGCAAATTATTCGCTTCGTTAAAATGTTG
Source organism: Pollicipes pollicipes (assembly GCF_011947565.3). Lineage (NCBI taxonomy): Eukaryota > Metazoa > Arthropoda > Thecostraca > Pollicipedomorpha > Pollicipedidae > Pollicipes > Pollicipes pollicipes. The sequence continues at coordinate 44,615,633 of NW_023596576.1, read as the reverse complement.
TGCTTAACTGTCAGCGATTTTTTAAAAGTGAAAAGTGCATGATTGAATAAAAGCAGGTGTCCTTGATATGCTAGCCTCACGTGCAGCAGGGGAGCACATCATATCTCAGAAAAGAGACCGCGTTTTTAATGGAAAAGCGATTTGCAGGCGTCAGATATCATGTTCCACAAGCTTAAGCCTCGACATATTTTACCAAGGCAATTTGACCAGTGATGTCATCAGAAAAATATCGTTAAGCTCAAGATCCGGACCGGTGATTATTAGCTATTGCAGCACGGACAGCACACCTCCCACTCCTGCCGTGCAAAGGAAAACTCCATGGCCACGCCAAAATCCTATCTCTTCATCGAGTGACCCGGACGGGCCCGGCAACAGCTGCCGTCCCGGCCGTCCTCGTCTCGGCCTGTGCCCCTGCCCTCCACGGGTCTGCCTGAGGCGGAGGCGGGGGTGCTGCACCCATGGTGCTCGCCGGCCACCCGCCTCAGACTTCCGCCGCGCCCGGCCAGCCGGTCCGCCAGTCACGCTGACCCAGACGGTTCGGCCGCCGGTGCAGCGGGGAGGCGGGGTCAGCGCGGCGCGGCCCGCACCGGCGCCGCCCTGGCCCAGGGTCAGCCGGAGAACACAGACGAGACCGGAAGCCAAGCAAGACGGGGAGGGGGAGAGTGGGAAGGGGAGGAAGACGGCTGTTACTCTAGGAAGAAAGGAAAAGAAAAGAAAGAGTTGATGGCCAAGTCAACGAAGAGATTTATACGTGAAAGCGTATTTTGAATAGGCATGCTCTGTTTGAACATGTTTCGTTCTCTTTAGCAAATCGATGCGATAACAGTGTGTGCACTGTTTTAGTGTACACACTTAATTTAATTGCGCGTCACGCAAAGCTCAGAAGCATAGTGCGGCCTCATTTTTAAACTGGGAAATTCCATGCAGCGGAAACGGTCGCCTCCTGCAACATTCCAGCATTAGCTGACCACGCGACTGATGGAGTCGGTGGCGCGTGCCGGCTGATCCTGCACGCAGGCGGATCAGACCAGGCCGCTGTGTGAGCCGGGGGCATCAGACCACCGGCGCGTGAGACCAGGTCACACCGCCCTGACGGACGCGGGACACCGGACCGGACTGGACCGGACCAGACCGAACCGGACCGGACCGAGCCGGACATGCCTGGCGAATGATCGCGGATGAGGCGGCGGCGGCCTGCGGTCGCTGTTGCCGAGGTGACCCTCTCCAGCGCTGATGCTGTCAGACGTGGTAAACGATGGACTCCACCGCACCGCGCAGCACTGACCGGTACCGGCCGGACCGGAGCAGGTTGTCCGGCGGAGGTCGGGGACCCCACTCATGACCTTTGCGCCCGGGGATGGCCGGGATGGGGTAGGGTTAGCACGTGATGGCGCAGGACCGTGGGTGGACAGCCTCGCGACGTGGAACTCCGTTAAGGGGATCAGATAGATGCACTGTCATGGCCCAGCCATGGGTTCTGCAGGACACGGAGGCCTCTCTTGTCCACACGATGTACGGAAGATCGTGACTGCTAGCAACGCCAATGTGTCCAGCACTGATAAGTAATGTTTTGTCATGCGTCCCATCCTAATCCGATATCACGTTGGCTGACGAGCCTTCCCCATGCAGTCGCAGATTCTGCAATAACGTAGCAGAGTCAGCAGAATTCAGGTCATAAGCCGTTAAGCACGTCATGGAATGTGTCCTCTAACGTCCCCTCTCCGTACTCTGCCAGCTCCGCGCCAGCTTAACCGCAACGTTTGGCTCCTCGCATGACCTGCGATCGTGTCTGGCAGGTAGAGGCGTGACGAGTGACGCCGCTCGGGGGCACCATACTGGGAAACTCCGCTTTGGCTGACAGAAGGCAAGGAGTGCCGGTCGTGTAGATGATACTAGTGACAGCCCCGGGGACGCCCGACGGCACGGCCGCCACGTGCGTCACGACCCGGGTGCCGCCGGCGGGGCGGGACGTGACCGCCGTAGCGGGGAGTGCCGGACGGGTCACGGCGGTCGTCACGAGGCGTCACGTCGTGATGAGGAGCGGCCAGACGCTCTCGGACCGTTATATGGGTCAAGGTGGGCAGGCCGTGCACTTTGTGACGAAGACAGGTCTGAGGCGTTGATCGTCCCACGGGTTGGAGTGTGCGCTGTGCCGGCGAGTGCCGACGGCAGCCCATCTCGTCCTTCCTCCCGGATGGAGATCCTTCCTCCCGAATGGAGATCCGTCCTCCCACGCGATCGAGATCGACTTCGCAGACCGGTATCTCGAGGATATGGTGTACCCACCGCTGGGCCGCCACCGGAGAGATCATCGGGCGATGACGGGGTTCGGGACAGATAAGCGCCGCTGCTGTCACGCGCCCATCACGGGCCCGTTACGTCGGCTGATGAACTGGGACTTATTTGGGTTACTGGTACCGAACGAACGGATGCATGACCTTCTCATGCTGATGCTCGTGTGAAAATATGTCGTGAGTGTAGCCCACGGCCCATGAAATGCCACAAAACTTCGAGCATCAATCGATCTTTGATCTGATCTGATGCTGGTCGATCTCACCCTGGTCACGGCAAAAGCAGAACCGCCCCTTCGAGCAAGCTGGAGTATGTGCTCTACTTCAGGCTAAAGATCCCGACCACCACCACATGTGCAAAGCTCCGAGCCTCACCATTCAGCAGGATTGCAAACGAGTTGTCTGGGACGGCCGACGGCTTTCCGGTCTCTGCCTCCTCCTCCTCCTCCTCGGGGGTGCTCGGGGCCTCGTCGTCGTCGGCAGCGGGCGCATCAGCAGCGGCGTCGTCGGCGGGGACGGTGTCAGCCTCCTCCTCCGAGTCGGCGCCCCCTTCCACAAGGTGGGGCGGCGGCGCCACCACCGAGCGACGCGCGCCCGACTCCATGGCGATCTGGTCCTCGACCGAGTCGTGGATGTACGGGTCCTGGATGGTGGCCGCGCACGCCAGGCCCATGGCCGACACCAGCACCTGCCGGCAAGAGGGACAGCGTCAGAGTTTGCAAGGACTCATGTGTCGATGAATTTAGCAGCAAAATTTGAGAACAAAGGTGATTAAGAAATGGCATTTAGGAGTTGATGCCTGCTCCGAGCGGTTGTGACAACGCACATACATTTCCCGCACTTCTTTGTAATGTCGTAGATTCACGACGAACTGCTGCTCCCATTTTATCAGTATCTCACGGCATTGTTTCTCTCACTCTCCGCACTGGAGTGACAGAAGGCAGAAACAACAGCCGGCAGGTTGAATAGAATAGGAATGGAGCCTTTAGTGGTGCGGTGTCCTTCCTCCCTTCTGATCGCAAAATTGATATTTCGGTGAAAGACAAGATAGACCTGAGTCACCGGTGCATCGTATTCCATACGAAAAACTAATGGATCAGACTGACGGACGAATGATGTTGTGCAAAGTGCAGGGCTTGGGAAAAGCCAGGCCATTTCAAACGCGTGCTAATGCAAAATTGTTCCCATAAACAAACTTGGAACGTACAGCACTAGTACAGATCATACACCCGCCACGATTGTAGGGACTGGTCATGAGATTACACGTACGACCTTGGAGCACATCACCCGCTGCAGCCCTCGTTAGCGGGCTGTGACAGATTACCACGCGTCGGTGCAGCGGCATCCCAATTACCACGAGCTTAAAGCGCCACCCCGCTTCAATTCCCGCGGCCTGGGAGGCCTCAGATGTCCGGTCTGATAGCGTGTCGTCTCATGGCCGGCGACACGTGCCGGTTGGCAGAGGGCCGCAGCTGCAGATCTGCTTTGTCGTGCCGAATACATGCCACATCATTGTGGTCGGTATCTCCGGCGCTGAGCCGCTGGATGATACCGTTTGCCGCCGGTGAGCGGTCCTTTGTCGGCTCAGAAAGAGGAGAGCTCAATGCGATGTACCGCAGTGCATGGTGGCAATGACGCTCGGGGGACCCGAGGCCGTAGAAAGGAGACGTCTCTGATTTATTCGGTGCTGTTTTTTTCGGATGGTTTTGCTTAATCTCAAACCTGTAACTGCTTTTGCACTTGGGTGCGGGCCGGTGCTTTTTTTACGCGGCATTGTATTTCGTGCTTTGTCATGGCCAAGAAAAGTGCGCGCGCGACGTTTTTCCACCACTTGACTCATCCTTACTTCTACGACAAGGTTTACTGAACCAGTGCCAATATGCCCTTCCAAAAACACAAACAACCATTTGTTTTAAAGCGCATCGCATTTAATCTGCATTGATGTTAAGTCTCTGGAAAGTTGAGTGCTATGTTCACTGGAGCATGGCTCTGCGTTTGCTTTTTCAACTTAATGAAAATTGAGGTACACAGATACAAGCTTGTTTGGAAATAACATAATCGAGCGAGCGTATAGTGTAGGATATAAGATCGACACACGTCCGGCGCATTTTGTGCGCTTGTGAACTGTCATTATGAAAATATGATGCTCAGAACTGCCTGCGTATGCATGCGTCCCTCTGCCGAGAAAGCCTGGAAAAGGCTGCGGCTGGAGATACAAAAAGGATTGCAATATTTTGACGAGAGAAGTGATATTTATAATTGAAGTAGAACTAAACGACTGGTGAGGCGTGTTGCATCGAGTGCGAACTGCGACGAACAATGAATGTTGCAAAGGATGTGAGCCGTGCCAAATAGCGTGACAATTGAAATGAAGAGAATACAGGTGATAGAAATCGCAATGAGGCATACAACAACCCCCCCCCCCCCCAAAAAAAAACTAACATAACGTATAGTCACACATGCGTTTATACACTCTACACAAACAGGCATCTGAATCAGGACTTCGTATCGCCACTCAATGCATTATCAGTTAGTATAGATGTGAAAGTTAAACATTCTGTTTACAAGATCTAGCAAGATCTTGGACGTCTGTCCCTGGCTTGAAAATGACCACGATAGAATATTGTGCGCTGCTCGGCAGAAAAAATGACCTGGTGAAATTTAGGTCATATTAGAGTTGAACCAAAGGCTTTAATTATGTTGTCAAGCACATCACTGTGCGTTGGGGTACTCACCAAAACCTTAAGCTCCATGTTGTCTGTGAGGGAGTGCGGTACGTCGGTGTCTAACGACTTTGTGGCAGATGGAGCGTCCAGCACCGTTTTATACGGCGGTACAGTCTCTGACATGCGGCACGACCGGCCAAACGGCCGGCGTGCCGCGCGCGGCAGGCGGATATCACCCGTCCAGAGATATCGGCCGGCCCGCAGATCTGGCATGCGTCATCAGGGGGCACCGCTCAAAGAAGGCGCGTCAGGCGCGGAATCCTTCCGACGGACGCCGACTGCGGTCGGACAGATCCTTCTGGAACGGAGGCTGCGTCGACGGCTGACACACCTCAGTTTTGCCAGCTGGAAGAGGGTCAGGCACAGCGTGGTGTGGGAAATATTCAGAAAGCACAGGTGCATACGGCAACGTTTGCAGCCATTCTGCGCAAGTGCACAGACGTGGCTCAGCAAGCACATGGGTCGCGGCCGAAGGGAATACGCCGGGCACTAGTTTGAGGCAAAAGCTATTTAACTGAATGTCATGATGATCGTGGCACACATTGCTGTTTCTCGTACATCACGTATTGCATTGTCGTGTCGTACTTGATATCATCAAGTATCGCCGAGCGACCGCTTGATATTACCGGTGATATCAGTTTGCCGTCACCAAAAATAAGTGGGTTCGTTACGAACACAGGTGAAAAGAGTTCGACACTAGACAGTTAACCCCGATAAGAACGTGTCGGAAAGAAGTCTCAGTTGCGGAGGGCAACGGAATTTCTAAACATAATTTTGCCGGACTGCAGTCACGCGGTTCCACACACCCATCGCTTCCCTGGTCTCACTCGGGGCAAGACTCGGCTCACATCCGCATTCACCGCACGTTCGAGAACCCGCGCACGCAACGCTAGCACACGCGCTTCGTACGCACAGCGCTCTCTGCAATCACGAGATCCGCTGGCGGTGAGAGGAGTTGGCCGGGCTTACAGCCGACGCAGTGCACGCACCGCCAATCGCAGAGGTGGAGCTCAGTGCAGTCATTGAAATACCAACGATCAGGCTTCTCAAAAGTATGGACATTTGCTACGTCTTAGCGTCTTCGGTGGCCTTTTGCGGTGACTTCAGCATCACGTTGTGAGGCCGAGCCAAGGGCATTCCCAATGACGCTCAAATCCCCTTCCGTGGGTTGCTGGCGCTGAGTATACCCTTTGTTCCTCTGCCGCTCGCCGCAGTTAAACGTACCGTCGGGTTGTTAGACGGCCGGCGAGTTGTCGGTTGGAATGTGCTTGACAGAGGGCACTGACGCATTAGGATAGGTCGTTGCTTCCGTAATCTTACTGCGCACGTGCGCAAAGGCGCGTTTGCGTGTGTGAGCTGTACGCTACAAGGAGAGCCTGACAAAACAGTGCCGCCGATTTCGAACTGGAAACGTTGACTTCAACGTGCAACAATGATCACTGACGCTGCACATGGTCCGGATGGAGCGTAGGCGCGCGGAGGCAGCTCAGCCAGAGCACATGCACAATGAACAGTGTGCCACTGAATGGACTTAACGAAAGCGGAGAGCTGGATGTCTGGCACGGCATGTGCGGTGGGAGATGGTTGTGCTATAGCGACGCTCTTCCCCGGCGCCTTGATGCACCGGGACCGTCCGTGAACATAGCCTTGCGGTGATCAAAAGCACATTGTTGGTGAGTGATGAGAGCATTCAGTGGTACTGTAATCCAGTGACTGATGATTCTCGGATAACGTGCTGTGCAGGGAGCCTACGTATGAGGAAGCACTTTGGAAGGATCATGTAAAATGTGTGCTTAATATGATGACTCAGAAACATGTCCTTTGCTCTTGGAGCACGCTGTACGGTTCCTTGCTGCGTGGCTAGTAGGTTAATCTCGTATAAGACCGCGTAAGCCGTGGGCCAGCGCGTGTACATGGATCTTTGCGGGTAAAAGTACGAAAAAACAACCATGTAGCTCTACATATGATTACTTGCGTGGCAACAAAACGTGCTTTAATTGCGGCGTCCCTCATACAATAATATTTTCGATAAAAAAGCTCCGGTAATTAAAAAACATTGTTATATGCTTTAGTCGTCAAGAAGTCAAGGAATGGCCGTTCAGAACGGTTCTGTGCAAGATTTGTGTTTTCTTTCCATCCAAGAACAACAAGGGCAACAACGGAGCAGGAAACGCTTCACATCTGAAGATAATGCAGCAAACATCGGATAAGATTAAATAATCTCACTTGTAACTATTGCTGTACTTTTAAGTGGAAAAGACTGCTCTAGACAACACAATTTCTCTGTTAAGTAAATCTTCCTTTCAATACGTCATTGTTTCGTTTTGTCATAATACCTTGTACAACATTAATTGAGAGCCAATTGACGGCCGTTGTTTCCGCAAATCTACTCACGAACGCCAGCAACGAACGGCTCGACGATTACATTTTTATTGACTTTGATCGCGGCACGGCTAACGGGCCGGCATAATTTGAATGGCGTTATCATGGCGTCATGGATGTCTGGGTGACCTTGAAACAGTCTCCCGAAGTCGTCTGCACATCTTGACGGACGTGTAGCTCAGAAATTAGAGAGATTTAGGTCTTAAGAAGGGCAGGGCTGAGAATCGCATCGATTAATCCTCGAGATGACCATCTTAGTTAAAAAATATTGTATCAATGTGGAACACCCCCTTCTAACTAAAGCAGAGGTGGAGAAAGTTTGCAAAAATTTGCCTGCCATTAAGAGTAGTTCGCTAACACGTGCTCGGGTGAGGGTCAAATTAACCTCCCCCAGCCAAAGGTTTTTTCCGGAATGATTTACGAACGGCGCGACGTGTCCGCGCCGAATTTTGCATAGCTGTAGACAATTGAATAGCGTATCGTTTGGCGTCAAAATTTAGATGTACCTTGCAAAGTCGCTGATCTATGGCAGGTCAAAGTCAAGCCATGATTCATCGAAATCAATTTCTAGGCAATAGTTCAATCTGATGCAACAACGGAGTGTTAGCCGAAGCATTCATCTTTGAGATACTTTCTTAGGCAACACAACAATCGAATGAGTGACAAGTTTTATTAACCTAGGGTCGGGTACGAAGGTAAGACCTAGGTCAAAACCAACCTGTTTTATTACTCTGGAGTTTGCTGTATGGGATAGCTTCTTGTGCTCATTTCGAGGTTAGTGATAACAGAAACCGCATTATACGTCTTTCGTGGGCTTTGTAAAGGTCAGAATAGGTCACTACCTTGAAATGACTGAGGTCAACATGCTGTTTTTAGGAATGCGTGTCCTGAGGTAATTTTTGTCGTTTAGTATTCGAATGTAAAGCTCATACCGATCTCGTATGATTTTGGTCACCATGACCTTAAAAAAGGTCAAACGAGGTCACTGATCTTAAATGAAAAAGTGACATTTTGCTTAGAACAGGTATCTGGGTTATGTGGACACTTTAGCGATTAGCTTGCAGTTTGACCTCATTTCACCCGATTTGACCGGAAGGTTATGACCTAAAACTTTGACCTAAGGGAGTTTACGTACAGGCCAACACAACCTGTGAATTTAGTGTCTCTAACTCTTTTAGCTCCTGAGGTATCAGGGGGTCAAATTAGCCCCCGCCCGAGTGAAGTGTATCCAGTCGGCCACCCGAGCGCGTGTTAATTTGTTAGATTATTTCCAGAGTTTGATTTACAACTCCTAAACCTTTTTAAACTGTGGAAATTGCTGAAGTTCATATTCTTTGCTGTCTAATCATCGTGTTGTAATGTCTATGCAGGCCATGGGTGAGTGTACATGTCACAATCAAACTATTGTCCTGAAAGCTTGTAAACTAGAACTGAAGATGCGCTGTCATTTGTGATTCGAATCATATGGTGGGTTAATTAGGATTTACCCACCTGGACTGGGCTGTGATTCCAAAATTGAATAGCCTGAAGCACGTTTGAATGTATACCAACATTTCAATCGAAACTACACGGCTTTAATGCCGTAAAATTTCTATTTTTGAACCGATCTCATTTATTTTCAGCTAACTGTGCTTAACACTTCGCTCAATGGCACATACTCCAGGTCTTATTCTGCCATAAGTAGAGAATAAGGCAAAGGCGCCAGCCTGCGAAGCGTTTAAAGTTTTGTTTTGTAATGAGGCATAAACAAGGGAAATATTACTTCATACCATATGTAGTGAAGAAGTCTATAACAAAGTATGACAAGGTGGAATTCTTTCTTCCTAAATGGCAGCTCGTACGCAACATTGATGCCTCACCTATCAGTAAGCTAATAACTGAGCAGGCCATAAAACCACAGGCAGGGCCTGACCTCAATTGGCAGCCTCACACTCGCTAGGGCTAGGCTTCAATGTGTCCGCATTTGAGGGCCTTTGTGCCTAATGGCATCGGAGGAGGGGTGAGGGTATTGAATTCACGCGCGATATCACCGCAACCCATAAACTAGCTAGTGACACTAAACGGAGCTAGTGACATCCAACTTGCAGGGTATTAATTCAAGCCATAAAGCTTCCGGGGACCTATGCGTGAAGCCAATTGTGCGTTTGAAGAAAAATGGAGCTTCAAAACATATCTCTAGTGCATTTGATTGCTATTCATTTGATGGGTCGCGGAATTTGATAGTGATTTTAGGATTTGAGTCGTAATTCTCTGGGTTCCAACCTTCGTTTTCAGGGCTAAAAGCTTCACAAGATCCGAATTCATGGAAATTAATCTAATTAAGAGCATCCAAATTCATGGTTGCATTTTACATCATCGCACCACTTTCCGTGCAGATCTGTCGTCGCGGCACCAGCACCCCTTGGCCATTTCTGGACGCCTGGGGATATTCCGTGTAGCGCCCGTATTCCATCTCTAGCCGCCATACATCGGCGGTGTACGATATTCGAACCTGATAGCTGGACATGTTCATGAGGAATTTAGGTCGGTTATTGAAAGAAAGGTTTTGGTAGCAAAAACACACATATCAAACCGTGGCAGTATACCAGAGGTAATAGGCATCGCAACAGGCAGATTTCGTGTCCAGTATGACATCTGCGGCGTCGTGCAGGCATCTGTGCAGCTGCCGCTTATCGCTGCCACGCTCGCCGCGCTCGGAGTGTTCGCGCCGCTACATCTCCAAGAATGTCGCCTTTGAAAAGTATTTATTTTCCTTCCAATGCCAATACAGGTGCAAGTGGAAGATTACTAATGAACACAACAAATGACAGTTCACATTTCATTTCTTGAGTCAGAAGCCCCAAGTTTGTGTGACAACAAAAATGCGAAAAATAAGTGCATGCTATTACGAAAGTAGCTGCTTCACTTTGGCTCAACACGCAATTAAACTCAGTCACCTGAAGCTATGATGCCAATACTGTAAGTTAGCTATCATTTATTCACTTACAATTCAGAGCGGTTTTTGAGGTGTACGTGTCTTTACTTTACTCATAATGAAATAATGTCGTTGAAGTCAAACTGGCTGAGGCCTGGTATCCCCGTATATTGGTAAGCCCCACTCACCACGTAAGAATAAGTTAACGTTTCAAACTCCATTCAAAGTTTGCCAGATCTTAAAGTTAAGAGACGAAAATATGACGGAAGGCAATGATTTTATTAATCCTTTTCGAACATGAACGATGGCGCTATTTATTCAAAAAAGCTCAAACAGTTAATGAAACATTTAACAGATTTATGCACAACTCTGAGTAAAAATACTAACAAAATTGCAGAGGCGAAGCGGTTGTTGGAGCGCTCCGGTTAAATTATTGATTGCTTAGGCGATAAAATAGGGGCAAAAGTCGACGTCTTGAATTGCCAGTTGTTTGCACGAGCAGAATAAACTCAAACCTCATGGGAATGGTAGAACTCTCGAGTTAAAGAGCGGCAGTCTTCCGATACACGCGTGACTAAAATGAAAAAAAGTTGGTCGCAACCGGTTGTCGTGGTCATATATCTTGAATGAAGTTTTAGACGACTGATTTGCTAGACGTGCCATCTTGCTCATGCGAAAGACTATTGACTGTTATGGACTGTATGTTGTGCGTGCTTATCTTATATCAACTAATGCTCAATCGTTTCTTTTTGAATTGGGATAACCCTTATGGTTTATGCTAGGTGGTGCATTCCTGGAAGCAAACAGTCGATCTAGGCCATTTTAGGTCGGTTACCTCCTCTGACCTTAATGAAGTCCATAAAAGATTCTGTTGTGGTCCCTGTTAACAAGCTATTGAAAATGTACATTAGAAACTACCTCATAAACTTGTTCGGTTTTTACTTCGGTCTGACCTCCATACCTGACCCAAGGTCAATGAAATTTGTCGCTATCCTAGCTTCGTCTAACACTCCGTAGTCGCATCACATTAAACGATTCTCTAGAGTTTCCTTTGCTGACAGCCACGCCGGACTTTGACCTGTCATAGGTCAGCGACCTTACAAGGTGTATTTAACTTTGCATACCAAAAGATTGCTTTTCAACTTCATAGAGCTATGCAAAGTTTGGCGCCTTTTCCCTACCACGCGCCTTTTGGAAATTAGTCTGGAAACCTTCGGAGTTCATTTTGACCCTCCACCGCTGTGTGCGCGATAATCCCACGTTTGGCTATGCTTTGTTGGAATAGATGTCAACGCTCGCCACTTAGTTGTCTCTGATATAACGCCTTTAATGCTTCCACAGACAAAGAATTGCTTACTGAATGCGCTTGGCGGTCGTCCCCGGGTATCCCGCGCGTCACACTGGTGTGGGGAATTTCAAGTGCTCACTCGAACGTTGGAAGTAGTAGGTGCGGCCGGTAGAACGAGTCCCTTGTCCGTCCGTGTCTTGATTCTACTCGCGGAACGTACGGGGGACTATGTGTGTTCAGTGCATATTTCGTGATAAATAAGTAATTAATGGATCATTGATTACAATTGGACTTTAAGTATGAACGATCTAAGGATCTGTGACAGACTGGTTACAAAGAGAAGAAGGCGCTTCACCTCATTTAAACGACATCACGCACACATTATGTTTTTGCAGGGGACCGAGCAAAACTCAAATGGCAAGAAATATGTCACAGCTCTGTGTAAGCCACGTTTGCGAAAAATATAGAAGGTTTACAAAAATACCAGCAATGGAACATTGACACATACGCCACCCGGTTTTTAAATTGAAAAAGGCAATCTGAGAACTTTGTGAAGTTTAGAAATCTTACAAAACGACTGCCGAGCCGACGAGACTGCCTGATGATAAGACTGAGCGTGAGAGGTTATGGCTCCGGAGCGCACTTTGTTCAAATGTCATGTAAACGAGTGAGGCCGTGGTGCAAACATATCTTTTTATACGCACGCCAGTCGGAATCCCATGTACATCGTAATCTGGCCAAATTTCTTGCCTTGATGTAAGCAAAAAAGGCCACGGGCTTCCGGTGTTTTTTATGAGTTTGGAGTCTTCGGTGTTTTTTTATGAGTTTGGAGCCTACGCTGAGAATAATGAAACTTCAGTAGACCAGCGGGTACTGGCTGAAGAATGCTCCCAAACGAACATTGTTGATACCTACCTGAGGACGCTTGCTGGGGCGCGGGCCGGCCCGCGCAGCACAGCGTCACTGGAGGTCGGTCGGTCCTCCGACACGGTCCGAAGGGCGGGCGGGGAGCGAACTGTTGTGCACTGGAAGGTTGAATTCGGAGGTCTACATTGTAACCGATGTTGTCTTGATAATGACGTCTAGTCAGTTGTCCCTGGCATACTCAAGGTCGCTTATTGTCTCCAAACCATCAGACATTTCTTCCCGCCTGACATTGCTTGGGCTGCGAAATCCAGCGAAAGACTCCTGCAGATTGTCCAGCTGTGCGTAGTTTCTGACTCCGTTCTGACAACGATGCGGTACAGAATAAAGAAAGTTTCGGTTCCCACACTGACACCACCAGATCAGGTTCTGGCAAGCTATGCTTGTTGGTTCTCAGACCGCATGACATGCGTGTGTGGTGCCGCACAGTGTCGGCGAGCGCCAAGAAAGGCGTGCGTTGATGAATATTGCCCCAGATTGTGTACAGCGGAGAATCGGCGATGTTGACACCCATGGGCTTACCGCTGCACGGAGGACGCTAACAAGTAGTTTGACGGGAGGCAAAAATGATGAGTTTAGTCGTTTTGTGTGCTATACTTGTCATGTCGCTCTTGAAAAACCGCAGAAGTTGCACATAAGCCTGTTTTCCGTGGAGGTATTAGTGCCAATGTTCCTGGGCCTCCTATAGACCAGCGTCTGGTATTCCCAAGGACCAGCGTCTGGTAAGATCGTCTGAGCATGCACAATGATGGCGTTGCTCACGTATTCCGGCAGGTTGTTTCTCCAATCCAGTACAGCAGTGGCCTCAGATTCGAGCCCCTTTACAGACCAATGGGGCTCAGTAGTGACTGATACATCATATATGCAAGATGCTTGAGCGAGCACGTGTTGGAGGTGGTTCGTCAAGGAGCTTTCAAATCAGCGCTCAGCAGCACCGTAAAGCCGGAGCTTGCGGAGAGCACCATCATGTCAGATGATATCGAGACATTTAGACAAGTCCAAAAAGGTAGGAAGCGTGACGTCACTGCGGTCCACGGCAGCAAAAACTTTGCATGCCACCGTCAGCAGAGGAGTTTTGATTAGTAATCCGATCTAAAACGATGCTCGTTTGCCCAAAACTGGCCGCTGGTGTGAAGTGATGGAATAGCTGATTGGAAACGACGCGTGAAATTATCTTGGTTTTGACGGCCGAATAGAAAATTGCTTCGTTGTTGGAAGCGTCATTGGATTCTGGACAGTTTCGAATAGGACGCGCATGCGCTAGTTTCCATGACCCCGGCAGTGAGCAAGGAACGATGGTGAGTCATCCACAGATGAGTCAGGGCGGTACCAGAAGACAGAGAACGCATCGACAATGTCATAAAGCGAGCGCAAAATCTTACGGTACTACACAAAATACTACGCCCAATGTATCCACCGCGATCCATCACAATATTTTCCATTATAAATGCACTCACCACGCGATGCAGGTCGTCGGATATGACGGGGAGGCCTAAAAGACCCCAGAGGCGGCGCGCGGCAGGCACGCTGGTAGGCTCGGCTCCGAAACGTTGACCCGTCGGACGGCACCCTGCTTCTAGGAAGTGTTGAACCGGTCGACACAGTGCTATTTCCGTTTGAATTGATGTCCATGTTTACAGAGGTTACGATTGGTCCACGACAGCACGTGCACGCATGTTGCAGCTGCTGCTTTAACCCGTCTAGATCGGTATACCTTAGGGCATTAGCCTACAGCGGCGGCCGATACAGACATGCATACCATGGCATGGCGCGCGTCTGCCCGCAGCCGCACTATCAGCGGCCCGTTCTTGAAGTCTGGACATACCCCTCGAGCCTGTCCGCCCATATCAGCGCAGTCACTTCCAGCGCCTTCCTGGCCGCTATGGCAGCAACGCTGTTACTCTTGCTCTCTTGCCGGACGACTCGATAAGGGTGCATTGATATTGACATGCTGCAGGTGGATAGTTTCATTCACGATTCCTGTATTTTCCGGGGCCTATGCTCGGTGACATTTTGTCTGAGCGCGGCAAGTTTCGGCCTCCTCGGCGGCATGGTAGGCTGGTTGATGTTATGCTGGCCGGGCCGCGGGTCAGCTGTCCACATTCCTCCGTCCCGGGAGCCGCGCTGGCTTCCGTACACGAAGTTGAATCTAAAAACCAAATAGAAAGGCTCGTGCGAAAAAAGGCGAACGAAAATAGTTTCGATGGTATACGATTCACGTCAATAAATATTCGAAGGACAAAAATTGGAGAATGTCTAAAGGGATACATGTCGACAGTGAGGAGATATCGAAAAGCTCCTCAAAGGATAAAACGTCGACGGAAATCAGGCTTCAATAGAGAGAAAAAAAACGAAGGAGATAGGAGTCTACAAGGATAAAAGTTCGACCGAAAAACCATTCAACCGACAAAATTAACATGGAAAGCGCAACTTGAAATACATATAAGAAAGCAGGTAATAACGACATTTAGGACAGAAGAGTATCAATGCTGAACGCCTAGCATAAATGGGGATGTTTTCGCCTGCATTCACATGCGCCCGCGGATTCAATCGGCTGTGATACCTTGCATACCTGGATCCTCTAGTTTGGCCTGCTTGCGCTCTGCCGGCAAACGGTCCTGACAGGAAGCCAGCGTTCGAACCCCCACGACAGAACCATACGCAACGCACACTTAGAATTTCAGGCGGTCGATCTGCTATGGGTCTTCTATCCATGTCTATGAAAATTCCATCTCTAGCGATTATCTGGGACGGTAGGGAGCAAGACAGGCATGGCAGGAGGCGGTGCACAGCGGCGACGCACCTTGTGAATATCGTGTTTCGTTAGTCCTGGTGCTGGACAGACACGCACCTGGCTTCCATTATTGGTTCCTGACTTCAACCTTCCCCTTCTAAAAACGAGATCTGAAATCCTTGGCCCGGGCTGGTTCCTTCATAAATCATACTTCCTGATTACTGGATCCTCTTGGCAGTTTTGCGAACACCGCACGCTGGTCCTTGGTCCTCACCGGCTCTTTCACAACAAAAATTGTGGTACAAACACCAGGTGCTGGTTACTGGTTGCCACTGGCATTTTTGTTTCCACTGGTGAAGAGTTTCCAATGCTATATTCCTGTCGATTTTTGTCCCTTTCTACTTTTTCTGTAAGGCCTTCACCCCTGTCCACTTTTGTCTCTTTGTCTACTATCTGTTATTCAGTTTTTTGTTCTTCGACATTTTTCTGGTTTCATTTTAATCCTGGCCGACTTTATACCCCCTACGATCTTTTGACTCAATGT
Source organism: Pollicipes pollicipes (assembly GCF_011947565.3). NCBI lineage: Eukaryota > Metazoa > Arthropoda > Thecostraca > Pollicipedomorpha > Pollicipedidae > Pollicipes > Pollicipes pollicipes. The sequence continues at coordinate 44,599,830 of NW_023596576.1, read as the reverse complement.
TTTCCGTTTCAAAGTTAGTTCCTGTTTATTTTTTCCATTTTGAATTTTGAGCTTTGATTTTTGGCAACTCAACATTCGTACTCGTTGACTTTTTATGCTCGAACTTCGCCGTTCGACTATTTCCATCCGACTTTGTATGCGGATACCAGCTGCGCCGCCCGCTCATCCCCTCTCGTTCGGGCTGCCTGACCGCGCCGCTGTCCGTGGCGTGCGACGGGCGGGGCTGAGCATGCCCTCCGGGTGCGGGGAGCGGCGTGGCCGTGGGGCAGGAGGCCGTGGTCGGCTCAACCATGTAGCGGTGATCCGGCCTCTCAGCTGAACGTCAGCTGTCTCGCCCGCACCGGCCAGGGGCTGGAGCGACTGGCGAGAGGTGAGGCCAGGGCCGGGCCGGTGCAGCAGCGAGCGCCGTCGGACGGACGACCGCCATGGCGGTCACGTGTTTCCAAAGTTCGCCATGCGCCACGATTTTAGCGCTGTACCGTGCCGGTTAGGAAGTCACGATCGCTTTGCAGCGTCGCCACAAACGCCCACAGATGATGATGAATCGTGCGTCACGTTCAAGGAAGAATTTCAATCCGGATTTTACAAGGCTGCAGCCTGATGCTCTCCATCTCTAATGACAACACGCAATGTAAGGAAGCATTTTGCCCATTCGGTTAGGCGCGTGATCTCTGTTTTATGTCACAACAGGTCTCTAACTTTGTCGGGTGTGTGCATCACTGGCAAAGCACAATAATGAACGTGATTTCTTCAGATCAGATTGCAGAAAGATTAGATCATATGGGAAGCAACAAAATGTTTGTTCACAAGTCTGCTGTCATATGATACAAAAAACTCGGATGCTATTCGTGACCTGCAGTCATTTATTCGTTGGCGCCACTGGCGCCACACGGTTGTCAAAAGGTGCAAGATGCGACTTGTTCAATATGAAGCGAATATAACGCAATGGAGGTGAGTTTACGCATTGGCAACGTGCGGAAAAATTAGTCTGGTGGTCCAACGTTTTTGTGACAGGCTGCTGTCCAATTGTGGAGTTTGGACTGATTATTTCGTATTTAAACAAAAGGTGGACCACATCTGCGCTGCAAAACAGGTACACATCGTGACGGCGTAAAACAAACACAAAAAAACATTACATTTTGTGAACGTGCTGCCGTGCTCGCGCACGGAACATCTCGTGGGACTTCTACCCATGCATGTCACGCTGGTGCTAACTTAACGTTGGGCTCAACATTTCACAGAATAAAACTGTGTAGCTACATATGTTATGCCAGCACTTATTGAATGTCACTTCTTTTAAATGTCCTGTGTTACCTAAACTTTCGCTCACATGCCTCTGTGATGTGCAAACATTGAGCTCCATTTTAAAGAAGCTGGATAAATGAGCTGGAAAGCTGGTGTATCCTCTATGCAAGTAACTCGCATAGCTTGAAGTTGCCTCCTTCACCGCCGGCCTTCAAAACATATGCGAGTCGTCACATCTGCGTCATAAGCGTATCAGCATAAAGTTCTTGAAAAGACATTAATAACTTGCGTGTCAATTGCAGCATTGGGAAGAGCACGTAACATATTAGGATGTCGTTGGTCCCGCTGTCACAGTGGATAAACGACACGTGATAAGCATCCCCGAAACATAGACTGGCTGCAGATTTGGCTGTTTTTCTTCTTTGCGATGCTCAGATATTTCGGACAATCTCCTTCATCCCCCACGTGAAAGCAGAAGACGCGACGATGGACGACTTAAAGCGCGATATCAAAGGTCCTTGACGCGGGGGATGGTGAGCCGGATAGAAAGCGCTTCGGCCAGCACCTGCGCGGTGGTAAACCCGCCGTTTTGCCCTGCAATTCTTGAGTAACGGATGCGTTTTAGTCAAAGTACGAACAACTGCGTGTTGTTCCATCCAATCCAATTTGCATCAGGTAAGGCTGGGTCCATATCCGATAAAAATCAATGCACTTCCTCCAGAGCTGCTCCAAATGGAATCAAGTCCACTCAAAACTAGGTGAAGAATAGTTAAACCATCATGGAGAAAACCTAAACTTGGTGAATTGCATCGAAGTTATCCACGTGATTGATCCAGTCCGTTTTGAACTCCGGTTTCGATGAACACATTTGGATCCAGATAAGTGGATACCTCTATTAGAGATAGATGTTCAGTTCCGCTGGGTCAAGCTATGTTCAAGCCTGTGAGGAGCCCGAGGACCTCGGAGCTACCATGCACAAGCAAACAGCAACCACGGATGATCGGGTGTCGAGGCCAAATTGTGTGACTATGCTTGCTAACTCAAACTAATGAGTGGGATATGCATCGTCATGATCCGCATCATTTCTAATCTTCCGGAGCAGATACCAGATGTCTACATGAGCCACAGGCCGGTGCCAGATTGACGATTCAGTGGTCACGCGAACCGCACCTGAGCTAAATCCATCGGCTCACCAGGAAACAGGCGCGGGCCCCAGACTTAACACAAGAAGGGGCGCAGGGAGGCGGCGAATTTCACGATACGGAGTTTCAACCTCGGACGCATTCAACATTGATCATCAGCGCTGTGTACAAAATAACGTCCTGACCCAACGCAGCGCCGCAGGCGCCAGTAACTAAACTAACCCTGATCGCGGCCCCCTCACCAGACCGGCTACGGGTTCAGCCGGTCGTGGACCCTGATCGGAAACACCTCAACTCCGGCAGGTAGGAGTGGGCCCGTCCGCACCTAGTTCCGGTCACGGCGCTGGGCGGACGTCGCCAACCCCATCTATACGGTCAGGCCATCTGCAGTAACGAGTCGGCGGAGGCACCGGAGTCGCACAGTCATCTGCCCAAATCGGGAGCGTTCGGCGCGCGCGGCCCGCGTGATCCGCTGAAGCTGCTCTTGTCGTGGGCCGCACGCACACGTCCCGGTCGTCTTGGCCAAGGCCGGCGGCGGCGGCCGGTGTCCGGCTCCGGCCGGCACGTCTTCCCAGCGGCGGACCCTCAGCGCCGCACCCTAGGGGACCACCGTGCCCAGGCTCTGGCCTGCGCTGGGAGATCGCGGCGTTGCAGCTGTCGTGGTGGGGTCAGGTGGCCCTGGCCCACTGGCGGGGATGGCAGCGGTCTGCCCGCGCGTTGTGGGTGGGCCCGTGCACCCATGGCCGGCGCCCGGGTAACGGCACGGTACCGTACACTTCGACGTGTGCATCGACAGTGGCGCAGCGCGCACCGGTGGGTGCCATACTAGCACCACTGCTTTTACGGGGCCTCTCCGGGTTTGGAATGTAGCCATGCGTCGGAGCAACGGACTGAGATCAAATGGGGCTTTCCATCTTGTCTAAAAATGAAGCTTTATGTTACCTGATGTCCCCTTGGAGCAGCGAGATCTGCGGCTAGCGTGGAGCTGTCGTATATCGTGGCATCGCACACCCGACACGAATTCTTTTCACAGATATGCTACTTTCTTTCGTTCGAGCAAGGCCGGTTGCGGTTAGAGCCGCCGACCCGGCGCCGACGGCCGGCAGGACGACTTTGTGACCAGCTAATATCCAAGTGATGAACAGTTCAAGGATTGGTTGGACTGTTGCGTGTGGATTGGAATGTGCATTGCCCGTGCTTGCCAATATAAGCAAATCAGTTCAAATTTATCGCAGGATTCAACAACAAAGCCAGTTTTCCAAGCCCGTGGTCGATTTCTCATGGCATTGCCAGACTGCGCAATAGCCAGTGTGCTGCACGGGTAACGTGTCGATAAGAGAGCTTCACAGGTAATATTTTCCTTACCTTTGCTTACATTCATTTCCCATGGGGCTGTGTGCATCCCATTCCCAATCAGCTGAACTCAGCTGTCACCCACTCCTTCTCATTTTTCCAACACTGCAGTGCTAAATCATTGAAAGGCTTCGTAAAAGTCTGCACCTAAACTTACCCATTGTTTTTGATTATGGTCAACAGTAGCGCGAATAGGGCTTATGATTAATATGGGAGCAGGCAGCAACATGTATTTCTTACCTCTACGCGGCCTCCTGCAAACGTCCTACCCCTACCCTGCCCATACTCTAAATTTTCCCAAGAACAGTATCCAACCCGACCCGTTACCCTTTCCATACGGTTGCCCATGGGTTTGCCCAACCCGCGAGTTCCTGTGGTCTCGACCCCGCTACCCCATGACATCAGGTAAGTCGTAACAGGTACCAGAAATCATAATAAGGCTGACTTCTTTGTGAGACGAGCAATCAGTTCCTGATGTCATTGATTTTGTACTGTTTGGACCAATCCAAAAGTTGTTCCCGTCACATCTACCTATTCCCGGTAGCTGCAATTTACGTGGACGCTTTTTGTTGGTGCGTCCGCGCTAACCGAGCCCAAAAAGCTGTTTTGATCATAGTAGCTGCGCTTCGCCTGGCGGATGTTGCCGAATTACGGTAAGAACATCCAAAACAAGTTTCGCTTTGAACTCTGTGCATTCCAAAAGTGTCATTAATCAATTCAGCTGCGTATGTTTAGTTATTTCCCAACGCCCTTCCGTCGTGTTCATGCCGAAGAGAGCGATCTCCACCTGGTTTCGCTGTGAAAGGTATGGTCCTTTTGGTCCCCCATTGAGCCGAAGAGCTGCAGAACAAAGGCTCGTTGCTTATGATGAGAAGAAGCCAGCGTAGTTTGCTTCCAACAACGATAGTTTGCAAACACATCTGAGCGTAACGTTGCGCTTTTCAATCCTTCTACCCTCGTTACACTTCGGCTCCGCTTCATTAAACCTCCTCTCTTCCATGCGTGACGTGATATATACACGGCCCTAAACCGTCCATGATTCCAAATTGATTGCGATGCTGCACGGGCGTGTTTGGGCATTCGTCGGCGAGTAACGCTGCCGGCGTACATTTTGCGGTAGTGTTTTTTTCCGGCTTTCCAAAGCCCGGGCCGTTCTGGTGGTGGTGAGTGACAGCATAGCGGGTTCAGAAACCGCGGCCGCGGCGAGCAAAATGTGCACAACCGACCTTACAGCAAGCTTACTGACGATGTGGCGATGCACGAGTTCAGTCCGTCGACGCCACGTGCAGACAAAACGGAGCCATCGGAGGCTGGCAGGTGGAGTGCTACATTCGGATAGCCTCAGATCCGCGTCTGATCCAAGGCCGTCTGGTGTCCGCAGCTGCTGACCTTGCATCCGGGAATCACTTCAAGGGACGTCCGGCCCGAATGCAGAAAACAACTTGGGTAAAACTTGAAGCGTACATTGCATCCGTGCCAAAAATGTGCTCAGAGTTGTCCACTTTGAAGGGGTTTAGTGGCTATACCTAAGCGGCCAATTATTGCGGTCCATGGTCTATGTAACTTAAACCCAGCTTGACACGCTTTCGTGACTTTTTCTGTCATACATAAGAATCCCAGGTTTTGCAAGTTGAGAAACAGAATATGCACACTGGTGTATTCAATGCATGCTTAACCCTGACCAAATCATGGCGAGCGATGTACCTGGACGCGCAGACACCAGTTTAACAGCTAGCATTACTTTAGAATGCGTGCCGTTTGATTAAATGTGGAAATAATAAAACATGTCTGCCCACCTCCGACATCTCTGCATCAGTTAGGACAGCAATATAGGGTGCATATCCACCTTTGCAGCGTAAATGCAGCGTATGTGGTGCAGCGTAAACGCACATCACGTGGCGGAAAACAACGTTCGCTAGGACAGCGATGATCACGACAGTTTCACACAATTTGCCCATACCGTTCATCCTAGTATAGACATAGAATGATCTTTTCATGATGCGACTCTAATTGCAAGAATCCCGTGATAATGCCACCTAGCCGTTCAACAAAAGTTGTTGCTTGCGCCGCACGTCCCCCGTCGGATGCGCGGCCGAGACAACACCAAAACACACGTGCACGACGACGGCATGGGAAACAGGAATGTGCCAGAAGCACGTCGTCAAAGCACAGGTCGGCGATAGTCGATATCAGAAGCACAACCTGTGGACTTCCCAAGCCGGTGCGGTAGTCGGTGCGGCGCGCTTGCCGCATACCGCCCCCGACGCACGCTGACACTCCAGTGCCGTCGACCACACGCACGTCCACCCGCGAGCTCTCGCCTCGTCTCGGCCGCCGAAGTGGCGGCGGTCGTCAGCCCGCCCCGGCCCGGCGCCAGCGGCGGAGCACCCGCAGCCTCTGCCCCGCCGGCCGTGCGCATCAGTCGCCCTTGACGTGCGTGCCGTTGGCGGCCGGCTGGGCGGTCTCCTTCTGGCCGTGCGCGTCGACCGCGCAGCCGCCGGCCGCCTCGCTCCTGCTGCTGAACGGACACTTGAGTCCGTCGGCGGCCGGCGCCGGCCCGGCAGCGCTCGGCTCGACGGCGCCCCACGGGTTCCAGAAGCGCAGCATCAGCGGCTGCAGGAACCGGTGCCACAGGTACAGCACCACTGGCACCACGATGCACGAGATGCACACCATTCTGCAACCACCTGCAGTAAACGGGAAGGGAGACTGGTGAGTGATTCCGGGGTTTATGCAGCCGAGGTGGCGGTATGATTAGGATGAAGTCTGAAGCTGAAATCATGCAGCTCTTTCAAGACGATTTATGTAGAGGTGAACAAACAATCGCAATCTTCATAGAAAATGTGAACACAAAATGAAACAAAATGTGTACCCAATTTTTTTAAATATACTCACATCGCTAATGTAAAACTTAACGCATGCCCGGGTGGCCGGTTAAATACCTTTCGCTTGGGTGGGAGAAAGTCAGCTTGACCTCTCGCCCCAAGACCTCAAAAACAAAGAGGGCTAGAAACACCAAATTCACAGGGAATCGGCCGGTATGTGAACTCGCTTGTGTCAAATATTGAAGCTCATAGGCCATGACCTTCAGTCAAAAAGGTCACACTAAGTCAAACTCCAGATTGATGTCCAAAGTGGCCCCATACCTCGTGCAACCGCGGTGAACCTAGACGCCTATTCTTAGCAAAAACCCACTGGTACTCATTCAAGGCGAGTGACCTTGTTTGACTTTTAGAAAGTCATGGTGACTTAAGTCATACAAGACCGCCTGGACTTTTGATTTTGAATATGCGTCAATGGTAATGCCGTTCAGAATGTTTTTAAAAACAAATTGTCGATCCGGGTCATTTTATGTCAGTTATCTATTCTGACCTTTAACAAGTCAATGGAAGGTCATGACATGGTCACTGTTACTAATAAATTCGAAATGATCATCAGAAACTACCCAATCCAGCAATCTCTCGAATAAAAACAGGTTAGTTTTGACCGTGGTCTGACCTTCATACCGGAACATTGGCCGATGGAATTTGTTCATTCAATTGCCTTTCCTAAGAAACCAGCTCGGATATGCATGGTTTCATCTAATATTTCTTTGTCGCAGCAGTTTCTTAGAAATTACTTCCGTTAATTCCATGGCCTGACATTGACCTGCCATAGATCAGCTACCTTCCAAGATGCATATATATTTGTGATACTGAAAGATGCGCTATTCAATTGTCTATAGCTTTGCGAAATTTGGCGCGACTGCGCCCAGCCGTTCGGAAAGCGTTTTGGAACAACTTTCGGAGGAGAGGAGAGGTTTGGGGGCATATTGACCCCCACCCCAGCGCGTGCTAATAAAATATGAAGTCTTCACCATTCCACCGTGATGATTGTAGACCTCACGACCCTGTGATTAAAACCTGAACTAAGAGATATACAAAAATAAATCGACGAGGTAATGAATAACAAACGCAACTTAACATCACACATATATTACACAAACACACATAACTGTCCCGTTTTTTAGTCCGCTATTGTAATCTCTTGCTGTGAAATAAGTATTCCCAGTATGTATTTAGGCTTTAAGCCTTATGTTGCACAACCTCTACCATACTTAGTTTTACAACACCATGAGATCAAGGAAACCACATGAGCTGGAAATATGGCCAGGTGCAATTGTAGGTCAGATGAAAGGGCACAGCCAGAGTTTTGCAAGCGGGCACCATGATTAATGAAGAACCCCCTTTGGTACAGAGCCCTCCCACCGACAAAACACGGGCTTTGACCGTTGCAATTCGACGAGGCCGAGTTTTTTTTCCAGCTTTGCTTTTTCCTTCTTGAACTGAAACATAAGCCAACAGAAGATGTCATTTGGTTGCATTTCAACGTCCTAAAGTGAAGGAGCCAGGTACGCAACGACCGCATGGAGTAAGCCACCAGTGTAACTCACTTTTAAATGGTTCAGTCGACCGCCTCTAAACCTACAACAGTTGGGGACGTTACCAGAGTTTTTCGGCGTTATCCAGGCATATTAGGCGGGGGGGGGGGGGGGGCTGTGGATTTGAACACCATCGCAGGTCAAAACATGGCGGAACGAAACTGTTATTGATAAAGTCATCTAACGTTCTACTCGGTATTCGTCCTCTCCTCTTTATCGACTGCAGCAGAAATGCGTCATTTCATTCTGAGCATGCCCGCACCGAAGTCCGTTAGAGCCAACACACATATGTCCATCGTTGCATTTTCCGCAGGCCGTGCCGTGTCGAGCCCGAAACTAACACCAGCCGGCGGTCACTGGGCGGGCAAAAACGGCCGCGTGTCGGAAAGCGGTGCCTTCTAAGGCTCTGTGAAATCAATTCGTACGTGCGGAGGATAGTCCGGGCTTTAAATTTAGCCCGTGTAGTCTTCAACTTAATACTTAGAACGGCTTACATTTACAGATGCAAGAAACCTTGAGGTAATGGTGGAATCTTCAATGCTGCGTGTTGCTGAAACTGCTAAGCCGTCCAGAGAATGAACCTCAACTTTGACAGGTGAAAAGTGCGACCCAGTCTAACCTTTAAATACTGCCAATCGATTTTCAAAAGCCAAGGTTTTTGCGGCTGGTCGGTTTTAGGTCGGCGGCTGGCCGGCGCGGGACCGATGGTGAGTCAACTAGGGTTTTGTTATAAGCTGCTGGCAAATGACGAATGCGGGACTCTACAATTGGCTATAATTTTGGGTACTGGAAGGCAACTCTATTCCCAACGTTTTTCAAAATCGTTCCATCCATTTAGACACACACCGAAATCCAAACGAAATTCGAAATCTCAAGCCCTTGGTAAATTTTCCAATGTCTACCGGCCCACGAGAAATATCTCCAGCCGTTGTAGATACCGCAGTAGCCAGAGAGCTGCCTGGGTGACATGTCGCTGTCCCAGCAGTTAGCACATGCTGGAAAAATGACCATCAGAAAGCGTAACAACTGACTAATCCGTGAAACATGTGCATGCGCATACATGTTTCCATCACACCGAATAAAATACGAGATTTAAAAACGTATGATATAAAACAGATGCAATACACATAGCGCCTGAAGGCATTGATGACCGTGGTCGAATGGTTAAAGGAGTAGATTTATGCATCTAAAACTTATGGTTCGGGTTCATGCGCTTGTATTTTTTTTATCATCTTCCCAACCATCCCGAGGTCGCCTCGCTGGGTCGGCTAGCCGAAAACTAACCTTGAGAAGGGTTTGGAGGCATTGATTTCCCGCACGTGATCGTTCCCGCACACCCGCCACCCGCCGCCTGATATTAGCTACCGAGGTCGACGCAGCTCGGTGCGACGGCGACAAACAACGTCGGGTATTGGTGTTTTTACTCTAAAAATTCGAGCGGGCATGTTCAAAACTATGTCATATAATTGCATCACTCATCTTATCTGAGAAAGGATGGACACTCTCAGGCCAACAGATGCTGCCATGTCAAGCAAATTCTGATCCCATTGATACATCTACCCTTTTGAATCTCGAGGAGATCCGTTATATTTCCAAGACAGGGAGCTCCATGAGCAGAACCCCAAAAAGTATGGTGGCTGAGGTACCTTTTTTGGCCAACAACTGAAGGGCCATTTTGTCTCACCCAAGAGGTTTCAACCAGCTACTGTTCCTGCGACACGGGGCCCGGTGTCGATCCGGAGGCCATCAGATCAATACATCATACATCACTCCCTTGGATTGGAACTGTACTGTACTTGGACTGAACTGTACTTCCCTGATTTGGAAGTACAACATATATTGTCACAGAGTCCTCAGTTCAGCTTATTGGGCCTGAAGCTGACATCGCACAGACAGCACCAATTGAGACTGGGGCCACTGGCTGATGCACACCCTTTGCATTGCCCCTCTGAAGGCCCTTGCATTGTTTTTCTTTCTTTTCACATCTCCTTTCATTGTTGATCTGCTCCAGCTATGGATGAAGTAACCATGTCACTGAGTTTGAGGGGATTCAGGATTTGAGGGGTCAAATGGAATTTGGAGACAAAGCCTAGCAAAAAATGGTCTTTTTAACAAAACAAAATGTAAGGAAACATGCATTCTAAGGGCATAATTTGATAGGCCAAAGCCCATTTTGTGAAAATTGGGTGACATGTCTTCCCAGCATCCCAATGGCCATACCCATGGCTTTCCCCAGGTCCCAGGACTCAAGTCCTCTTATTGACACAGAGCCCCTGCTGACAACTGTAGGCCCCTGACTGACACAGGGACCCTTCATTGCCTCACAGATCCCAACAAGTGCCAGAGGCATTCAGTGACAGTGATGCACTCCAGCCTCATTTCTGAATGGGAAATGGATTCCAAGATAATTTTAAAGAGCCCCCCCCCCCCCCAAGGGCACAAGAGACCCTCTGACACTGAGCCCAACCACACAGGCCAGACCCATCAGCATTCCCTACAGGCACTAATTCATCCTCTTGATCACCAGCCCCAAGTTGCTTCAGGAATGGGAGAGGGGAGAGGGGAGGGGCATGATCTTCCAACACTTCTTACATGTGCTCCTGGTCAGGCATACAACCCACAAACACATGTGGGCATGTGGTATGAGCCTATATGTAGGGATGAATTTACTTTTCTTTAAATCCACTTTATTCCAGATGTGTTTCATGCCAAGGATCAAACCTATATAAATTAATGTCTAGTACATCAAGAGGGCTTCAGCACTGTGGTTAAGCATCCCAACCTTATCTTGTGAAAAACATGCTCTTTTGAATTAATTGTATGTGCAAAGGTGCCTCTTATCTCAAGATCAAATAAAAAACACCAGCGTCTAAAGGCTTCGGAAGATTTAAGCACTGTGGTTCAGATTCCAATGTTTGGTTCAATGGCCAAACACTTGACTTGTGATTTATTTTAAGAAGATCTAGCCCATATATAATGCAACTACACAAACACCTTCCCTGAAACCACCTTAAAAATAAAATTATCTGATTCTCAAGCTGTCACAAAACAACTGTCATGGACAGCATCACAAAGGAAGCACCAAGAACACAGACTTCCTGCAAGTTTTTAATGATGATGATAAACATGTACACACAGAACAGTGCTAGCAATGAATATTCAAGGCAGATATGGAAGTATGAGGTGAATAAAAACATATGTCTTTTAAACAGCATGCACTAAGTGTATGCCTACAGGGTGTCACGACATCAAGTAAACATTTGGGTAGTGTTCCAACATGAAGTCCTGCATATGTCGTTGAACTTTGTGATGACTTGCCCCGATAATAAAGCAAACTGCAAGCACATAAAGGATGATTTTCCAAAATGACGCCGCTAAGACAAACACACAAGGAGACCATCACCAAAATCACGCTTTGCTTTGCGGCAACCCAAAATTTTTACGACTCACCAGTTGAAAAAGCATGCGTTTAATCCAATACTGACACTCCCCACGCGCTTGGTAAATACCGAATGTTGAAATAATACTCACGTGACGACCTTACACGAACACCCAACCAGCCACAGTTCGCAAGGATCCGGTATTTAACTGGTAGCATTTGTACCGGGAAAGGTCAACATGACGTCGTTGGTTCAAGGAAGCACGTCGAGGGATTCGAGGTATCGAGTGAAAGAGATTTCTTACCGCACTTCATTTGATGCTCGCAATACCCATGTTTCAATCCGTCTCAGTTCGTGTGAAATTGATGAGGATTGTGCTCTATCTCACCTCATACTTTAACATGATAAGCTCACGAATTCGATCTAGTTCAGTATGCGTACGGAATACCAAAGTATAATTGGAATTTATATATATATATATATATTTTAAGAAGTATATATATATATATATATATATATATATATATATATATATATATATATATATATATATATATATATATATATATATATATATATATATATATATATATATATATTAATGCATATTTATGAATCAAAGTCATGTAAGGAGCCACTTCAAAGTTAATTGAGACTAGAACACTTTTCTCATAGCACCATTCAACAATGTTTTCTGCGGTCACTTAACCATGCAATCGAGTCTTTCTCAACTTTTCTACCGTGAAAATGCGCATAGAACTTGAGGCTTTACCATGGACTAATAAACCAGTGAATACACCTGTTAGCTATACCATGGACCACCCACGACGTACGTGGTCCATGGTTATCTTAACTGGCCAGGTTGTATAGCCGTCTGCAGTATCCTGCAACTTCATGAAAACGGATAAGCATTTTAGTATTCCATTTAAACCACTGTTTTCATAGCCAGAAATTATTCACGACAACGGCTTAATGCTTGCGCTTCTAGGAACATCGGAACAAGCTGTAATTGAGTGTTATCACAAGTTTTTAGTGTTTCTAGGCTTGCAGCTAATTTTGGTCATTATACTGACCTCCTTTTATTAAAGCAGCCTTGGAAGGGGGAACCGATGCATTGGGGGTGGACTGAATCTGACTGTTATCGATGCTCTGGAACTAGGGTTGCGGTGGTCGTCGTGCTGGGCCATGGACCGATGATACCGCCCTGGTTAACCGGAAGTGTCTGTTGGCGGTTGGCAGACATAGTCAGAAATGGGCAGTGAATTTGTAACGGAAGTGCCCAGCTCTCTAAAACAGCTAGCTCGTCTAGTTGTGAGGGGTTTCTACAAGATTGAAGATGCCCTCATTATTGATATGCTTGTCAGGAACCCCTGTAAGTCATTTAATTTCAGTATGATCAGCCTGCAGGGAGATGAATTAGATGCATGTTGTGTTGCAGTGTGTTATTCTTGTGTGTTGTGAAACAAAATGTTGAGCAAAATTTTGAGGAAAATCACTGTAAATGTTATACCCTAATGAAGAGTGCTCTATGCATTTAGTGCACATAATGCTTCATGCATGACATAATGACCATGTTGATGTTATCACATGATGCTCTGCCTATGATATGGTGCTATGCTTATAATACATTTCACTGCTTTCTTCCCACACAGTACATATGGTGTTTTTCTAAGACACTGAGTGCTTACTGTGACTCAAATTGGCCCCACCACCCACCAGTGGGTGACTGAAGGCAGGCACCCAAGCCAACAGAGATGGTGATGTGGATGGTTAGACAGCAATAGATGTGCTCAAAATGCTACCACTTTATTCAGTGCTATTTTCTTACTGACAGGATCTATTTTTTTGCAGTATGGTCTTGCTAAAAATTTTAAGCCACCTTTTGAAGTACAACAATGCATATGCATGTGCAAGAAATGTGCACCAAGGCCAAAATTGTCCAAATGTATGATAATTGAGATGGGGTTTGGAGCTATCATTTTCATAAATTGGAGAAATTAATTATTATTCTTATGACGTTACATCATAGGACATGGTTGAAAAAGACTTGCAAAGCACTCCTGCTGCCCCCCCCCCCCCCTCCCCAACTTACATAACAGTTCCTGTGCTTCTGAATTCCACTGCATTCATCTGATGGTGTGTTTGCAATTCAACAGGCAGTTAAGTGTAATCAGATGAGGCAATTCAGGATGAGCCAACAGGTGTTGGCCTAGATGTGGGCTGTAGGGAAAGATTGGCAAGGGCAAGGAAAAGGAAGCAAGATGTGTAGTTATGTTTGGACCATCCTGCGGCCAGGCTCAGAGAATGATGAGAAAAGATAGTGTGGCAAAGCCATGAGGATTGACAATGTATGCAGGAAGTTGATCAAGGTTCCAAGGGTGTAGCACTGCTGGCAGAAAGAGCAGAGTAGACATTTGCCCCAATTTTTCTCAATCAGGATTTTGTTCTTTCTAATTTTGGTCATACAACATGCTTTTGTTCATGCTTTCACCTTCAAAATACTATTTACAGGTTGGGTTGTGTCCCAGACCCAAGATTCTAGCTTTGCCCCAGCCTCATTCTGATTGCCCTTGGCATCAGACATGGTTGGGTTTCAGTAACGAGCTGGCATTTCCCATTCCTGCCAGGGCGGGAGGCAGGGGATGTCATATAGCCTCAACAGCTGAGTGTGTCCTGAACCCCTAACAACACATGGACACCCACCAAGCCTGCCCCCATTGCAATGGTAGTTGGTGTGACTGCTGCCACCCTTGTTATGCCACATTGTTCTCATATGGCTGCATTTGAAGTTAGGCATGGTTAAAATGGGAGAAATGTGGTGTGGTTGGTATAATAAGCTGGAAAAATGGCAGTATGGAACAAAAAGGAAAACAACATGTTGTGATTTGCTATCTGATTTAGGCTGCTGTAGGGCCAGGCCAGAATGTTCCACAATGAAATGTTATGTGTGCATTGCATATGGCATGCATGGTAAACCCATTTGTATGCTACATATGAATTGTGCCTGTGAGACAGGTTCTTTTGTATGGCAACTGAGAAGTTGGATAATAACTGTCTCAAAAAGATATATTTCATTGTGGCATCCATGTCACAGCATTGATGGGTGTGGTTGCTCTTAGTGACCAAATTCTTTATTTCAGGCATGAAGGAAGATGATATTTGTGAGCTCCTCAAGTTTGAGCGAAAAATGTTAAGGGCAAGGATCGATACATTGAAGAATGACAAATTCATCCAAACAAAGATGAAGATGGAGACTGGGCCAGATGGAAAAGCACAAAGACAAAACTACTACTACATTAACTACAAGGTAAAAATTTTACCTTGTGGTGATATGAATCAGGGGAAGGTTGCATCCTGTTGGCATGTCATTGCTTGTACCCATGCTAAGAGAGATGCAAATGTGTGATGAGAGCAACCTTTGATCTAATTATCGGAAGTGAAAAGTAACCCTTGCCTTATGATGACATCATTCAACATCATGTTTGTATGTGTCAATAGCATCATTGGCATTTAATTCAGTCTATTGCAACTTTTACTGCTGTATCATATATTCATTAGTGTCATGAAATGGCAATGCCACTGCTGTCATTTAGACTGTTGGGTTTGAGATTTTTTTCTCTTTCCAGGTGTTTGTGAATGTTGTCAAGTATAAGTTAGACCACATGCGCCGAAAAATGGAAACAGAGGAGAGGAATGCAACAAGCCGTTCAAGTTTCAAATGTCCAAACTGTCTCAAAACATACACAGACCTGCAGGTAAGCATATTTGAGTATTTGCTTCTTTCATATGTTAAAAAAGCTGCTGTAGTGACACGAGGTAAGATAAGGCAAACTCTGTTGTCCCTGTCCCCATGTGAATCGGAAGAGCGCCGAACACCTGACCGCCACCCGGCCGACAGCAGGGCGCCGAACACCTGACCGCTACACGGCAGACAGCAGGGCGCCAAACACCTGACGGCTATATGGCAGACAGCAAGGCGTCGAACACCTGACCGCTATATGGCATACAGCAGGGCACCAAACACCTGACCACTATATGGCAGACAGCAATGCGCCGAACACCTGACCGCTATACGGCAGACAGCAGGGCACCGAACACCTGACCACTATATGGCAGACAGCGATGCGCCGAACACCTGACCGCCACCCGGCAGACAGCAGGGCGCCTTTCCCGGAAGCAGCGCATAGGCGTGACCAATGCATTAGGTGTCTTTTAATGCATTTTGTTAAAATATATCATGCAATATGCCATTCCTAACACTTAGCCTACAGCGCCCAACTCAGAAAGAAGTAACATTTGTTCGGGCGCTGCCTTCCTCAGTTACTTTTAGGTCATTGTACATTATTGTATCAGACATGGGCTGGTTATGACGAACGTCTGCTTATTTTTCGGAAGGGTCCTTTGTTTTGTCACACCTACCGCAAGAGAAATGAATACAACAATTCACTTTGGGTGGGCGCGGATGGGGGGGGGGGGGGGGGGGAGGGAGCGATCGCGGTGGGCGGCTGAAAACCGCGAAGCCTGTCTTGACAAAAAAGGTTACGTGACACGCGATGTGGGGCTGCTGAAAAAGTACGTATGCTTCATAGCCAGCCATTTTTAAGCTTCCATGATGCAGTTCCTTTCGCTCGCGATTCCCTTAAGTTCTGTTAAGAATTCCGTTAATTCCGTTGAAGGCTGCCCGTCCTGTGAGGCTGACCCCAGTCTTTTCTTGTCCCTCATTTTGATTTTGGGAATATTGCTGGAATTTAACGCGAGGTACGAGCTCAATACGATCATCCGAGATGTCTAGACCTGCTCGGCCAAATTTATCGTCTACAGACTAATTGACTACCGGAACGTTAACTCATTGGCAGAAGCTGATTAAATTGTGATAATGAGACAATCGTGATCGTGGAAAGTCAGACAAAGATGGCTTTCGCAGTGTCGCGTGTTGATTTGACATAGACACAACGCCACCGAAGGACATACATTTAGCCATTTCATACAGCGCTATACGGTGCACACAAGCCGTCTTTTAACGTTGTTAGAAACAAGAATATACAATTTAGACAAATGCTATGTCTAGTTGGCTTGTCGCCTACCCATTAGCCCGAGCTGGGCGTCAGTGAGCCACCCTGTCTCACAGGCGGACCAGCTGTTCGATCTTACGACGGGCGAGTTTCTCTGCACCTTCTGCTCGACGCCGGTGGAGGAGGACGAGGCGGCCATGCCGCGCCAGGACTCCCGCATGATGCTCGCCAGGTTCAACGAGGTCATGGAGCAGCTGTTCGTCCTGCTGCGGGAAGTGGAAGGTCAGTGCGCGGCGGGACGACGAGAGCCGGCACCGGCTTCGAGACGGCCGCTGTTAGTGGGCCCTGTCAGACAGTTGCGACCCTCGCTTTGGGGACGGTGAACTCTGACATGACCTGGAAAAACGGTTTTTGTCGGCGAATACACTCAAGCGGTCTGAAATTTCTTCGGTTACCTTTTCAAGTCATTGCACTGTTTTCGCATCGCACAAGACCGCAAGAAGTGTTTCTTCCCCCTGGTGCCTTAAGCCATGGCTTCAGCCGCTTACTGTTCATCTTAGCCTTTCCATAAGAGCCTCTTCACAACTCTTGTTCATAAATTACGGCTGTTGAGCTCTGTATTTCGCTGCCCATAGAAGTGTCTGTGAGATTTAAAACCAAAACAGCTTCCCTGCTCAGCAGATTCCGGAATTATATTTAGTTGTGTCGTGATGAAAAACCACGTTCAAAGCTGACAAGGAGGGCCTAAGTCCCGTGAGTCCCCCCCCCCCCCTCCCCTTCTCCTTGGCTGTGCCACTGCCTCCGCAATGCATTCGTTTATTTTTAAATGATAGTTTTCACCACATTTCCCCGGACGTCTCAGTTCACACCGCGTTCTGCCCACCACGTGTGCCTCTGACCTGGCGCGCCCGCCCCCGCCCCCGCTGTTGGCCGGCCGGCCGGTTCTCTCGTCACCGGTCGCGCTCCGGTTCCGACAGGCATCAAGCTGGCGCCGGAGATCCTGGAGCCGGAGCCGGTCGACATCCAGGACATCCTGCACCGCGACGACCGCAAGAAGGCGCGCCGCGACACGGCCGGCGGCGACGGCGTCTGGTCGGGCGAGGCCACGCGCAACGCCGGCTTCAACGTGAGCCGCGGCCGGCCCGGCGGCCCTCCCCCCTCGCCGTCCCCCGGCCAGGCGGCCCCGCGCCGCCCGGGGTCGGCCCCGTGGTGTGGGGGTGGTGGGGGACGAGGGTGGTGGGGTCATGGCTGCGTCTGACGAACGAGGAGACTGGTGGGATTGTTGACGTCCGGTTGGAGGGGATTTAACTAAGCTCTTTGTCGTGCGCTTTGTCGCGGCGGTTTCAGGCTGTGCATTGTGCTACTTCTTGTTTTGTCACTGCTCTCAGAATCGCATTGAAGTCATTGGCAGTGATATGGAGCCGATTACACTTTTGGCGGCTGGAGACTCCTGTCTCTCGCGGCTTAGGCATCAACTGGTTTTGGGATGCAGTTACCTTGCAAGGACGCCTCATTCTGAATTAAATCGTCAGAAGGTCGATATATGGGCATGCTGGTGTTCTGTTGCAGTGTGGGCGAGAAGGCCCCAGTTTGAGGTTTAACGTCAGGTCTGTGGGCGTGGCCTGTAAAATACATTCAAGGTGTTGTTTGTGATTGTGATATTTCCCTCCCCAAACCTTGTTCACAAATGGGTCCGGTGTGTACACATGCCCTGCAACCGTCGCCTGCTTCCCTCTCTACCATCACCTTTCCCGTCTCCTGTAGGCCTCGTCCGCCGTCCCTCCCACAGCATCTCCCGCCGTGTCGTGGTTCCATCTCCCTGCACTGCTGCCCCACATCGCCACCGCCCTGAACCCCGCTGACACTTCGTCACACCACCACCGGCAGGACGAGACCACGGTCAACATCAACATGGAGGAGGAGGGCGCGGCGGCACCGGAGGCGGCGCGCAAGGAGCGGCCCGTCTGGATGATGGAGAGCACGGTCATCACGGAGGACGCGGACGCCGACGGCGCGGCCGCCTCCGACGCGGCCGACGCCGGCGAAGAGCGCGGCCGCGACGACATCATGTCCGTGCTGCTGCAGCACGAGAAGCGGGAGAGCAAGCGGCCCGTCATCCCGGGCCAGGAGAGCAGCGACGACAGCGAGCCGGAGATTATCGGCCACACCACCTCAAAACGTGAGTCCCGACGGCGGCGGCGGGCTGGGGGGGGGGGGGGGGGGGGCAGCGCGCTCGGGCAAGAGATGCGCTTTGGTGGGTGCTGGTGGCTGGGCCTTGGTGCGGCTTTGCTATGCGTTGCGAAACGGGCCTCGGCAGTGAACGGCGTGGTGACGTCATTGGTGGCGGAGATTGGGGTCAAGCCTAAGACCCGACCTCACGCTGGCCTGTGGAATCTCGCCTAGTTGCTCAGGCTTGGCGGCCCTTCGAAACGGGACACTACGGCTGCCTGTGCTGTGCCCAGTCATGATCGTGCTTGAGGCTGGCTCCCGATCCGCGTCCGTGGCCCGACCCGCCCGAACCATACCGACGTACCGACGGCCGTTCTCCCATCCGAGTTGGTATCGAGGCCGGTCCCAGGCGCGTGCTCTCCGCTGTCGAGGGATCAGATCTGTGACCGGTGCTCGCTCCGCCCTCAGCCATCGACGTCAGCGACGACCTGGAGTTCATGGACTCGGACGACGACGAGGCCACGCCCACCGTACAGGTTGGCACCGAACGCATCCCCATCGCTGACGTCGGCGATGACGTCATCGCGCGCATGACGGCCGACGAGAAGGAGGCGTACATCCTGGCGTACCAGGAGTACTATTCGCACATTCACGAGTAGGGTGGGCGCGCGGCCATACAACGGAGTCGAGTCATGTTGCAGGCGCGGGCAAGTGATAGCATGATCATCCCAGTGTCATTTTGTGTTGCGAGACCGAGAGAACTGTGCGGCCCGTGTTAGCAGATTTGAAGGTGATGATGTGAACTGTGCAAAGCAGCAACGCTGTGTTGACAACGCGGCGCGCCGGTGCGCTAAGGTGGCCGCTTCAGGTTATTCGGCGCTGCATGTGCTGGTAGTGTCGGATGCGGAGCCAGTATCGTGCGTTGTACCGGTCGCATGCTGTGACGGCCTGCTGTTCAGCGGCGTTTTACGTGACGACGGCGTGCGGCCACGGAATCATCGCGTTAGTGCTACAGCGAGGCTGATCATGGCTTTCGGTCGGGGAAAGTGATGAATCAGGACGCGGCACGTGCATTGATATGAATACACCATGTTCTCGCAAACTTTTTCGAATCGTTCATCCGAGACAACTGGACAGTGAGGCGCCGGCGGGTACTTGTCAGAAGAGGTCGGGTCCGGTGAGCCTCCGGGTGACGGGTATTGGAGCAGCAGTCCCATGCCGGTCACTGAGAGTGCTGGTCCTCAGCTGTCATCGGTCCTGAGACTGGCCGAGGAGTGACGGCACGCTCACGCGGCGGGACGTGTCAGTGAAACGCTTTGGGACACATGGGGCTGCTTAATTGGCCGTCTAACGTTTACTCTGCATAAGGGGTTCCGTTGCGGTCTTAACTGATGCGCCAAAGGCAGGCATTCTTTGCGTCCCGTGCCCAGCTTTTGCACGACCTTATCGTACAATGGCGAGAGGTCCCAGACGCGGTAACAACGAAGAAAAATGCACGCAGTATGATATAAGCGTATTGCTTAAGATTGTGGGGTCGAATCGTTATGCAGAGGAATGACGTGACATTGATTATGTTGTCCTTTGGGTGGCACAGGATTTCCGGATTTGTTTCATCGACGTTCCCACTGCAGGTGTATGAGAATAATTCAATCGCGGGTTTTACTACATTCCACGCGATGACAACAAACGGAACTCGAACAACACATCCACATTCATCAAAACCGCTCACCGCGCAATTAAGTGCTGCACAGGGCTCTAGCCTCTACGAACACGACACAACATATATGCATGTATCCCTTGAGCAATGTTCAGCCCATCCTGCACGAGTTTTACGTGCACACAACTAGGGCATCGCGCACTCACACACAGTGTTCTGAATGACAATCCGGCGGCTGGTCACTGCAGTATAGTATCCCACCCGTATTGAACGGACACTGTCCGACAGAATGCAACGTCCTTCGGGACACCGTTACTTCAGTAGTCTCCATGTCGCTTGTACCACCCGAGTACTTTTTGCTGCACTGCCCAGAGGCCGCAGCGGCTTGTCTGCTATGGACAACACCCAGATATCAGTGCAGAGTACATCTTGCGCAATGCTCAGACTGCGGAGGTTAAACAACAGCAGCTGTGTCCGGCTGAGCGAGTGGTACTGAAGCGGGCACTGCCATTGAAACGCCGCCGCAGAAGGAGCTGTGTTCTGCTTCAATGGACGGTGGTGGACCGGGCCGTGCCACTGAAGGGCGGCAGCCGCGGCAGCAGCAGCTGTGTTCGGCTTTAGTGGACGGTGCTGGAGCGGACCGTGCCACCGAAGGGCGGCAGCCGCGGCAGCAGCAGCTGTGTTCGGCTTTAGTGGACGGTGCTCGAGCGGGCCGCGCCATTGAAGGGCGGCAGCCGTGGCAGCAGCAGCTGTGTCCGGCTTCAGTGGACGGTGCTGGAGCGGGCCGTGCCACTGAAGGGCGGCATCCACAGCAGCACCAGCTGTGTCCGGCTTCAGTGGACGGTGCTGGAGCGGGCCGCGTCACTGAAGGGCGGCAGCAGCAGCTGTGTCCGGCTTCAGTGGACGGTGCTGGAGCGGGCCGTGCCACTGAAGGGCGGTAGCCGCGGCAGCAGGCCGTCCCGCTCTCCGATGCAGGCCACCACAGGCACCTGGACCAGGTCCAGGCCGCCGTCGATGACCACGTCCAGACGGAAGTAGACGGAGCGACCCACCATCGTGTCCCCGGGCTGGTGGCACACGCGGGCGCGAGGCGTCAGGCTACGATGCCGGGGAGATACACAGATGACCTCACCCGATGACGGTCTGGCTTCGACCGCAGTCAGCTTTGCCTTGGTCGCGCTGCACCGCCGGATCGGGATGGAGGACGTGACAGGCAGAGGTGTGAGAGCCTCCTGTCCCTGGGGTATGGCTGGGCGAAGAGGCACGTGTTCAGTCCTCTCCTTTTGCGCGACACTCTTGATGTACAGGACACTAACGAAATAACGATGTAGGGCGTGGGTTAATACCCAGTGCATCCAGCCGTCTCTTACCTTCGTCCTGAGTGTTAGGTAGATAGCATATACCACTACCGATGTGCAAGCTGGGCTGTGATTAAGATTGCCATTAAAAGCGAAGATCACAGAAGCCCGTCTTTGGTGATAATCAACGGCACTGGCAAAAGTCTCTCTGGGAAGCCTGGTACTCAACTTGGAACTTTACGACATAGTGGCCTGCATGAGCGCAAGTGAGCTCGTCATACGAACTGTACCAGCACTGTGTCTATAAAAGTTTGATCAGTTGTCCAAAAACAACAGTAAATTCCCCTGGTGTAAGAAAGGGATCAAGCCAGTCATGCTTATACAGTAGCAGCGAGTCCTTGGCGATCATCACACCCACATCAAAGCGAGTCCAGCGGCTGGCTCAGCCTTCAGCTCACCTCAAAGCTGACCAGCAGTGGGACGGCCTGGCCGGCGGGCAGCTTGCCGGCGCGCGGCCGCACGCGCAGCCCCGTCAGCGGCGGCGGCGGCCGCAGCCGGTACACCACGTCGGCCGCTCCTGCGTTCTCCAGCAGCAGGCGGCCGGCGCCGGCGTCCCCGCGGCGCACCGACCCCAGGTCGAGCACGCCCGGCCGGCAGCGCACGGCGCCCGGCGGCAGCGGTCGCGGCGCGCCGGCCAGCAGCATCTGGCGCTCGGAGACGAGCGGGCGCCAGCGGGGCGCCAGCGGCGGCCGCGGAGCCTGGCGCACCTGACCGAGGAACTCGCCGCCCGCCTCCGACAGAAAGTACGGCGGGAAACGCTGCGGGCGCACGCGCGCCATGACGTTAGCTGCTGCAGCGCAGGGGCGTAGCCAAGGCGGGGAATGTTTTTGCACGTTTTGACAGCTTAAGACGCCCATGGAACTTATGATGCGCTTTGAAAATCAGGTCCCACATCGAGATCGTCGAGGTAACGGCCAAGAGCTTCTTTGGCTGCTTGCTCCCCTCCCCCCCATGATTCGATTCAGCCATTTTCTCGGCAAAACTATTGCCGCCCTACCGCGGCAATGCCGACCACGATAAATGTCTTTGGGCATGGACTTCCAGCTGAGGCAGCTAGCTCAATGACAGGGGTGATCGGGCGGAAGGTGACCCCTACAGCCATGCTATTCAACGCTGTTCAGAAAACGTACCAACACCGCCTGATCAAATTCCGTCCTGGCCTCCGTGCAGGGGAAGCAGCATAACCTACAGAATCTCCAACTATCATACAGTACTGTCCTGACAAGCACGAGGACTGTATTGCTCCTCACGTTGGTACGGAGCATCTCACTGTAGCTCTCTATCTTGCTGGTCTCGCTCTGGTATTGTTGCCAGAACTCGGGCGACCACTTCGGCGGAGGCGGTGTGCTGGAAGTGGCCAGCTTGTGGTTCTCCTTGGCGGCCTCCAGCCTACAGCACAGCGTCACCACTCAGCACCGGGATAGGATAGACCGGAGCCTCACACACCCTCTGCTGCCACCAGTAGCCGGCACTGGGTAAAACGTACACCTTGCAAAAAAGATCGGACATAGATCTGGCCTATTTTGCTTGTCTTTTGCCGGTGAATGAATTTGCATACTTCCATGCAGCCACACCAGCTAAAGGCACGGCTGTTGGGGCTGCGGGCGTTGTTGCGGTGTCAGCGTGCCTCACCATTGTATCAGCCTGTTGGCCTCGTACAGGTGGACAGTCCGCTTAGGAGTCGGTGTTGCCCGTATCTGACCAATCAGCATCGCCAGGCTGTCACGCTTCGGCTTCCTTGGTCTCAGACGTGTCTCGTGCACCACGCTCACCACCTTCTGGTACATCTCCTCCTGTACCTGGAGACACAAGGTCACGTGCACCACACAGCGCGACGCGGAGCATGTGGTATGCGTAGGGCAGGGTCAGAGGGTACATTGTACCGCACAGCTCTGTATATGCCCGGTCCATCTTCTCCGGCACCTGGAGCACATCTCTTCCAGTACCTCCACTGGGAGTGATAAAATATATCGTGCCATGCACGCAACGGGTCTCACTCTTTTCAGCACTGAGCAAACAGACTAGTTTCCCACATCAGGAATCGGGCACTTTTGCTATCGACGTTAACGTTATATTATCGAAGGAATGTGAATGCCTCCCAGCGCCTTTGGGCTGCATACCTTTCCTGACACAGCCTCTTTCCTGAGCGTAAGAAAACAGGTGGAAATCGTACCAGGTAGTCTTGCGAAAGGCTGGTGGTTATACTGCTGGATATCTCCACAAATCCCAGTCCGAAATGTATGACTCACCTGCCGCCATATGCTGTAAGTGACTCAGAACCCTTACGGAGAGCCCGGTTACAACATGCACCATGTCTGGCAAGGCAGAGCGACGCTTGTGACTTACTGGCGGCATGTGCACCAGCTCTCTGGTTTGAATCAGCTTGATGGCAGCTGGGGGCTCGGCCGACCGGTGCGACGGCTCAAAGTCGCCGGCGCCCCACCAGGTCATCGACCGGGTCACCGTTTCGTCCGTACACAGTAGACTCATGTCCCGGTTTCGCAGGTCTGAAACAACACCACGACCGTGCAGCCAGGTCGAAGAAAGTAGGCGTGGGGGAAACTGCTGAAACACAGGGTGATTCAGGGTGACTAGGCACAGGGTGTCCACCACAGGGTGACAGCGCCCTCAAAGCGGCCGAGTAGACAACGCTAATGTTTGGAGAAATCAAAACATAATTTATGTAAGATCCCGTTTCGGCGGCACGGAAGGAGAGGGGAAGAATACTTTTTCATGGACGCATGAAGAACGAAGTGCTGTATGAGCCTCGATTTAGCTTTGAAGTCTTGAGGACCTGTTGGAGAGAACATATTCCTCAGTTATTTTTGCTGTTCAATAAGCTGACATTTGCATTGATAAATATGCAGCTCAACGTATTTATCTGTTTCGGGGAGGAGGTTGTGCACGCTTACTTGCAGGAACTATGCTATATTCCACATATGGCATCTTCCACCGCTCCTCCGGCATTTCGTTGGCGGCCAGCGGACGAAAAACCCGTACGGTCGACACCTCAGGATCAACGGCGTGGGCGTCGCGCCAGACCTGGCCGCCGCGCGACGCCTTGACGGAGCTGAGGTACCGCGACATCTCACTAGATGTCACCAGCTCGAGGCCGTCGCCCTCGCGGAAAAGGACGAGGAGGCGCGGCTGCTGTGGCAGCACGGTGCCCCGCTCCAGCTGAGCGCGCATGGCTAGCGTCTGCCCGTCGGCGGGACACGTGTCTCGGTCGTCCACCTGGAAACGACGGTCCTCTCAAAGCGGCTGATGGGTCGGGCAAGCCGACGCTCACACGGCCTGACATCGGGCCCTGATGCGGCGGCTTGGAAAAAAGTCGCGAAACCCTCGACTCAAGTCACTAAGTGCATCTACAACGACTCCTGACACACTCACGCCCACCCGAGCCTCGAGCAAACGTCTCGCACGCGGCTCGCACAGCCGTCTCACCTTCATCAGCCGGCCCCTCCTCGTGGCCCTGAAGACCCTCCTCCTTGCGTCCACTGTCTCGCAGAGCGTCTGGGTGAGCACCGGCGGCGCCAGCTCCGTCGCATCTGGCGCCGGCTCGTCGTCGGGCGCCGTGGTGACCACCGTCGGCAGGCCACCGAGCGCGCCGCCAGCCGCTGCCGCCAGCACCGAGCTGGGCTCCTCTGGCACAGAGGCCGGCGGGGCCGGCGGCGGCGGCGGCGGCACCACCGGCCGGGTCAGCGGAAATGTGTGCACGGTCGGGTGCTGGTCTTTGGCGGCCGGCGGCACGGAGAATGAGGCCAGGTCCAGGCCGATCTGCAGGCTGGTGCCGTCCGACTGGCGCACGGCGAAGGTCCCCGCGCTGCTCGCTTCAATCACCGCCCCCTGGCGGAGCACGCCGGTTCCGCACATCAGAGCTGCCACGCATGCACCAGCGACGGCCAAACCGCGTAGTGCATGCAAACAAATGCGCGCAGAAGGCATTTTAAACGCACATTCATGAGTTAAGGCTGTCTTACGACAGCATACCCTTAAGAGTAGTGACGTGAGCAGAAAGGCGTGCATATCATTCGTTTACTGATCATTATGTCGAGCATTATCTCCAAGATTGGTTTAAGGGTGTGTAAACTCAGGGCCCGCTCCACGCATTTGAGTGCGGGTGGGGATATAGTTTTCCAGGGCCTTAAAAAACGGGGTCTCCTTACAGGGATCTCCTGGGCGGTGTCGTTTTAATGAAGGAGAATAGTTATGAGCCCCCTTTTGCAGAAATTTCAACGATTACATATGCCAGCATCAGGGGCCGTCTGATTATCACAGCGGCATTCCAATCCATCAAAGCCCAGTGCCCCAGAAAAAAAACATCCTGATGCATAAAGGAGCTCCTAGGTCAAACAGGGTGCTTCCGATTCACAAAATGTTTTCCGAACCACCAGAAGAGTCTCAATATCCTCAAACAGGACATTCTGACCCGGAAGGGCAGCTTTCCGAGGCATGGAAGAGGCCTCTCGTTCCAGAAAAGGGCTCTCCTGATATAGAGAGGGTGCCGCCACATTCAGAACAAAGCATTGTAATGTATGAAGGTGGCGTCCTTAGCGAATAGCTCTTACAAACAAAAACAGACAAAATGAGTATCATGATCTAGCATGTTTCATGATTCGTATGGAAGTCTCCTGCTTCAGAACACAAGCCTCTTGTTGCTAAAAACCTTTTGAGCACGAACTGGTACTTTTCTAATTCAGTATCTAATTCAGTATCAGCATTCAATACCAAATCCCCTTGGCATGGTAAAAGCTTTTGTAATATACATGTAAGTAGAACACCTCCAGTTTGAGTAAAAGGGCCTCCTAAAATTTGGAGGGAACAGATGTATGACCTGACCTGACCTGTTCGATTGGCAAGTGGATGTGGCAATATCCTGCGGCAGGTGACCTGTGACTGATCTGCGGCAGGTGGACCTGCCCTGACCCACGGCAGGCGGGCCTGTCACAGACCTGTGGCAGGTGGATCTGTCACTGACCCGAGGCAGGTGGACCTGCCACTAACCCGCGGCAGGTAGACCTGTTACTGACCTGTGGCAGGTGGGCCTGTCTCTAACCCACGGCAGGTGGGCCTGTCGCTGACCTGTGGCAGGTGGGCCTGCCTCTAACCCACGGCAGGTGAACCTGTGACTGACCTGCGGCATGTGGACCTGCCCTGACCCACGGCAGGTGGGCCTGTCACTGACCTGTGGCAGGTGGATCTGTCACTGACCTGCGGCAGGTGGACCTGCCCTGACCCACGGCAGGTGGGCCTGTCACTGACATGTGGCAGGTGGGCTTGCCTCTAACCCACGGCAGGTGGGCCTGTCACTGACCTATAACCCGCGGCAGGTGGGCCTGTCACTGACCTGCGGCAGGTGGACCTGACAGATCCGCTGCAGCTGCCGCATTACCACGCGGCAGTAGCACGGGTGCTCAGCCTGCACGTCCCAGTCGTTGGTGGCCGCGTCGTTGATAAGTACGCGTAGGCCCAGCACCCAAGAGGCACGCTCGGCCACGATCCAGCCGGCGTCGTTGACGATGTAGTCGCTGCAGACGGGCACCTGCTCGTCGCCGGGCAGCCGCTCAGGCGTCGGCACAGAGAGCGTGAGGCGCGTGCCGTCGGCGTGCTGGATGACTGACGTGCCGCCCGGCCGCAGCACGGCGCTCACGCCGTCCTGACGCACCACGTACAGCTGTCCGAGGGGGAGGGGGGGGGGGTGGGTCAGGGGGCAGCGCCGGCGGCCCGACGCTGGAATTCGACGAACTGTATTTTCGAGCACTTCAGCGAGGTGCAGACATGATTTTATGCCCGTATTAAAATGGCGTGGGAGAGGCGCGGGCGGTGATAGCAATAAAGCTCAGCGCACGACTGCAGAGTCGGTGCAACAAACATCAAACGAGAAATCACCCAACTCTCCATTCCTCCCTTATCTGGCTTCATGCCAGATCCGTCGACCTCTGACCTCCTTTGTGAGAGGATCGGTGGCCATCTTGGTGAGGTAGGAGGGGAGGGGCGCGGCGCCGGCGGCAGGTCGGCCCCAGCTCCCGCCGCTCGCCGTTGGCCAGCACCTGGCTGACTGGCACCAGCCGGTACTGGGGCTCGGCCGGTGGTGTGTGGCGGCCGGGACCGGCCGACTGTGAAGCGCTCGGCTGGGTCGAGCTCTGCCCGCCTGACTCGGCAGACGACGGCCTGCGGGCGGGAGAGGAAAGCGGCTGAATCGGGGCTTTGCAACGAGCAGTGCTTGGCCGTGAGAAGCTCGCAGAATTCCAGATGTCGAGCACGCCTGATTATACAGCTTTGATTGTTGTTTCGCATAGGCACTTGCAAAATATTTTTGGTTGTCTCCAAGATTCTCAAGAACAAATTACACTCTGCACAATCCGACATAACTGTAATTAATCCTTATCAGCGTTCGCCCAAATTAGATAGTTTGTAAGGCCATCACACTTAAGTTTTATGACACAAGACCCGTGACCAGCAGCACAATGAGATCTTTCACCCACACATGTTACCGTGGCTCCTTGACACGAGCACGTGGATCCAGGGCAAGTCTGCACACCAGCCCATGGCCGACAACACAGAGCTTCTCACTCACGGTTTGGAAGGGGGATCTCTGACGCAGGCGCAGCGGATCAGCGAGCCGTCCGGCCCGAGCAGGTCCACGCCGCCCTGCTCGCCGTCCTCCAGCCGGCAGACGAGACCCTCGCTGACGAAGAGGCGCACACCGCGCCGGCCGCACTGCTCGTCCACGTAGTACTGGCGCACGAGGACGCGCGGGTCGGGTCCCGTCGAGAAGGGGTCGGGCTCGATCTCCACCACCAGGCCGCTCGGAAACGAGACGCGCAGTGTCTGTACCTCGCGTGGGGCCGCCACCTCTGCGGAACAGAGCGGACCGGGCGGTCAGACGCGGAGCGGCCACCATAGCTCAGGCCGCCACCTCTGCGGAACAAAGCGGGCCGGGCGGTCAGACACGGAGCGGCCACCGGAGCTCAGGCCGCCACCTCTGCGGGACAGAGTGGGCCGGGCGGTCAGACACGGAGCGGCCACCGGAGCTCAGGCCGCCACCTCTGCGGGACAGAGCAGGCCGGGCGGTCAGACACGGAGCGATCATCGGAGCCCTGACCGCCACCTCTGCGGGGCAGAGCGGGCCGGGCGGTCAGACACGGAGCGGCCACCGGAGCTCGGAGCCGACATCTCGGCGAGACTGAGCGGGCCGGGCGGTCAGACACGGAGCGGCCACCGGAGCTCTGACCGCCACCTCTGCGGGACAGAGCGGGCCGGGCGGTCAGACACGGAGCGGCCACCGGAGCTCGGAGCCGACACCTCTGCGGGACAGAGCGGGCCGGGCGGTCAAACACAGAGCGGCCACCGGAGCTCTGACCGCCACCTCCGCGGAACAGAGCGGGCCGAGCGGTCAAACACAGAGCGGCCACTGGAGCTCTGACCGCCACCTCCGCGGGACAGAGCGGGCCGGGCGGTCAGACAGGGAGCGATCATCGGAGCTCAGGCCGTCACTTCTGTGGGACAGAGCGGACCGGACGATCGCATGCGCAGAAGCCATTGGAGCTTAGAGAAGGCGAACAGCAGCGGAAACACAGAACACAGACATACACAGAACAGCTACCTCTGAGGAAGCAGAAGGGGAGAGGGCCAGACATGTGCAGGCAAGTGTTGGGTAGGCGCGTGCGCAGGCTACGTAACACTCGTGGAGCTGACCGCTCCGCGATAGATCAGTGCACCAGCGCGCACAGCGCAATGGGCACGAGCACTCGGTCAGGCACGGTACCCCGACATCTCTGAGGACACCACTATCTGAGGGTTTGTTTCTGTTCCCATTGGCATCGATCTCCTGCATTTCGACGTCACAGGTTTGGAGCACCCCATCCCTCGCATTCAACCGACCTGGTGGGGGATCCGGTACCTCCTCCACGTATGACCTGGAAGGACCAGGGCGCGTCCGTGGCGTCAGGTTTCGAGACTTGTGCTTGCCCACGGCCCTCCTTTTTCCTGAAATGGTACAACTTCTTTACACGCCGTAGGCTACCAGCATTGCATGTCTAATGCGACTGACAACTTGCACGTCATCCCCTCGCCTTGCCAGCCAGGACAGAAATAGGAGAGAGAGAGAGAGAGAGAGAGAGAGAGAGAGAGAGAGAGAGAGAGAGAGAGAGAGAGAGAGAGAGAGAGAGAGAGAGAGAGAGAGAGAGAGAGAGGAGAGAGAGAGAGAGAGAGAGATAGAGAGAGAGAGAGAGAGAGAGAGAGAGAGAGAGAGAGAGAGAGAGAGAGAGAGAGAGAGAGAGAGAGAGAGAGAGAGAGAGAGAGAGAGAGAGGAGAGAGAGAGAGAGAGAGAGAGAGAGAGAGAGAGAGAGAGAGAGAGAGAAGAAGAAGAAGAAGAAGAAGAAGAAGAAAAGGTGCCACACCTGCTTGCAACATGAAGGAAGCCTGTCAGTCATTGTTGAAGTGTTGTCCGTCCCATTCCCATGACTAGGCAGTAAGCGTAGGCCGTGCTAGTTGTGCTTATCTTTAAGATTTGTAATTCTTTTGATACTTGAGTGATTTAAAAGACACTTTGCATTGCACTCTGTGATCTCCAAGAGACAGACCAGGCCAAACAGTGAACACATAACGGAGAGAAAACAGGAATGACAGAAAGAGCAAGAGATAGGGAGAGGAAGGATAAGAGAAGAACCAGGCGGGATGGGCGAGATAAATGAGGTGGGAAGCACAAATACGTGAAAGACAGCTTATTAGGTGATTAACAATGACCTAAGCCTCTTGGTTCTTGCAAAAAGCTGCACAACACGAGTCCGAGACTGGCCAGGATTTCGACAAACCCACGTGGCAGCGACATGAGGCTGGCACCGTTTGGCGGAGGAGAAAATCGGCGATTGTACTGACGCGTCCTGACCAGTGTGGAAACGCGATCTCTCGCACCCAAGCATTGGCCGTAAATCTCTCTTGTGGGGGTATGGTTACGGACTGTTGTCGCATGTAGCAAGTCCAAACGCTCCGTTCCAGGTGGGCAAATTTACAGTCTGATGATCACCAGACTAGCTCAATGTTGTTTGCTTCACTGGTGTGCCGCTGGTCGCCCGGGAAGCAATAAACTTTCCATTTTTCAAGGCCAGCCTCAATTGCCTCACGCCGTTGCCCAAACCAAGAGGCGTGGACTTTGCTAATTCCGCGGGTGATTAATCCGTTTCACAGCCGTCAGCTCCAGATCCCGTCCCCTCTATTGCTGTCGCAGTCTTCCGTGACCCACCATCCTTCTTGGACGAAGCCTTGCCGTCCCTGCTGGAGGCGGCAGGGGAGCGGCGGCGCGAGCTGGAGGGCCTCCGGCCGCCGGGCGGACTCGCGGCTGGCCGGGGACTGGCCGGGCGGGGCCGGGTCGGCGGCGGCCTCACCACCCGGGGGCACAGGTGGAGCACGCCACCACCCAGCAGGTTCACCACCACGTCCTCACCCTGCCGGCCGGTCACCAGGGGTCACGTCATGACCCCGGTCCTCGGGAGGTCGTCAGGGTCACCACCACATCCTCACCCTGCCGGCCGGTGACCAAAGATCACGCCATGCCCCAATCTTCGGGAGGTCAGCAGGTTCACCACCATGTCCTCACCCTGCCGGCCAGTCACCAGGGTTTACGTCACGACCTCAGTCCTCGGGAGGTCGGCAGAGTCCCCACCATGTTCTCACCCTGCCGGCCGGTCACCGGGGGTTACGTCATACCGCCAGTCCTCGGGACGTCAGCAGGTTCACCACCACGTCCTCACCCTGCCGGCCGGTCGCCAGGGGTCACGTCATGCCTGCCAGTCCTTGGGAGGTTGCACGGCAGGAGGGGTCCTACGCCGTGTTCTGTAAATAGCTGGTGGCTGCGCTGCGGGGTTACAATGGAGCCTACCGCTTCGTTCGGGTGGACGTGTATGCTGGTGCCGCCGTGGACTACGGAGGCCGAAAGACGCTTGGAACCTTGCACATATTCGTTGGTCTCCAACGTGAGGTACGAGCCATTCTCGAAATACTGACGGCTTCGTCTCCCTAAGACGTGTACGAGATGGCCGTTCAGGTCAAACCCTCTGAACTGAAACAGGAATAAGTATTTAAACAGAATCGACGCAGTTTCATAATTTTTGCTGTGACAAAATAACCTTCATCTTCTTGTTTGAAATCGTCATCATCGTCACATATATCAACAGTGGATGATAAGACAAAAGCTGTTTAGAAGCTAACAAAGCCCTGCGATCTGCGGAGAACGCGCCCAGGACTCTCCCCCCTACCGGGTGACTGGGTGGCCGCGGTGTGAGCAGGTAGTGGCGCGACATTTTTTCCACCGGCTCATCGTCCACGTGGGGATGAATGGATGCGTGTCTCATGGCCTCCGCTGCATCAGCTTGTTTTGCCTTCCTTCCCTTGCCTTTCTTGTGCGGCTTGGATTTTTGCTGGCCGTCATAATAAATGGAAAGCGGGCAAACCGGTCAAATTTTTCCGAGGAGACCGTAAAATATTACCCACACTAAAATCAATGTATTTAATTGAAAACACTCATTACTTGTATGTGCTCTAGCACATATGAAAGCACACTGATCATAATCACACCATTAAGTTGATCTGTGAGATGCAGCTTGCGAGAACGATCAACAGAAGCAATATCAGGTACAACATTACCTCCTTATCTCCGTGCTTGACGTCCACCGCCTTGTGACTCGGAGTTTCCAGCAAATGCTCTGTTTTCAAGGGGCTGTTCTCCTTCGGTTCGGATTGATACTTCATGGAGCCCGGGACGACAAACACGTCCTCTGAGACCTCTTCCTGTGGCATACACGTGGTACACGTGGCGTACACGTGATACACGTGGCGTAGTAGGTCCGCGAGGGACCAACTGGATGTGGTGACACGTTTCCTTACGAGTGTTTAGTGATACCGCCGATGGGAGAACCTCTATCAAAATAAAAAGCTCAGCATTGGGTTACATGCAGAACCACAGACTGGATAAATCATCTCTCATCCACCATCGAACAGTGTTTTCGGACAAACCCATGTGACTAATTTATAATGATGCACTTCTAGGACTATCAATAGTTTACCAGGTGAAACAAACTCAAGCAACGAAGCAATGCATTAGGACCAAATGAGAGTGAAATTTAGAGAAGCTTGCGCCAAACACTGAT
Organism: Pollicipes pollicipes; assembly: GCF_011947565.3. Lineage (NCBI taxonomy): Eukaryota > Metazoa > Arthropoda > Thecostraca > Pollicipedomorpha > Pollicipedidae > Pollicipes > Pollicipes pollicipes. The sequence continues at coordinate 44,566,947 of NW_023596576.1, read as the reverse complement.
AACGTTAGCGTGTATTGGGTTAAGAATGCCATATTTCTAACAACGCTAAAACAGCACCTTTGGAGCACGCCTCATGGTTTATTCGTGGTAGTAAAAGGGATTGATTTGTATTTTGTGGGGTTTTGAACTGAAATAGCCATCTTAAAGATAATTCGGTGCAGTTCACAGCCATGCCTTTCTTACGACCTAAACTGCTCTAGTTTCTGAGCCACACGCCCCGCAATATGTGCAGACTATTTCGGGACCCTTACCATTTGGCTAAACATGCATGAACGGCTACTCGATGCGGTTGATCATGCTACAGCAAAACTTTTGCATTACATTAAAAAATCAGAGTTCTAGAACGAGAAGGGTATTTGCTAGCTTTACATTGCCACCTCAGAAACGTACCCGCCAAATACTGTGACCTCTTCGAGC